>NC_084480.1:279230551-279548334 GCF_030035675.1 Rhineura floridana
GCCTGCAGCTTTTCCACATAGACACATTCCTTTCCATGTGCTGGAATTAGAAGAAAAGGAATTGGGATGCCTGGAAGCACTGGATATAATTGAGAAGGTGGAAGGAACTACCCTATGGGTTTCACCAGTTGTAGTTGCCCTGAAATCCAAATAACCAGGAAAAATCAGACTCTTTTGCCCAACCAAGCCATAAAACAGGAACACCACATCACACCCACTGTAGATGATAACATTTCAGACCTAAATGGGGCAAGAATATTCCCCAAATATCACAGCTGGATATTACCAACTAGAGCTTCACTCTGAATCCAGATACATCACCATATTTACCACTCATGTTGGCCTTGGGCAGTACAAAAGACTGAGCTTTGGTATTTTGCTGCTGAAATCTTTCACAAAGTAATCCAAGAAACTCTGTTTAGGCTTCCTGGGTTACAAAGCCTCACTGATCACATCCATGTATTTGGGACAAGTCAAAAGGAACATGATGACAGACTTGAAGCAATTTTAAATCGCGTATAGCAGTACAATGTCACAATGAATCCTGAGAAGTCCGAATACAAGAAGCCTAAACTAGAGGGTTTTTTATTATGTTTTTCTTCGCATGGTATTTCTCCAGATCCAAAGAAAGTGGCATACAAGAAACTGCAGATCCACAGACTTCATTTGAACTCAGGAGCCTACTTGCATATTATGGTCATGTCGTCCTACTTCCCATGTCAACAGCTCTGAAACCACTTTTTCCAGGTAGTGGAGGGGCCCACATCAAAGATGTCCAGAGCATTTAAAATATTATGCTATGATGTAGCATTATGTGTACTGCTATGTAAAGACAATGTTCAGGCTTCAGGGACAGATTAATATAAGGTGCAGTTTGTTTAGTAGATCTGTTTGAGTTAGTAGGAAGCCAATGGAAGGTTTAGTGGGGAAAAAGGAGGGGTGTAATGTTGAAGAGTCTTGGCCATGCTTTATGTGCGTTCCAGTTCACCAGGATCTAGAGCAGTTCTAGTCCACATTCACACCATACATTTATTCTACTATTATTCCACTTTAAACAGTCATAGCTTCCCCCAGAGAATCCTGGGAACTGTGGTTTGTGAAGGGTGCTGAGAGTTGTTAGACTCCTATTTCCTAACAGAACTACAATTCTCAGAGTGGCCAGTCCCTCTTCCTAGGGAACTCTGGGAATTGTAACTCTGTGAGGAGTGTCCTAAAAACTCTCAGCAAACTTAACAAGCTACACATCCCAGGAATCTTTGGGGGAAGCCATGACTGCTTAAAGTTGAATAATAGTGGAATAAATGTATGGTGTGAATGTGGCACTAGTTCAGGTCTTATGCAAAAGCTCTAGAAACCAGACCGTGTGGTAGCTGAAACATAGATGTCTGGTAGGCTTTTTCTCACATATAATATTTGTTTGAGTGTGTTCTAAATAAAGTGTTTTGGTCACTATCCTTTGTGCAAGGAGTCCATGTCAAATCTTTCCTCCTCTTTGTGCTGCTGCTGCTGCTGCTGCTGCAAGTAGGCAGTGAGCAAGGAAAAGGAGCAATAACCTTAGATACACCTTCTCTCTCTCTTGGAAGTGGTGCTGAGTGGGCTTGGAGGGGGAGACACACATGAATAGGCAGGAGGAGGTGGGCCCTCTGAGGGAAGGGTGAACAATGAAAGCACCCAGTCTGTGTCTGTGTTGAAGTTGCTTGTTAATATGTCTTTAAACCTTTTTTTAAAGATGTTTTTAAAACCTTTTAAAAATGTTTTTAAAGATGTTTTGTTTTAATATATTTTAAAGTCTGTTTTTATGATTTTTAAAGTGTTTTTAGTGCTTTAGTTTGCCACCCTGGGCTCCTGCTGGGAGGAAGGGTGTAATATAAATCAAATAAATAAATAATCTTGCCCAAGGCCTCCGCTTCCTCACCAGACTGACCCCATATATGTGGAGGGCCAGTCTAACGTAAAGTGAATTGAGCCAGTTATTTCCCCCTTTTCTCTTTATGCATTGCAATTTCATTCACACTGTGCAACTGTTTGCCTTCTTAAAATTATTGTCAGTGGTCTCAGCCCACCTCTACCCCCACCATAGTCTATCAAGGTCATTCAGAATTCCTAAAGGACAATTCAAACCCAAGATCCTCCGGGATGAGCAAGTTTTAATAGGTGGATCTTGGGCTGTCCTGGCTCAGCTGATGCTATGGCAGTGTAGCTCCCTCACCTTGGTTGGGCCAGGGCTATGCTGGCTCATCTGGGGCTCAGCTGGTGGAACTTTAGCCAGCAGAACTTACACCAGGTAAATCCCCCCAAAAGGGGTGTTTGAGGGGTAGGAGGAGGGCAGGACGGGAAAAGTAGAAACTTACACCTATCCCAAGCCTCTTTCAGTTCAGTCATGTGACCTGACAGCCCAGTGGAACTTACACTGTCAAAAAGGGTGGTGTAAGTCAAATTCTATTTAAAGGCTTGTTTTCCCTCTGCCAGGCTGGTACTGGCTCCTGAAAGGAGTATGGAATAGGGATAATTGACTCCATCTTAATTTAAGCTGGTGTAAATTTCGCTGGCTTACTTACAATTTTTCTGTCTGTCTGTCTTTTGTGGTCTCCTATAAGTGTGTCTCGAGTCTTGTATGCCATCTTTGTTAATTCAAGGTGTTTATCATTCAACAAGGATTACAGTACATACCAACACTTCCACCAGTATCATTTCAGTCTGAATCCATCAAAAGATGTTCATTCTTAAGACTGTGCTGATCCTTTACCTTTACTAGAAACAAGTCACCTAAAGGGAATATAGTAACTGAAGGACATGTTATTAATAGATCGAATTGTAAACTAAGCAGGGAGGGACTCTATTAGCATAAATTAAGATGAGATAATAAAAAGGACAATTTTAAGGTCAAACATTTCACCTGAGTTGATAGTGATGAAAACTGGCATCTTTCTTGCATGGGTGTATGTTTGGGAAAACAAAATGACTCTGTACAAGTCTCCTTTGGTATCTTGGCCACTGGGACAGTCCTGCTCTGTTGGATTAGGTGCTCTGTTGACAATATACATTTAGCTAAAATCATAGTATGGCAGGGAAGAAAGAGGTTCAAAATTGCTGAGTGCCAATGTGTGCATGAGATAAAAGCTAATCTTAATGACTCAGTCTGTCACATCATGCCTTTAAAGAAAAAGCTGCTTTGCATCAATGTTCAATCTTTTCCAGTTCTTCGAACCTGGTTAAGCAATATTTTCAATCGCATCTGATTCAACAAACTAAAAATAAAATGCAAAATTGGTTTTTGACTAAGTAAAACTGACTTGATAAAAATAATACATGCCAGACAAGTCTTTAATCTCCCAAGATCATTTTACAGACAGAGCTTTAGGAAAGGCAAAATGTATGAAAAAATGGGGTTGTGTTGTTGTAATAATATTGTGTAATAAGGCCCTTCATTTGTTTCTTAGATATCTTTTTGAAATGCCAGAGGCAATAGTTTTCTGATTTGTTTTGCAACCAGCAGAGAGGTCTTGCATTCATTAAATCTGACAGACTAATGTCATGGTAAGAAGTTCACAACTGGGTCTAAACCAGACCTCATTTCACAGATTGAAATTGTGACAATGCTTTTAACATGCACCCTCTTGTATTACCCATTTTCCCCTTAACATTATAATATTGCTTTATGAGCATTGTGCTATATTCTCTTACTCTGCAATTCTCCATTCATTTACAATTATATAAGGAATTGTCATACAGTCTGTTACCAGCCATTCAAATGAACCTCGCAAACATGTGAAATTGTGGATGACTTAGAACTGTAGCATTCACAAGTGAGTTCTTAAGTGCACATATATAAGAGACATGATACATGCCCCTGCAAGAGATTTCACTTTTACTGACCCTGGGAAAGGGGGGTGCTGATCCCTAAGGAGTGACATCTCCAGCAACTCATACTAATGCAATTTTAACAAGGTACCCTCAAGAGGGGAAGAACATGGACAGTGGTTTATTTGTAACAGGTTCAAGGAAATTCAGATTGTTCTTGTAAAAAGGACTGTGGCTTTTTTTAAAAAAAAATGAAGAATTTTAAGGAAATTTATTTAACGGATAAACAATATTAGTAATTCTAAATCCCATGCAAATATGTTCATGATACGGCTTACAATTCTGGTGCATTGGGGGAACCTCATACCTTTCTTATCCCTTTTCCTAACACTTCTTAACTTTTAACCACTGCCCCTTTTGGAGTTTTTTTTTTTTAAGGTGGAGGCTCCAGCAGAATGGCAACAACTGTACAGCTCTAACCTCTTGCTGTTCTTCCTTCCCAGAGTGTCTCTGGGAAGATCCACCACGTTGCTGAACTTGCCACTGAATGTCTAAAAAAACCAGTAAAGTACATTAAGACAAAACAGTAAGAAGGACCCCTCCCTGCATTGAAGTAGTAAGCTCCCTTCAATACCCCTTGTCAGAATTGAAATTACCATCTTTCCTTTGCCATCTGTAGCCTATAACAGCCTTTCCCAAACTGGTGCCTTCCAGATGTTTTGGACAACCAGTCTCATTATCCCTGGCAATTGGCCATGCTAGCTGGGACTGATGGGAGTTGCAGTCTAAAACATCTGGAGGTAACTAGGTTGGCGAAGGCTAGTCTATAAGACTGCAGGGTTGTATCTAGTGTGTAGGGTGAATCAAAGATGTACCTTTGTTTTTAATTACTGGTCATTCTACACACACCCCATCAGTTCACAGATGAAAACAGGGACACGCTCATAACATCATTATTCTCATCCTCCCTGCTTGAGGCCCCCAATTCCCTTTCTACTCCACCTGATGTGTGCAATACTTATTTATTTACTTTGCAATAGCCTGTCTGCAATTGTTTGTTTGTTTAAAGATAGCTTAGGTAAAACACTATTCATAGGGTCGCCATAAGTCAGGATCGACCTGAAGGCAGTCCGTAGCCATAGGTAAACACAATTGCCCTATGATCTATCATTAATGGTTCACACTGAACCTCACTGGTGCATGACAGAGCAGACTGCTGCATGATGCATTAGTATACATGCCTATGCATTTATATGTATGTGTACTAGAGACAAGATGCATCCATGTACCACTGAGGACTTCTAGGAGACTCTGGAGAAAGACTTGAACTGAGAACAATGACACCTCTAGTGACTCGCACAACAGGATTTTAACAACACTACCGTAAAAGACAAAAAAAGGGGGGGTCACAAGAGGGACAGTGACAGGGAATTTAAAAAAGGATATGTCCATGGTAAATAGGGAGAGTTGGAGCACAGATATATGATTCTATGTACCTGAACAAGAAATGAGGCAAAGTGGCTGATATCCTGAGCCCCACACACATGAGATCTTCATGCAGACTTGGGGGCTTCATGTTTTTCCCATTTCATCCTCCCTGCCTGATAAACCATGCTTTAAAATTAAAACAGAGTTTGAAGCTCACTGTGATGGGAATATTGAATTGGAAAGGCCACATAGTGCTTGGGCACCTTGTTGAATCAAAGTCAATACTTTCACATTTGCACGTGCATGAACAGTGTATTTTTCTAGGCTCACACAATGCGTGGCCCATCAGGCCAAGCACAACCCTCCAGCCATGTATGGCAGCCTACCAGGGAATTGATGTCTCTAGTTTTTCTGCCTGGCTGAGACTGCCAAAATGGAAAGTGCTGAGAATTTGGCAGGCTATAGTATGTGGCTGATGGACTGCAGCCAGCTTGGGTGACATGATATGTAGGTCTAGACTACACCTTACCATATTGTGGGTCATATGAGCATAATTCAGATTAGGGGTGGGGAGCCTCTGGCCTGGTGTAAAAGTAGCCCCCAAGGCCTCTCTGTTTGGCCCTCAGGACTCTGCCCATGCAATGCTCTGTGCCCTCCTGGAGTGTTTTCACTTGGCTGGAATGAGTCCTTCATGTTTATACCAGGATGGAGGATGGATAGGTGTGTATGGAAACTTGTAACTGTTGCATGGCTGGAATGTAGTCTAATTTACAAACATAATTGTTGCATCCATTGCTTCATCGGCTTTTCTCTCTGCCACACCCATTTTTGCCTCTGGCCACACCCACCACTAGCATGCAGCCACCTGAAGGTTGCCCATGAGGAAATATGGACCACACTCCGAAAAGGATTTCCCACCATTGATTTAGATGGTGAGTCCCCAAATCATGCATATGTAAGTTCTTATTTTGGAAGCAAGAGTAGGAAGATTAAGTATTACAAAAATGTTTAACTATGTTGATAAAATTACAAATGTAGCTTTATTATAATTAGTTATATCATGCTGTGGACATGCCCAGTTTTTTTCCTGTGATAGTCTGAGAAATTGTCTGTTGTTAATTAATTAATTTATTTTTGAATTCCAGTGGATGGAAGCCAAGCGTTCTATGCAATACTCAAAGGCTCTGTTAGAACACTGACAAAATATTACAAAAAGATGATTGGAGGAGGTTTCGTTTCAGGTCATGTTCAGTGGACCAGTTCATCTGAACTATCTCCGTCAGCTCCCCAAATGTTGGTAAGTTATTATAACAGAGGCACCGCCATGAAGCAAGTAACTGGGATGGCTAATTGGACACTTAGAACTTTTATTTGCTATGTTCAAGGGAAACAGTAAATATGTATACAAGTATAAAATGCCTTTGCAACTTACTAGTGGATTTTTTTAAAGCAATATTTAAGCTAACGTGTCATGTCTTACTTTGGTAAAATCCCTGACCTTTATTTAATACATTTATATCCCACTTTTCTTCTATCATGAAACTCAAGGAAGCATATATTTCCTGTCACTGACCTCATCCAGATCGATTTAGTATTAGCAAGGTGGCTCAGTCATGTACCCTTAGACCAGCCTTTCCCAACTAGTGGGCCACCAGATGTTGTTGAACCACAATTCCCATCTTTTCTGACCAATGACAATGCTGGCTGAGGCTGATGGGAGTTGTGGTCCAACAACATCTGGTGGCCCACTAGTTGGGAAAGGCTGCCTTAGACTATTCCCTGGGATTTAGTTGGGCTGCTTAAATTCTCTTGACTGCAATAGGATCTAAACTCTAACTACATATGTGTCCAGCCAAAGTGGGGTATTGTTTGTGAGAACCATAACTGTAGTCCTAAATATTCATGTAAGAATAGGAATCAGTCAGCCAGTGAGTGAAAGCAAATCTAAATCCAAATCCAGTAAGTGGTTCAGAAAGCTTTGGTTTCCCCTTCCCCCCAAGAGCTGCCTTGGGCTACTTTGGGAGGAAGAGCAGGGTGGCGGACAAATCAAACAGCCACAACATCTGAACCTGAAATCTCTTGGATGCCTTGAACCCAAACTGGAGCTGAATCACAACAACTGGGAATCAATTCAAAACAAGTGGTTCATTAATGAGAGAGAGAGTATTTCATGGCTGTCATGAAAGGCCTCTTTCTCCTCCAGAGGCAGGCAAAAAGACTAATACCCAATTCATACTGTGGGGATCTGTATAGACAGGGTGTGGGGAACCTTTGGCCCTCCAGCTGTTGCTGAACTACAACTCCCATCATCCCTGGCCATTGGCAATGCATGCTGGGGCTGATGGGAGTTGTCATTCAACAATATCTAGAGGACCAAAGGTTCCCCAATCCTGGTATCATGTTTCATGTCCATTGGCCCTATTTCTCTACCCTCTAGCTCCATGTATAAACTATTCCTGTGTGCCCAGGACTTAATGCATGCACATAGGCTCTCTCAGTATCATTGCAGACCCTAGGAGTGTTCACATGTTACATTCAAAGAGTGTACAGTCTGTGTACACAATAGTCAATTGATAAAAATTAGCAAGTGTACCCTCTTTCACACAAACACTTGTCCATGTGTTGAGATGGTTTGTATCTGTGTTCAGTGTAATGTGCCTCCCTTTCTTCTTAATATCTCCTTCACCCTTTCCTCATCCTTCTCAGGCAGTGCCCACCATAGTGTTGTGGTTGTTTTTATGTTCTACAGCGAGTGTGCTGCTGTAGGAATGGCAGGGAGTTACACCTGCCCTCTTCAGTTTTCAGAGTGCTACTGGAAAAAAAGAAACAAAAATTAGTTAAAGGGTCTGATGGCCATTGTAACAGACTTTGGGGGCACTCAAGTGTTCTGGCCCTAGCAGTGCCACTGGTTGAGCTACAGCTCCCATCATCCCTGGCCATTGGCCATGCTGGCTAGGGCTGGTGAAAGTTGGAGTCTAACTGGAGGGCTACAGGTTTTCCATCTCTTTAATACAATTGATAGGAGATGAGAGCATGGAAGCTATAGAGCAAATTGTGTTTTGCACAAGACTTGTTTTTGAGTCATCTGGTATATCTGTTGAAAGCTGCTCTTTCCTGTCTTCCTTTGTGAGCTGAATTGCTCTGATTGGCATGAAGAAGTTGGAGGAAGTTGTTTGATTTTTGTGTGGTTGGTGTTGTCATTTACAATCACAGATAATAAGCTTACATCAACCAGCTGGAATTGATGCCACTAGGCTTACCTTTCAAGCATTTAAAGCTATTGTGTCTCGTGCAGGGTTTCCTCCAAACAAACAACGAATGAATTCCAAACGCCTCTAGGATCCAGAAGTAAATGGCAAACAAAAAGAGGGTCTTTGAGAATTCCTCCTGCTAGCTCACCAAAATAACATAGCTGACCTTGGGCAAAGAAAAAAAGATTAATTCTCCTTTTTATTCTTTCTGTCTAAATTGGATCTTTCTTACAGCTTGCGAGAGAGGTGTACCAGAGCTGTTTTCTGTGAACGGAAAGAAAACCCCATTTTTAATGCATTTCTTGGTGACAGCTTTTGCTGAAGTTTTTGTCACTGTAGGCTAAGCATAATATTAGTTATACAATCCACCCACAGTATACTGCATTTAATTGTCTAAATGAGAATGAACATTGTTCTGGGCAACTATTTTATTCATACTTAAGGCTGACAGAACTTGAGATGAAATTATCCTAGATAACTGTCAAGCAAAGGGAACAACACAAACTCGTGTGTGCATGCACACACACAAACATGGTTTCCTGGCATTTGTCGTGTATTTGGTGTTTGAACGTGAGCAGATCTTTCATAACTAGCAAATTTTCAGTAATTTCTACTTCCTACAAATGCAAGGAAAAAGACCAAAGTGCATACTCATCCTTTCTCAAATTTTGCTTTGTCACTTCATTACCTCTCAAGAGTGGATTTTGTTTGCTTAAAAAAAGAAACATTCTATGTCAAGATTGCTTGTATACTGTGTTCCAGCCTGCAACAGTCTTCCAAACAACTTATGACCTCCAGGATGTGGACTCTAATGGGAATGTTGACAGGTATATATTTGGTATGGAAACACTGAAGCCCTTATATATAGCAAACAATTTCCTTTCCTTGGCATTTTCACTAGTGCCATATCTAATACTATACGTCAGGAGTGGCTAATCTGTGCCTAGACATGGAAGGATCTGTCCATTTCAGTTCCCTCAGTTTCTCACTTTTCCAGTCTTAAGTTTTCCAATCTTAAATTCAGTTTTCCACATTTTTGCAGCAATTTGTGACCTTTTTTTAAGCGCTCGTGAAAATTCATCAGCATGTTAGTGTGAATTTTTCCTAAGGGACACATTTTTGTATGCAGTTTTGACTAACGTACACATTTTTTGCAAGCAATGTCCCCTAATAAAATTATTTTCACTAGTATATTAATTTTTATGCACACTTTCCCCTAATATATGCATTTTTGTAAACTTTGGTTAGAGAATTGCATTGCAAAATTTGGATAACTTTAGAGTTTGAAGGATGGTTGTGTTTTGATTTTCATATTGTTTCAGAAAGTACAAATTCGACAGATTTGCCTCTCCCATCCTTCCTGTCCCCCTCCCCCTGAAATTGTTGAGCTACAGATCACTTCATCTCTTGCTGTTGGCCATGGTGGCTGGCAGGGCCGGCTCCAGGCATGCAGGGGCCCTTGGGCATCAGCTTGCCCTGGCCCCCCAGTGTGTGTATGTGTGCACGCACATATGTGTGCACACGTGCACCCCCACAGCCCCCCCGCACCCCCCCACAGCCCCCTACCTGTCTAGTCTTTACCATTGCCCTTAATGAAGATGGCGGCCGTGGTTTCCCTAAGGGGAATGAAGCCTCCGCTGCCATCTTTGTTGATGGCACATGTGCATGCTACGCGCACACATCTCTGCCATCAACTAACATGGTGGCAGCGGCTTCAGTACCTTAGGGAAGCTGCAGCCGCCATCTTCATTAAGGGCAATGCTAAAAAGCCGGCTGACAGGTAAGTGGGGGGCGTGGGGGGCACGGATCATGGAAGGGGAGCGGAGGGCCCCTCAGGGGTTCCTGTAGCTCTGGGGCCCTCGGGCAAGTGCCCACCTGGCCGCCCTTTAGAACTGGCCCTGGTGGCTGGGGCTGACAGCAGTTGTAATTTAACAACATTTGGAGGGCCACAGGCTAGCCACTCTTGCTTTAAGTATTCTATAGAACCTCTGTGGTCTGCCTGGTCCTGCATAATTACTTCAGTGAAGTTATAGGGTCCAATCAAAAAGATTTCTTTAACCCTTTGGCAAGTTGTCTTAGAGGTCTGGAGCATTCTTTCAACATTTGTATTAAAAAGAGTAACGGGATAATGGCTGACTGCATGCCCAGAAGACAGCAGTGCAACATCAGTGTGTTTGTCATGATTTGATGAGGATTTTTAGCAACAGTGGCCCTGTTGGAATGTCACAGTTAACTGTAGTTAATGGTTTATTGTGAACACACTTATGTGGGTTGTTTGTCTCCTTCCATCTAGCTTTTGGAGAAAAAACAAATCACGACCCCTGGCTTAGTGTTGCATCTAAAACAGGGATTGTGATTTGTTTTGCCCTCAACAAACCACAATCACCAAGCCAAGAACAAACTTTGGCTACAGATTGTGCTTTGTAGGGAGGAAAACAAACCACAGTCCCCAATCCAGACATTATGCTAAGGCAGGGATCCTGGTATGCTTCTCCCCATTCATGCTGGAAGGAAACGAAGTGGTTTACTGCAACATAAAAATGAGGCTATAGGTGCATAATTCTTTGTTTTTAGGGGGTGTAGATGCTGCAGTCACAGTGCTATCACATGGACTCTTCTAGTGAAATCTGCTCTTGCTCTCCTTCAGTTGTGTAGGTGCAATTTTTCAGCCTTAACCACACAGGCATCGAAGTGAATGGCCCATGGTCCAGACCATTTATCTTTCTTGTCTAGCATTAGCAACAGCCTTGTATTTCTTGAGTGAAACAAATAATAATCAGATACTAGTCTGATCAAATAAAAAAGTCATCATGACACACTGAGCAACCTAGGTACAGGAAGCTTATTCTTACTTCAATAGAAGTAAATCCTATTGAAATTAGTGCAGCATACATATGAGCCAATAGATGCAGGACTGAGGTGTCAGACACAATATATCTGAAGGCAATGTAATCTAAAGACCTTTTTTCTGTTTGTAGAAATGTTGATCTATTATGCACATTAATTAAATGTTGGGGACAACACAGTAGCTACATGGTGCCTCAATGTGCATCCTGTAAGATAATAAAGCCAAATTAGGAAGAAAGGAGAGGAAAATAATTCTTAGGAAACACTGTAAATCAGTTAGGCACAGAAAGAAGAACAATAAAACCTGACAATAAATTAATTATTAGACAGGAACATGTCTGAAAACATTAGATATGTAAGTAATTCAGCCCTCGAATGTCCTTCTAAAAAGTGAATCACTCTCCTTATTTTGAAAGTTTTCAAAGTTTTCAAATTTGACTGCATGGAAAATGGTTCCAGGGGCCCATTCGGCACTCTTCTCTGATTGCAGTGGGAAATCTTAGAAGGCAGCTCAGTGGCCTTTGGACAGAAAGAATCCATTTTGGAAATGGGTTTCTTCATGAGGGGTCTCTGATAAATTGCAATGTGGGTGAGGGGGAAGGAAAGGAAGTCTCCTTGTCTCCACTTGTCATTGTATCCATTCTAGGGTTGCCAGATCAGAAGCATCCTAAACCCTGAGATTTCAAGGATGGGCCCTAGTGATGTCATGGGGGCAGGCCCTAGTGATGTCATAGGGGGTGGGCCCTAATGATGTCATTAAACATGATACATTAAGCATCAACCACAGTTGCTTGGAGCATAACAAAAAAAATCCTCTGATTGGAAATTAATATAGAAATCTTAGTTAAATGAGGTTGTTTCCAGGTCCAGCTGAAGTGATGGGATCATTCCTTCTCACCTGCTTAGAGAGCTTTGATAAAGGAACATTTAATCTAGCCTACTTGCTTCTGGCAAGAAGGGTTGAAGTGCCCTCAGACCAAGCCAGTCACCAGAAGGCCATTGTAGGAAGAAAGGAGCCTAGTGTTGTGGAGATGTTAGATGGGAGCACTCAGATGGATGCCCCTGAATGCTGCCATTCTAAACACACTTACTAAGGGACTAAGCCCCATAGAACTCAACAGGACTTACTTCTGAGTAGATATTAGGATTGTGCTGATGGTAAGGCTTGACTAGAGATCCTCTGCAACAACATCTATATCAAAGCAGGGTTGACAACCCCCTACCTGGAATGCCCTGCCTGCCTTTTAACATGGCTGCTCCAAACCTCTTTACAGACTTGACCCTTCACTGCAAAGAGAGGATTGAGAAATGAGTAAGAGTTAAGAAGATTCTCTACTCTTTCCTGCCTACTCTGTGGGCTGCTATAAACTCACTTTGACAGATAATCCAATTCCAGTGAGTAATAATTGACAGAGGGAAAACGCACATGGTTTGGTCTACCTTCACAGGCAGTAGATTGGGAACAACAGCAATTGAAGCCAAACTTCCCAGTATGTGAATTCTCTTTGAACACTATTGGACAAGAAACAAGCCATCATGCAAACAACACGGTGCATCATCAACAAGGGGGTTGAGCTCACCACATGGAACCACTGTTGTTGCTTCTGTGGATATAAGGGAGTAAAGTCAGAGGTAAATGAAATGCAAATAAAAAAAGAAAAACAAAAGACGATGATTTCCTAAATGCAATACCCTACCAACCACAAAGATTTGTATGAGTAAGACAGAAAACTCAGCATCCTCCAACCACTCAGGGTTACTAACCAAAACTAAAAAAATCCTGGCAGGCAGTCAGCCAAGGTCACAGAAATCCCCATGCAGCACAACCTGATCCAGGAACTGCAGTTAGTGCAGAATGCTGCAGCATAATTGCTGACATGAGTGAGACCCTCTCAGCACATAATACCTCTGCTCTGAAATCTGTACTGGTTGCCAATTTGCTACCAGGCCAAGTTCAAGGTGTGTTTTCCATGTTACAGGTTCCACATAGTACTTGTTCTGCTGTTGTGAGAAATCTATCCTTTAGTATGGCAGTACCTACACTTTGGAACTCCCTGCCTATTTACATTAGGCAGGAGCTTCATTATACTCATTTTGGCACCTGCTGAAAACATTTTTGTTTAGGCAAGCCTACCCAGGCATATAGAAGCTGTTGTGTTCTTTACCCGTTTTTAACTAATTGTTGGTTTTATTGTTTTGAATGTTTTAAAATACCAATCTTTAACTGTTTCTGCCAATGATTTCATTGTTTTAATTCCTTCTATAAATGGCTTTGAGGTTTTTTTTTTTTACAAAAAAGTGGTATATAAATATTGTAAATAAAATGTATACATAAATTTCAGAGTCATTGTGGCCCTTGGGTCTCTTTCCTCTTTTAGTCCAAAAGAATCTGCCTTATACCAAGTCAGTTCATTTGATACCAGCCAGCTCAGCTCCGATGACATGGACTAGCATTGGCTTTCCAGGATTCCAGGCAATAGTCTCTTCCAGAAATTGAATTTTGAAACTTTGCATGCAAAGCATGTGCCATACCACTGACCTACAGCCCTGTTTAAAAAAGTATCTTTTAAAATTGTTCTTTTCAATTCACTAATGAATGCACAGCATTCTAGGGCAGATCCACACCATACACTTAAAGTGCATTCAACATACATTTGAAGCACATGAATCGCTACACAGAATCATGAGAACTGTAGTTTGTTAAGGGTGGTGGGAACTACAACTATGAGGGGGAAACTACACTACCCAGAATACTTTGGGGAAGTCATGCACTTTAAATGCAAGTTGGATGTGCTTTAAATGTATTATGTAGATCTGCATTACTTCATATATTTTGCCTGCATATACATCATTTTAATTAAAATTTAAAATGGAAATAAGCTACAAAGTTTACTGGGTGGCCATGGGCTACACACCATCTCTCAGCCTAATCTGCCCCTCAGGGTGAAAACAACAGAGGTAGACTATGACCACCCCAAGGAAGAAGGGCACACTTAGAATGTAGAGGAAATAATAATTTGTAAATAATAATTTACAACTATAGTGTGAAATCAATTACATATCAAGATATGGTATGAAGAAATATTTATATAAGCATGACTGTCAAAGATGTTTATTATTTACACAACCTGTAAAGATATTTATAGTGCAATCCTATGCATGTTTACTCAGAAGCAAGTCCCAATGTATTCAATGGGGCTTACTCAGACAGGGAAGCATGCACAGGACTGCAATTAATACCGAATAATGTTTTATGTTGTATCATTCTCCTAATTAAAAGGAAATGGGATGCTAGATGTTACTTAGTTTCTTTTTTCTTCTCAAATTTATTATTGAAGTTTGGGATAGGAACTTGCTTTGGGACTTTGGTGCCGCTCCCTCCAAAGATGCATCACAATGTGCTAACAATCGTTACTGAGGAAAACTGTGACTTTCTCAAAATCTCATCTACAGATTATTTAAGAGTGAAAGAGGTAAGCAAGCTTTTAAAAGTCTAAAGTGCACTTGGAAAGAACAAAAAAACAGTTTTAAGATATACTGCTTTAAAAAACATATAATGCCATTATGTATGACCTGCTATCTTTTTTAAGCTCCTTGTCTTGTTTCAAGTGGCTGCAGTGGAAAGTTCTCAAGGTACAGTTCTGGATAAAATCCTGATTGTAACCTACCAAGATGAACACAGTCCAACAGCCATGTATTAGCCTGCCGGGTGCTTGACAGGATTTCCTAATTTCTTTAGACCTGGACAGGGAGGAATTATGGTAGGCTGCCATTCATGGCTTGTGGGCTGCATTCAGATAGGAACAAAGGAAGCTCTCTTATACTGAGTCAAAAACCAAGTCCATCTAGCTCAGTATTGCCTTTACTGACTGGCACCTGCTCTTCAGGATTTCAGGCAGGAGATTTCCCCAGCCCTACCTGAAGATGTCAGGGACTAAACCTGGGATCTTTTGCATGCAAAACAAATGCTCTACCAATAAGTAATGGCCCTTCTCCAAAGGACTGGTAAGTCCTAAGTTGTGCAGGCCTCCATTAAATGCAATATGAACATTTTGATGTTCAAAACATTGCTTTGAATTATAATATATAATATATAATATAATAGGTTTATAATCTATTTTTTTATCATTAATTTTTATTCAAATTTTCAAAGACGAAAAAACAAAACAAAAACAATTAAACAATAAAATAAAATGTCGACTTCCGATTTGTCGCAGATCAGTTATAGGTCTAGAATATATAACAATCCTATATCTAAAATTATATTATAAAATCACTTTCCTCCAGTAATTATCTTAATTAATCATCAAATCTCATAAACATTATTTTATTCTTTCCACAAAAAGTCAAAGAGAGGTTTCAATTTCTTGAAAGATATATCTTTCAATTTTTCTCCAAATAAACATGTCGCTTAATCCATCTAATTCAAATCTGTTAGGCCCAATAATTTCAATAGTCATTCTTCCATTATCTATATTAACTCCATCTTCCATCTTCAATAATCCTGTTAAGTCCAGTAATTTCAGTAGCCATTCTTCCGTTATCAATATCCCATAATAATCTTGTTGTCATAGCCATAGTCCAAGTAAACATATCAATTAATCCATCTCGTCAAATCTGTTAAGTCCAATAATTTCCATAACCATTCTTCCATTATCAATATTAATTCCATCTTCCATCTTCAATAGTCCTGTTAAATCCAGTGGTTTCAGTATCCATTCATCCATTATCAGTATCCCATGATGATCTTGCTGTCATAGCCATAGTCATATAACAAGAGTCTGATGGGAATTTCCCCCATCACAAATACGTCTTTGCCATCAATTCTGAGTATGTTGTTGAAATATTGTTGTAAAGTCACATCTCTGTTCTGGGTGCATCTCTGCTCTGTCACATATTTGTAGTTAATTCCATAAATTTTTTCCATGTCAGGCCCCATCACATCATTCCAGTCAAGAATTCTGAATATGTTACTGAAGTATTGCTGCAAAGTCATATCTCTGTTCTTCTTTTTTACAAAATGCACTGGCTCATCTCTTAAGAGTTTCTCCACTCTCACATATCTGTAGCCAACTCCATAAATTTTTTCTATGTCAAGCTCCATCACATCATTCCAGTCCAGAAAATTATCCAAGACATTGATAACTTTACCACCAAAATCTTCATTAATTTCTTCAGAGACGACGTTGAATTCCAAACAGTCAACTTTATTTCTAACATCCATAAAATCCAAATCTTTTTCAAATTTCACATTTGTTCCAATCTCCAGGGCTTGTAGCTTCCCTATCCCATCAAACTCCTCTCTCACAGAATCCACTATTTCTTTAAGCTCCTGCGTCATTTTGTTAAGTTCAATTTTCATCTCCTGTCTACCCTGTCTCAGGGTTTGTTTCGTTATCTCAATCTCACCCATTATTTTCTGAAACATAATTTCTTCCATGGTCTCATTCACTTTCCAGGTTATCATTCTTAAAACCACAGAGACAAAAATTATTTCAGCCACAATTGGGTTAATGTTCCAGGCTTGCTTATATCAGTGTAGACAATACAGCCTGCCTTATCTCTATGTGTTCAGGAATACAAAACAAACCTAGTTCCCAACATCAAAACAATTAGTGGCGTCGTGAACAAGCAGATTCGTCAAAATGAAATAGACCAAAAAGAATTTTTTTTCCCCCTCCTCGAAATAGAAATCCCTCTTCTGTTGATATCTTTAGAATGCACCTCCAGGACAGCTTTTTGCGATAAAAACAAAGATAAGCTTTTTCGATTTCTTTCCTCCTTAATTTCGTTAGTGAAAGAGAAAAGCCAGACTTCCGGGAAGGGTGACTTCGCTTGTGCCTGCTTTTGGGACGGGCTCCCGCCTCAAAAGAAGCTTATTCAGATATAAATCAGTCAGAACTTTTTTTTTTTTTGACTGATGAAATTTCTCCCGGGCAGGGAGAAACGTAGAGATCAACCTCAAAAGCCTGTTTTTGTTGGGAGGACTGGATTTCATTAATTTATGAGATAAGGTCCAGCCAACAATGCCGGATGGACTTCCGAACAAGCTCTATCTGTTTAAGCGATACGTTTATCTTTTCTTTAAAGAGAGAACGGACTAACAGGCAAGCACCCTTCTTTCTATTATTTTTTTTTACTTGGTTTAAATTGTTGCAGCCAAAGGAGATTTGTCAGATTGATCGGCTTTGGACAACTTCTGGGTGAGCTATAACTCTTCTCTGTTATTCACGAAATTAACAGCTTATCTCTGTTTCTGTCGCAAAAAGCTGTCCTGGAAGTGCATTCTAAAGATATAAACAGAAGAGGGATTTCTATTCCTGATTTCTATTCCGAGGAATATTATATTGTCTGGGACTATTCTCTTTTTGGTCTATTTTATTTTGACGAATCTGCTTCTTCACGACGCCACTAGCTGTTTTGATGCTGGGAACTAAATTTGTTTTGCATTCTTGAACATAGAGAGATAAGGCAGGCTGCTCTGTTTATACTGTGATGTCATCAAGCCTGGAATATTAACCCAATTGTTGCTGAAATAAGAAGTGGTTCTTCTTTATTTTTGTTTTGCTTTGTTTTCGTGGTTTTAAAAATGGCAATCAAGAAAGTGGCTGAGAATCTGGAAGTAACTATGTTTCAGAAAATAATGGATGAGATTGAGATAACGAAACAAACCCTGCGACAGGGTAGTAAGGAGCTGAAAATTGAACTGAGCAAAATGACGCAGGAGCTTAAAGAAATAGGGGATCCTGTGAGAGAGGAGAATGAGATCAGATATGAGAAAAGAAAAAATAAAGGGAAGATACAAGCCCTGGAGATTGGAACAAATGTGGAATTGGAAAAAGATCTGGAGTTTATGGATTTTAGAAATAAAATCTACTGTTTGGAATTTAACGTTATCTCTGAAGAAATTAATGAAGATATTAGAGATAAAGTTATCAATGGCTTGGATAATCTTTTGGACTGGAATGACGTGATGGAGTTTGATATAGAGAAAATCTATGGAATTAACTGCAGCCATGTGACAATGGAAAAACTCTCAAGAGATGAGCCAGTGCATTTTGTAAAAAAGAAGAACAGAGATATGACTTTACAACAGTATTTCAGCAACTTATTCAGAATGGATGGCAAGAAAATATTTGGGATAGAGGAAATTCCCATCAGACTCTTATTATATCACTATGGCTACGACAGCAAGATTATTATGGAATACTGATAATGGAAGATTGGACACTGAAATTACTGGACTTAACAGGACTATGGAAGATGGAAGATGGAACTAATAGGGATAATGGAATAATGGCTATTGAAATTATTGAACCTAACAGATTTTGATGAGATGGATTAATCGAAATGTTTATTTGGACTATGGTTATGACAATAAGATTATTATAATTATTAACTAGATGGATTAATTGACATGTTTATTTGGAGAAAAATTGATAGATATATTTCTTAAAGAATTGAAACCTCTCTTTGACTTTTTGTGGAAAGAATAAAGTAATGTTTATGAGATTTGATGATTAATTAAGATAACTACTGGAGGAAAGTGATTTTATAATATGATTTAAGAGACAGGATTGTTATATATTGTAGACCTATAACTGATTTGATCTGTGACAAATGGGAAGTCAATATTTTATTTTTTTTGTTTAATTATTTTTGTTTTGTTTTGTTTTTTGTCTTTGAATGTTTTATGATTTTGTTTTCTATGTTTTATGAAAATTTGAATAAAAATTATTGTAAAAAAAAAAAAAAGTGAAAGAGAAAAGCCAAAACTCACCTAAGAGTTCTTCACAGCTGATTCATTGACAAATCTCTTTTTTGCTGCACCAATTTAAGCCAAGTAAAAAAAGAAGATAGAAAGAAGGATGCTTATCTGCCTGTTAGAGTCCGTTTTCTTTAAAGAAAAGATAAATGTGTCGCTATAATCAGCTAGAGCTTGATGAAAGTCCGTCCGGCATTGCAGTTTGAACTTTCTCTCATAAATAAATGAAATCCAGTCCTCCCCACAAAAACAGGCTTTGGGGTTGATCTCTACGTTTCTCCCTGCCCGGGAGAAAATCTTTATCATTCAAAAAGAACGTTGTGACTGATTTTAGAGCTGAAAAAGCTTCTTCTGAGATGAGAGCTCGCTCAGAGGCAGCACAGGCAAAGCAACCCTTCCCGGAAGTCAATAGGTTTATAATCTAGAGTTGTCAGCACTAGGGTTGGTGTCACCCGGTGCGGTAACTCATGGTGTCACCCCCGCCATGGACCTCCTCCCATACCAGACCATACAGAATACTTAGTAATGTTTTTTGTACTAATGTTACTCGTAAATCGTAATTCCTGCATATCACTGAATGTAATAGCCTATAGTAGTGACATAAACAACTAGCAAAATTAAAATTACACCTTTAAATTACAATATCATACGCACAGCCTAAATGTATTTACTTTTATACACAGTTTCATGTGGTTAAAGTGAAAATTTGGTAAGAAAACAATAGAATTCGAAGTAAAAACGTTTAAGAACTACATCAAAATTATGTTCATTTTAACATTAAACTTTACTGTTACATGAGATACATTAATGGATTAGGTTTGCATAATCAGTAACGGCCCAAATAATAGCCATATCTATTACGTTCAGTGGGTCGCAGGATTGGCTACGATCCAGTGGGTTGATAATCTGGGGGAGCTTCTACAGCTTTCTGTAAAAACAGGCACTAAAGAAGAGTCAAGCATAAATAATGACATTTACTACACACGTGCTGGTCGATTTCTCTTTGCGGCTCCCTCTCCCCCAACTTAATGCCAAATTATTATGATCTGGAAATTAAAAAAACCCAAACATATGCACCCCCCAACTCTTAGTGGGTCTTGCTCCTAGATTAAAACTATCACACATATACTAGTTAAAAACACATACATTTACAGATGGGGGGGAGAGTCAATTTCTTGAACCCCTCCAACTCTCGCTTGGAGATGATCAAAAACCCAAATCACAACACAAGAGCTCCCCCTTGATCTGAGGCTGGGCTACCCCTTCCCAGTTAAACAGCGTGGCTCCATTAAGAGTGGATTAAGTCCAGGGATGGCTTATTTCTGCCCGCTATGCATTTCTGAAGGTGTAGGTAGGATTGGAACCTAGCTAGTCCATTTATCGTGGCATCGGCTTTCCTGGGCTAGGGAACAGCTAGCCCATCAGACACATCTTGAAAAGCGGTAGGGTGTGGGTGCTGTGGGCCACCAGGGCTCGCTGAGGGGCCACTAGCCAGCTGCCAGCCCATTTCTTCCCCATCCTAAACAAACGGCAAGTAGGGCGAAATGAAAACAGCCATGGTTTTGAGGAGGGGGGAAAGAGAGAGAGAGAAAGACGAGCAGGAGGAGGAGTGTAAACCCCCCACGTGGACACACAGAAGAGCCCCTCAAGAATATCCTCCAAGGGCCGAGCGAAGCGAGCTGTTTAAAGATGAAAGTGCGAAGGAAATAAAGACTCACTTTAATCTGTCTTAAACCCCTTCAATTTAGCATTTGTGCTGGGAACCCAAAGAGTGAGTCCCTGATTGGGGATAAATACATTTTCTTAACATGCCTTGTAGCTATTACACCCAGCTCCAACACAGCGCTCTATTCAAGCATCACCATTTTCATTACAGCCGCTAATAAGTCTTAACGTTATTAAATGCCAAGCGGATGATTGCGGGTGGGTGGAGCGAGGAGAGACAGAGAGACAAGAAAACAAGCAGGCGCCTGCGTGCAACCTTCTCTTTCAGACGGCGTGTCCCTGCAAAGAAAATTCAGCAGAGGCCACTAATTTGAGAGCCTCCCCCCAAAACCCAAACCTCTTCTCCTCCCATGTTGCAGTCTCCCAATTCCTGTATGGCCCAGAAATCTCCCTAGAAAGCTCTCCTGAGATGTGTATTCCAAGCATACCTGGTATTAACATAGGACTTGGGATTTTTTTAGCGGGGGAATCCCTTCCCACCCCAACGCCTGACTCCTCTCTTCCCCTCCCGGGACTTTTACCTCTGCATAAGGCACATAAAGGGCTTGAGCCCTGAACCTCGCCAAGCAGAAACACTTGCGTTTCTAAACTGCAGCCATGGGCTGGGCACGTTTACTTGGGAGTTGCATCTGGGGTTGTTCGTTTGTTTTGGAGAGGGGTGGATTCATTTCCGACTAGATCTCAGATCAGGTTCCGTCCCGTGGAAGATCCAGCCTGGCACCCTTCCCTCGCGCCTCCCTCACGTGCCTGGTAACAGTCAACGCCACTGGTGTCGAGGCCCCACCCTGCGGGAGATCCAGCCCAGCGCCCTTCCCTCACGGTGCTCACGCCTCCCTCACGTGTTGCACTGTGCATGCGCTGCACAGACAGGGCAGCTCTCTGCCGTCCGCCTGCCCCATTTCCTGGTGCCTAGGGGCGGGGCGGCTCTGGGTGACACCCCCCTCTCATGGTGTCACCCTGGTGCGGTCCGCACTCCCCACACCTGGCTAGTGATGCCGCTGGTTGTCAGGAGACCCCTATTCCCCTTACAGAGCTACAATTTCCAAAGGTCCCTGGAAATAGGAACTGGTTGTTAAACCACTCTGGCAATTGTAGCTCTGTGAGGGGAATAGGGGTTTCCTAACAACTCTCTGCACCTTTAATAAACTACAGTTCCCAGGACTCTTTGGGGGAAGCCATGACTATTTAAAGTGGTAGATGAGTGCTTTAAACGAAAGGTTAGATTGTGGCCTAGATGTGGGCAGAGCAGGCATGGGTGACAATCTGCAAAAATGAAACCTGATAATCTACCGTTAACTTTTGCCCAAATGGATTTTTATCCTGTATATATAGTTATATAAATCTGAAATTTGGTCCAGGGATTCCATTGAACCAGTCTGATCTCATGTACCTAAATATGCACTTGTACCATCAAGAATGCAATCAAGCCTTTGGTAACTGTTTTACTGAATAATTTGATTTCTTATTTATCTATTGTTTGGTAATTTTATGCTGTTTTTAGCCAAATTTGAACAGATAAAAAATAAATCACATCCCAGATGACTAAGTAAATTTGTAGATTTACAGTACAATCCTATCAATATTTACTCAGAAATAAGTCCCACTGTGTTCAGTGGGGCTTACTCCTAGGTGAATGTGTTTAGGAATGGAACCTTAGTTAATATAACATTAATTTTTTTGAGGGACAGCAGCTTATTTTAAAATTATTATTTAGTTGAGTTTTGTCAGACAGACAGTATATTCTATTAGATCGTTATATAAGCCTGCATACTACTTTTTTTTAAAAGAAATTACAAGAATGAAGTGTTAAGCCCTATAATGCCCGATAGTGAAATGCTCTATAAAATATATTTGATGTGTGTATTGTGAGTGAGAACCAAATCTTGTTAATGTCAGATTGGAACTGTATCTCCTTGAAGGGTTCCTTTCCTTGTTTCCCAACTCAGATGCTTTTGATTTGCTAAGCAGCAGCTTACACTTCAAATGATCAGTACTGATTTGTTCAGACCGGCAAGATTGACTTTGAGTTTAATTTATACTGCAAACACAATATATTTTAGAAAAATAATTGAATGTGCTCATCTTTTTTAAATAGAAACTGTGAACATTATATTTTTCTAAAAAAATACAATAAGAAAACAAGTTAATTACATTTCTGAAATTATCAATATTCTAGAAGTTCAGATAAATGAATTCCTGAGATGCAAACTCAAGAATCAAACAATAGTCTCCTTACATACTTGGGGTGATTATAGGTTATCCAACTGGTCGGTCTAATGGATGGCTGGAATGCTGACAATCGTACAGATAGGCAACATTCGGCAAGGTGGGGCATTAGACCTTGGAAGCACATGTACCCACTGTCATGGGAAGGAATACATGAGACCCAGGCAAATGCACCTTGAAATGTATGTCCCAGGACCTGTGGGGTGGAGAACTCATAGCCCTCCACATGTTGCAGATCTACAGCTCCATCATCCCTAACCATTGGCTATGATGGCTGGAGCTACCAGGAGTTGGATTCCAACATCTGAAGGGCTACAGGTTCTCCATCTTTGCTTTTGTTGTTCAGTGGAAAGTCATTGGTAGACAGTTGCTATGAGTGGCAAATGAGTGTGGTTGACTGCAAAACTTTAAAGAAGCAGTGGAGTTTATGAAGTGTGAGGTCACATATGCTGATAAGTGAGAGCAGACCCTGCCAATTTTGAGGGGGCCATGGGCAAGATGCTATGTGTGTATGGGGCAGAGTACATCACTTCACTGCTGTCTCCTCCCTTACATTTCTCATGTTGCTCATTCCTTCCCTGTCTACCACAAGGTGGGAAGGGGAGTCCCCCCTTTTGTTTGGGGAAAAACAAGAGAGAAAATGGGACCCCTTTCCTCTTCCTAACACCTGGATAATTATCGGGGTGGTGGTGGTAGAATGGATCGCCTTTCCTTTCTCTTCCCCCACAAAAATACAAAATAAAGAAAAAGGAACCCATTCTCCCCTTTCCTACCAGGTGGTGAGGAAGAGAACAACTGGTTCTGACAACATCTATAAAAGGTTTTGCAGAAAGATTATTAGGACATGGCCCAGTGTGTTTCCTTCCCCACTAAGTTGGCCTGCTTAGTTGCTCTCTTCCCACCTCCCTTTATGAGCTGGTGAGGACAGGAGCAGCAGCCCTGCAACTTCTTTTCTTTCTTTTAAACTTTGTATGGAGCAGGCATGTGGCTGCAGCTGGAGCAAATCTCCAGAGAGTTGCACCCACCATCTTTATTTCCCACCATCCCTAGGCACAGAAGCACCCTGGGTAATTAAATATGGCAGGGATGACTAGATATGTGAAGACTGGAAAAATATGAAAACAACACAGTGTCCCCCCCCCATTTTTCATGTTTCCCCCCCACAGGCCTTCACATCTCTATTTTTTAAATAAAATAAAAATAAAATAAAACTTTTAAGATGATGCAGTATTCCTGCACTTGTATATTAAATTCTTAACTACAGGACCAAAAGAAAAGCAGCCACTGATTACAATCATGCCAATACATGCTTCCGGAGTTCCGTAGCACCTGTGTTATCAGACACGTAACTGATATTTCTGAATGTAAATGTCACAGGCAGGTAGGCAGGCAGTCTTCATAATTAACGTTTCATTCATTCTAATTTCTATTCTCAATTTTTTAAATAAATGTGGTTCTAACTGTCCAATAAATTGACTGAGCTGTAGTAAAATCCTTACTAGGTATGAGCTTCCCATTTCTCAGTACTTGATTCCCATTCTGGAGCTTGCCTTTTTCCACTTTTTATATTTGTTTCCTTTTCCTTTTTTCTATTTTTTTTTAAAGTTTATTGCTACTCATAAGAATGAAACTGTCTTTCAGGAATTAGGAAAGCGTGAACAGCTTGCCAAAGAAGAATTAATCCGTGGCTGTCCGTATTATCAAAACTGGCCTATGGTATTTATATTTCAGCTGACTGCTCAGTTAAAATGGAGGAAGTTTCCGATAGACCATGGTGAGTGACATTTCATTGCAAACTATGACAATCATCTTCATGATCTGGATTTCATAAGAACATAAGAAGGGCCTGCTGGATCAAGCCAGTGGCCCATCTAGCCCAGCATCCTGTTCTCGCTATGGCCAACCAGATGCCTATGGGAAGCCTGCAAGCAGGATCTGAGTTGCAGCAGTACTCTCTCCTGAGGCTTCCAGCAACCGGTATTCAGGAGCATATGGCCTCTGACTGTAGTATGTTGAAAACAGGGCAAGCCTGTCATGGCTCAATTCAGATCAAGAATACATGATAGCATTATGTGTGTGTAACTAGACATAACTAGCATGGGAGGGCTTGATGATGGTGCCACCAGTGGGTGCTGCAGACATGGTGCTGACCCATGAGAGGGCCTTCTTGATAGTGGTCATTTGTAGAATGCTCTCTTTGGTGAGGTGCATCCATTTCCCTCATTATTCAGGAGGATTTTTTTTTTAAAAAAAAATTCCTGTTCACTCAGGAAGTTGATGGTTGAAACAAATTGTTCCTGGCAAACTTGAAATGATTAGCTGTGAGGATATGTGACTGTTCTCAAATGTTTTTAGATGTTCTTAATGTTTTCAGATGTTTAAAATAGTTTTATTTATTTATTTTTACTTGCACGGTTTGCTGACTTGTTTGCTGCCCTGGGCTCATTTGGGAAGGAGGACGGAACAGGCAATTTAATAAATAAATAAATAATACAGCCACAAGAGTGGCTGTATACTATAGCCAGCGTGGATTTTTCACATTCCGCAATGTTAAATTGAAAATACCCCCATGCCATTCTGATGCTTCCCATAAGCTCATTTCAAAACAAAATCTTACCAAACTTATAGTCCTGAACTCAGAAATGCTTGCTTAACAACCCTTTAAATTTCATCGTAATACACAAAACAGTCAGAGAGAATAGAGAGTTCAAAGTCTAAAAAGAAAGGAAAAAAACTGCAGAGCCCTTTTGGACTTTTTCCTGTCAGAGTTCTCAAAATCTGTGGAAATTCATGATAAATCAGCCATGTTCACAGAGTACCCATAATCCCATTACTGACCTTGCCCTATACTCTGACCTTCATCTTCTGCAGTTTAAAAGTTAAAAAAATGTCTGGCTGATTTTTAATTAATTTAAGAAATTTTGCATTGAACTGAATGATAGTGTCGGCATCCTCAGTAAGAACCAACTGTCAGTGTTCTAAAAGCCAGACTCACAGCTGTTTGGCTTGGCTAATTAGGGGGGCACACCCACACCAGACTTTTATTTCACTTCAGATAGTCATGGCTTCCCCCAAAGAATCCTGGGAAGTGTAGTTTGTGAAGGGTGTTGAGAAGAGACTCCTATTCCACTGACAGATCTCCAGCAGCCAGACTGGTTTAATAGTCACTCTGATTGTAGCTCTGTGAGGGGAACAGGGCATCTCCTAGCAACTCTTAGCACCCTTCACTAACTACACTTTCCAGTATACATTGAGAGAAGCCATGACTGTCCAAAGTGAAATAAAGGCCTAGTGTGGATGTGGCCTGGGACAGCTTTGGTTTAAATTTGGGTGGGAGGCTACATGTGCCTGCTGTGTAGAATAAAAAGGTGGGGGAGTACTGAAAAGCAATGATATTGTTCACAATGTTTTCCTTCTGGAAAAGAAAGGGGCTTCCCCTCTGCCCAGTGCCCACCCACCCAATCTCATCTCCTCCCCCTCCTCCTACACTCCCTGCCCCTCCTCTGGCTCAGTGTTGGACTATGACCTGGGAGAGCAGGGTTCGAATCCCCACACAGCCATGAAGCTCACTGGGCGACCTTGGGCCAGTCACTGCCTCTCAGCTTCAGAGGGAGGCAATGGTGAAACCACCTCTGAATACCGTTTACCATGAAAACCCTATTCAAAGGGTCGCAATAGGTGGCGATCGACTTGAAGGCAGTCCATTTCCATTTTCAAACATGATTATAGAAATAAATCCCATTGAACTCAAAAAGTATGCAAATGATCAAACCCTCCCTCCCATCTCCTCCCTCCTATCCCCTCCCTCTTCCCCTTCCCTCCCACTTCATTTGCCCCTCCCTCCCCATCCCCTTCCAATCCCCTCCTTCCCCTTTCCCCTCCTCTTCCTCCTCTTCATGGTCAGTTTTACCTATCTTAAGAATGATTGCATGGGAGTAAATACCATTGAATATAAGCATGCAAATGATCAAACCTGCCCTCTCCTCCTTTTTCCTTTGGCTCTTTCCAATCCACTCCTTCCCCCTCCTCCTTCCCCCTCCCCCTTCCCCATGGGAAGTTTTACCTATTCTAACCATGATTGCACAGGAGTAAATCCTGTTGAACTCAATAAGCATGGAAATGCTCAGACCTGCCTTTCCCCTCCTTCCCCTCTCATCTCCTCTCCTGTCCTCCTCCCCTCTTCCTCCTTCCTTCTCCCCTGCCCACTCCAGCCCTCCCCCCTCCCCCCGGTCAGTTTTACCTATCCTAAGCATGATTGCACGGGAGTAAATCCCACTGAACGCAATAAACATTCAAATAATCAAACCTGTGCATCTCCTCCCCTCCCCTCTGCCCTTCCTCCACTCCCTCCTCTTCCTCCCCTCCCCTCCCCATCCCCTGTGGTCAGTTTCACCTATCCTAAGCATGATTGCAGGGGAGTAAATCCCCCTGAACTCAATAAGCATGCAAATAATCAATCCATTCTCAGCAAATTTGCACAGGATCCCATTTCTTACCTTCCAGATTAAAAAGCAGAGAAATTCACTAATAGGCAAAAAAAGTTGCGGTTTAAGAACATACCTATAGTCCTATATAATGATGAAATTTTAAAAGGGGTAGGCCTAGAAGTAGGCATTGTGAGAGCAGGGGCACAGGATATAAATTCAGAAGAGCAAAATTACCACAGGCCTAACCACAAGTGCCAAAGACACTTGAAGAGAGACACTGCTTACAAGTGCCTGTACGCTAATGCTAGGAGCCTCCGAACCAAGATGGGAGAACTGGAGTGCTTGGTCTTAGAGAAGAGCATTGATATAGTGAGCATAACGGAGACCTGGTGGAATGGAGAAAACCAGTGGGATACGGTTATCCCTGGATATAAACTATATCGGAAGGACAGGGAAGGACGTATTGGTGGCGGAGTCGCTCTATACGTGAAAGAAGGCATTGAATCCAGCAAGCTCGAAACCCCAAAAGAGGCAGACTCCTCCACAGAATCGTTGTGGGTGGTGATACCGTGCCCCAGGAGGGACTTAATACTGGGAACGATCTATCGTCCCCCTGATCAAAATGCTCAGGGAGACCTTGAGATGAGATATGAAATTGAGGAAGCATCCAAACTAGGAAATGTGGTAGTAATGGGTGACTTCAACTACCCGGACATAGACTGGCTGCATATGTGTTCCAGTCATGACAAAGAAGCAAAGTTTCTAGATATTCTAAATGACTATTCCCTAGACCAGTTGGTCATGGAACCGACCAGAGGGATGGCAACCCTGGACTTAATCCTCAGTGGGGACCGGGACCTGGTGCGAGATGTAAGTGTTGTTGAACCGATTGGGAGCAGTGACCACAGTGCTATTAAATTAAACATACATGTAACTGGCCAATTGCCAAGAAAATCCAACACGGTCACATTTGACTTCAAAAGAGGAAACTTCACAAAAATGAGAGGATTGGTAAAAAGAAAGCTGAAAAACAAAGTCCAGAGGGTCACATCACTCGAAAATGCTTGGAAGTTGTTTAAAAACACTCTATTAGAAGCTCAACTGGAGTGCATACCGCAGATCAGAAAAGGTACCGCCAGGGCCAAGAAGATGCCAGCATGGTTAACGAGCAAATTCAAGGAAGCTCTTAGAGGCAAAAAGTCTTCCTTCAGAAAATGGAAGTCTTGTCCGAATGAAGAAAATAAAAAAGAACACAAACTCTGGCAAAAGAAATGCAAGAAGACAATAAGGGATGCTAAAAAAGAATTTGAGGAGCACATTGCTAAGAACATAAAAACCAACAACAAAAAATTCTATAAATACATTCAAAGCAGGAGACCATCTAGGGAGACAATTGGACCCTTGGATGATAAGGGAGTCAAAGGTGTACTAAAGAACGATAAGGAGATTGCAGAGAAGCTAAATAAATTCTTTGCATCTGTCTTCACAGTGGAAGATATAGGGCAGATCCCTGAACCTGAACTAAC
Organism: Rhineura floridana; assembly: GCF_030035675.1. Lineage (NCBI taxonomy): Eukaryota > Metazoa > Chordata > Lepidosauria > Squamata > Rhineuridae > Rhineura > Rhineura floridana. Next base: position 279,259,548 of record NC_084480.1, read on the forward strand.
ATTTGCAGGAAGGGATTCTGAGGAACTAAGACAAATAGTGGTAACGAGAGAGGAAGTTCTAAGCTTAATGGACAATATAAAAACTGACAAATCACCGGGCCCGGATGGCATCCACCCGAGAGTTCTCAAAGAACTCAAAGGTGAAATTGCTGATCTGCTAACTAAAATATGTAACTTGTCCCTCGGGTCCTCCTCCGTGCCTGAGGACTGGGAAGTGGCAAATGTAACGCCAATCTTCAAAAAGGGATCCAGAGGGGATCCCGGAAATTACAGGCCAGTTAGCTTAACTTCTGTCCCTGGAAAACTGGTAGAAAGTATTATTAAAGCTAGATTAACTAAGCACATAGAAGAACAAGCCTTGCTGAAGCAGAGCCAGCATGGCTTCTGCAAGGGAAAGTCCTGTCTCAGTAACCTATTAGAATTCTTTGAGAGTGTCAACAAGCATATAGATAGAGGTGATCCAGTGGACATAGTGTACTTAGACTTTCAAAAAGCGTTTGACAAGGTACCTCACCAAAGGCTTCTGAGGAAGCTTAGCAGTCATGGAATAAGAGGAGAGGTCCTCTTGTGGATAAGGAATTGGTTAAGAAGCAGAAAGCAGAGAGTAGGAATAAATGGACAGCTCTCCCAATGGAGGGCTGTAGAAAGTGGAGTCCCTCAAGGATCGGTATTGGGACCTGTACTTTTCAACTTGTTCATTAATGACCTAGAATTAGGAGTGAGCAGTGAAGTGGCCAAGTTTGCTGACGACACTAAATTGTTCAGGGTTGTTAAAACAAAAAGGGATTGCGAAGAGCTCCAAAAAGAACTCTCCAAACTGAGTGAATGGGCGGAAAAATGGCAAATGCAATTCAATATAAACAAGTGTAAAATTATGCATATTGGAGCAAACAATCTTAATTTCACATATACGCTCATGGGGTCTGAACTGGCGGTGACCGACCAGGAGAGAGACCTCGGGGTTGTAGTGGACAGCACGATGAAAATGTCGACCCAGTGTGCGGCAGCTGTGAAAAAGGCAAATTCCATGCTAGCGATAATTAGGAAAGGTATTGAAAATAAAACAGCCGATATCATAATGCCGTTGTATAAATCTATGGTGCGGCCGCATTTGGAATACTGTGTACAGTTCTGGTCGCCTCATCTCAAAAAGTATATTCTAGAGTTGGAAAAGGTTCAGAAGAGGGCAACCAGAATGATCAAGGGGATGGAGCGACTCCCTTACGAGGAAAGGTTGCAGCATTTGGGGCTTTTTAGTTTAGAGAAAAGGTGGGTCAGAGGAGACATGATAGAAGTGTATAAAATTATGCATGGCATTGAGAAAGTGGATAGAGAAAAGTTCTTCTCCCTCTCTCATAATACTAGAACTCGTGGACATTCAAAGAAGCTGAATGTTGGAAGATTCAGGACAGACAAAAGGAAGTACTTCTTTACTCAGCGCATAGTTAAACTATGGAATTTGCTCCCACAAGATGCAGTAATGGCCACCAGCTTCGATGGCTTTAAAAGAAGATTAGACAAATTCATGGAGGACAGGGCTATCAATGGCTACTAGCCGTGATGGCTGTGCTGTGCCACCCTAGTCAGAGGCAGCATGCTTCTGAAAACCAGTTGCCGGAAGCCTCAGGAGGGGAGAGTGTTCTTGCACTCGGGTCCTGCTTGCGGGCTTCCCCCAGGCACCTGGTTGGCCACTGTGAGAACAGGATGCTGGACTAGATGGGCCACTGGCCTGATCCAGCAGGCTCTTCTTATGTTCTTATGTTCACATATATTTCTATCAAACGTTAAAAAGCAGGGAAATTGGGCAGCTATAGTAAATGCACCACGGGAGCAGGAGACCTGACCTCCTCTCTGAGATGTTGTACTGCCCTATAAATTGTTAAAATGCAAACACCATTTTGGTTGGTCTTTCACCAATCCACTTCCTGGGTAGCTTGGAAGATTTTGGTAACATGTGCCTCTGAGCATATGGTGAGTGGTGGCAACACCTGCAATCAGCCCAAATAATAGAAACAAAACATGTGCTGTGCTGATGCAGGGAGGAAGCAACACTATTAAGACAGTTGATATAGTTCAGATGGTCACTTTAAATATTTCTGATTTACTTTGCAATTTTGGTGAATTTTCCTATAGGAAATCATTTTCTTTTGTTTCTATTTCTGTGTATATGTGAAGTACTGCAACAAATTGCAGAATTTACACTAAAAAAACTCCAAAAATAATTGTGGAATAATGGCACTGACTATTCTGCAGAATAGTCTCCAGTGGACTTCAGGAGTGTCTCAATTTGCACAAGATAAAACAGTGGGAGGTGAAATATTCTAGGTGTGCTCTATGTTTTTAATTGACCATGCCCACCTTGCCTTAAATGAAGTGGTTGAAACACAGGAGGCTGAAAACATGCATCCTCTTTTTTCCAACGGCTAGAGTCATTGCTGAAGTAGCAACATATTGTAATCAGTCTGATTTGCAGTTTCAGATTCAACTGTTAATGCACCCAAAATAGAAATAGAAGATAACCTCCAATTTGAAACACAAAAGGCTGTCTTCACCATCATATGACACTGACCAATAAAAAGGCTTTGAAATTAATAAAAATAAATTTGACACAGGTTGCTAGGATGAATAATGAGAGAAATAAAATTTTCTAGATTAGATTCTCTGTAGAAACATTAGTAACACAGGAAAGAAGCAAAGTAAGATGAACACCAACAAACATACAAAAATATAATTCTCCATCTTTGCATATGGCAGGTGTTGCCACCACTCCCCATATGCTCAGAGGCAGATGTTACCAAATTCTTCCAAGCTACACAGCAAGTGGATTGGACTGTGAAAGATTAACCCAAACTGTGTTTGCATTTTGACAAATTTGTAGGGCAGTACAATATCTCAGAGAGGAGGTCAGGTCTCCTGCTCCCCTGGTGCATTTGTTGTTGTGTAAATTTGTATATTTGTTAAGCAGAGAACGGTCTGAAATGCGTGTGTGCCAGTGTGTGCGCATTTACCTATGAAAGCAGGCTTTTACCCTGCATTGAGATCACTGAGACTTAAGAATTAGTAAATAAGAAAAGGTACTTTATTTATAGAAATACATAGTAGATAGAAAGGCATACTTAGTTCTAACTAACTAAGTTGGAGGCACAACACCCAGGCTTGGGAGTTGCCCTCGTGGTTCAGGAGAGAGAGAGAGAGCAGAGACAAAGGTGACTTCTCTCTCTTGGACAGTTGGAGAAGGGAAGAGAGGAGAGGAAAGGGCGGAAGGAGGAGGGGCAGATAAGCTTCCCTTAGACATATCAGTCTAACTACAGAAGGAAGTCAGTGAGAGCATCACAGGTAAAGGTAATCAAGCCTACCCTAATTCTGTCTCCCTTCTGGAACATAAACAAAAGAACAAAAGAGGAGTTGCTCTTGCCCCACTTCCAACAGCATTCACTATAGCTGCCCAATTTCCCTTTTAAAGTTTGATAGAAATATCTGTGGGCTATAGGTACATTCTTAAACCACAAGGTTTTTTGCCTATTAGTGAATAAATAAGAGTTTGCCACTAGATATACGATCATACGTGGATCCAGTCTCCTCTTTTGCTCCTGTAATGTTTCGTTCCTGAGATATGTGACATGCTATCATAGTGTAATGCATTTTCCCAGGGGTGGTTAATGTGGAGTTGAGATGAGAAAATACAGAATGCAATGACACCCTGCTGCTCATTTCAGGAGAGAAGCATTACTGAGAGAAGAGGGTGTACTGGATGCAGGACTGTCATCTTTAGTGGCATATCATTTAGCTTTGCCCTTTTTGAGTGTGCATGGGGGTATGTACAAATGTGTGCAACATTTTCTTATAATTAAGGGAGGATTCCCCTAAATATTTATTCTCGAAGACTGTTTTTTGCATCATCTGTTGAGTTCTTATAAAAATCTAAATTATAAAACCTTTTAATTAACCAGTTGATACTTGAATGAATTAGATGTGTAATCTGCATCGGAAAAGAAAAGCAATGACTTTATCAAACTCTTTTGATTAATTAGTTGTTTAAAATGCTTATTATGCCTTTGCCATGAGTGGTGCACAGTTTGATTATCTGATTGTGCCACAGCGTGTGTCCCAATACTTATCAGCATTAGCTGATAAAAGCAGTATTTTTTAAATAAAAAGCTAGCTAAATTCCATATATTATCTGCTACATAATCTCATTAGATTTTTTTGTATTCACATGAGTTATATAATTACTCTTTTGGCTGATCCTATTGATATCGTGGTTTCAACTGCTTCCATTAACTGCTGGAACACAGATTTGTAAGAATAAGCAAATCATAGTTCAGAGACAGGTACCATAAATTGATGTCTCTTGACTCTGCAGAATTTCATAATGGTTTACAATGACATTCTACTATTTATACACTGTAGGTTGGGAGCCTCTGTGCTGACTCTGACATATTTCTGAAAACGGAGAGTCATACAAAAACAATGTGAACCAAGACAAGGCTATACCTTGATCCTCTTAACACTTGCACTGGAAAGAAGGCCCCAAATGTACACTTGTGCAGATCATACAACACTTTCTAGCATTGCTCCTTAAATCAAGCAACAGCACACATGAAGCTATATGTCTAAAGAGATGGCATGATTTAATACAGGATGTGGAAAATGTCTTGGGCTCCCTGTGATGTCTCCAGGTTTTGAGTGGCAAAACTTGGGCAAGACTCCTTCAACAGCCACCCCTCCATCAGTCAGGCTACCCCCCCATCATTGTTGCCAGCTCCTGCTCATCTGCCTCATCAGTGCAACTACTTACTTGTTTTCTTGCCAGGCAAACCCAATGAACAAGCAGGTGGTAGCAACCCCTCCTCCTCCACCACCTCACCATTGTTGTTTGCTTGCTCATTCCCTCTTGGCCGGAGTGAGAGACAGATGAACAAGCAGGTTGCAATGGTGAAGCAAAGGAGCAGGTCCCAGAAGCGCTTGTCAGTGGGCCCCCTGCTGGAGTTTAGGCCATCAGCAGGTACCCAATCATGCTGTCCATTGACACCAACTTTGCTTCCTCTTTCTTCTACCTCCATCACATACAGATAGTTGCTTAGAACCGAAATGCCTGCATGTCTGTGTGTGCGCGCATGTGCACTTGTAATTATAGATGTATCCACTCTGTTTTTAAAATAAATAGATTTCCATATGTTTCCTGCTGGTTTTGTGCATCTACTTCCCAATTAAGCTATCTATCTCAATATGGCCACTAACCCTCCAACAGGGCAGCATATGCCTACTCAAAAGTAAGTCCCATTGTTTTCAGTGAGGCTTACTCCCAAGTAAGTGGGTGTAAATCCACTGTTACATTATCTCATGGGAAAAATGGAGATTCAAACTAGGAATGCAGTAGAGAATGAGCTGGATATGCTGTGTTCACAACTGAGCCAGTTGAAGAGTGGCAGGTGGCAAGGTGGAGAGAGGAGAGGAGTTGTAAGTGCTGTAAAGGGTAGAAGTCAGGAATAGCCTGGAAGAGGAGAGAGGGAATGGAGACAGTGCATCTGGGTCTGGAAGAGGATGTGGATTTGCTAATGCACAGTGGGATGGACTGTAAAATGAAGTGGTATGACAAACTGGGGCTGAGTTCAGAATTCCCAACTATGGTTTGGAGCTTTGGTTTGTGCACTCCCTCTTCCTTCTTCCATCTCTCCTTCCATGCTCAGATTCAGTTAATTCATTACTTCTGTTTAGCATAATGATAACTTGCTATTACTTCTGAACCTGCAAACATTGGCTTGCGTTTGCCCTCCAAACCAGAATTGTAAACCACGGTGGCTTACAATTCTGGTTTGCAGTCCAGGCATAAACCATATAATGGTAAATTATGGCTTGTAGTAAAGAGGAAGTAACTAAATGAATCTGAGCACATGAGGAAATAAGGGAGCACATAAGCCTGTGGCATGTTCCCAAACTTTCAAAAAATGATCAGGGATCTTATATGTCATACGACCATAAATGCTGGTCTAATAAAGAAGTGTTGCAATACACTCAGCTCAGATGTTTTGCATTTTTACTAAGATGGTCTGAAAAACAACCACCGTGGTATGCTACATAGATCTTTCAAACAGCTTCTTAAATGTTTGTTCCAGTGAGTTCACTGAGGACAGGATTTCATTCCCTCCCCCTGAAATTTACAAGCCCATCTTGTGATATTTAAGAACAGGTGTTTGCTGCATTGTAGTGGTTTTAATTTTTCCTTTTCTCACTCTTGCATGAGAAAACTTCCACAGAGGCATCTTTTATAGAGCATTATATACCTTTAATTGGTAAAAATGCTTTGGGATGAAAGGTACTGCAGAACTGTAAAATATTACTGTACCTCACTCTGCTTAATTGGGACAGCTGCTTTATTGTAAATCTCTCAGGAAGCTGGTTTAGCCTAAAGATAGCTGGCTGTTTATGGCTGAGTCTTAAGGGACCCACATTAGCATAAATTGTGAATAACAGAGATTGATTTTCACACACCCAGTAGTTAATGGTGCTGAACCAGGTGGACGTCTAAGATTTGGTCTTTCTGCGAAAACAGAATATGTACTGCAGTTGGATGCCCTTTGGCTGGAGTACCCTGGATAGCCTGATGAGGCAGAAATCAAGAGATGAGGAAGAGGTTCTTCAATTAGAAGATTAATAATGGAAGAAGCTTTGCGGAATTATAGCTTGCCTAGTCTTCTAGTTGAAAAGCTACTGATTGGCTTCTGGGGGATTGCAAGGTTGTCTGGATCACAGAAAAACTATAGCCTCATGAGTATCCACTGAGTTTTCATTGAGTGCTAGAACACTTGTATGACAATACATTTGATCTACAGTAGGGCTTGTGCACAGCCTGCCAACCCAGGGAACATCCAACCCGAATCCATTCCTGAATAAATTTAGGGTAAGGCTAATGTTTAATTAGGGTTTTTTAAGCTGGAAGGGGGCAAGGAAAGGAGATACTGCATAACTGCGCTGAGATGCATGTTCTGCAGAAATGCAGTTGTTATCAAGCCTTTTGCCTGTGTCTTCTTACAATGCAAGACAGGGTTTCTCAGACTTTCCACCCCCAGGTCCCACTTGAGATAGATGAATATTACTTCGGCTCACCAGTAGGGATGTAGTTCACTTGTTGGTGCCAATTCAATTCTCATTTTGATGAACTAGAACACAGTTCCATTTTGTGGCAGCTTGCTTTTCATTGTCTTCTGCTTTTACCATTTTGGGTCCCCCTTCTGACAAATAATGTTATCGTTCTTTCCACCACTGTTTCTATTGATGGTTTTGTTCTACTGATGGCCTATGTATTTTTCTATTCAAATGTAAATGAGGCAGGTAATTGCCCATCAAGTATATCTCTTGATTCAGGCTTAGTGTCTGTCCTAGGAGAGTCAATGAACCCCCCCCATCAATTAAAGGAGGCTTGTCTAGTTGATTTCCCCCCCAACTATGTGATGTAAGTTTGAAAGTTGTAAATTAAACCACTATAGCTGCCCAATTTCCCTGCTTTTTAAAGTTTGATATAAAAATATCTGTTGCTTATAGGTACATTCTTAAACTGCAAGGTTTTTTGTTTTTTTTTAGTATTAGTGAATGTTTCTGCTTTTTAATCCAGGAGGTAAAAAATGGGATCCTGTGCAAGTTTATTGAGCATGGATTGATCATTTGCATGCTTTTTGAGTTCAATGGGATCTACTCCCCTGCAATCATGTTTGGGATAGTTGAAACTGACCATGGGAGAGCAGGAAGGGAGGAGGTGGAAGAGCAGAGGGGAGGAAGGGAATGGGAGTAGGTGGGAAGGGGAGGGAAGGAGAAGGGCAGGTTTGATCATTTGTATGCTTATTGAGTTGAGTGGGATTTACTCCTGTGCAATCATGCTTAGGATAGGTGAAACAGACCATGGGGGAGTAAAGGTAGAGGTAGGGGAGGAGGTGGGAGGGGAGAAGGAGGACAGGTTTGATCATTTGCATGCTCATTGAGTTCAGTGGGATTTACTCCTGTGCAATTGGCCTGCTTGCCGCCCTGGGCTCCTGCTGGAAGGAAGGGCAGGATATAAATAAATAAATCATGCTCTGGATAGGTGAAACTGACCATGGAGGGGGAGGGAGGGAGGGAGTGAGCAGGGGAGTAGGAAGAAGAAGGGAGGAGGAGGGGAGAGGAGAGGGGAAGGAGAGGGGAAGGAGAGGAGGAGAGGGCAAGGAGAGAAGCGGAAGGAGAGGGGGAGGGAGGGGGGGAGGAAGGAAAGGCAGGTCTGATCATTTGTATGTTGTGTTCAATGGGATTTACTCCCGTGCAATCACGCTTAGCATAGGTAAAACTGACCATGGGGGAGGAGGAGAAGGGGGAGGGAAAAGGAGAGGGAAGAAGGAAGGGACAGGAGAGAGGAAGGACGGGGGAGGGATTGGAAGAGGAGGGGGAGAGGAGAGGTGAAGGAAGGGGGAGGGAAGGGGAAAGAGAGAGGTTATAGGAGGGCTGGGAGGGCAGGTTTGATTATTTGCATGCTTTTTTAGTTCAGTGGGATTTACTCCTGTACAATCATGCTTAGGATAGGTGAAACTAAACTAGAGGAGGGACATGGAGGAGGGGGGAAGGGAAGGGGAGGAAGGGAAGGGGAGGAAGGGGAAAGGGAAGGGGGAGGGGAGGGAGGGGAGGGGGAGGAGAGATTGGGTGGATGGGCACTGCGGAGAAGGAAAGGCTCTTTCCTTTCCAAAAGGAAAACACTGAACAGTATCATTGTTTTTCACCTTTTTATTCTACATAAGGCACATGTGGTCTCCCACCCAAATTTAAATCAAAGCTGTCCCTGGCCACATCCACACCAGGCCTTTATTTCACTTTAGACAGTCACGGCTTTTCCCAAAGAATCCTGGGAAGTGTAGTTTGTGAAGGGTGCTGAGAATTGCTAGGAGAGGTCTTATTTTCCTCACAGAGCTACAATCCCCAGAAGAGGGATTGACTGTTAAACACCTCTTGCCACTGGATATCTGTCAGGGGAATAGGAGTCTCCTAATAACTCTAAGCACCATTCGCCAACTACTTTCCCAGGATTCTTTAGGGGAAGCAATTACTATCTGAAGTCAAATAAAGGTGTGGCATGGATGTGGCCACCTGATTATACAAGCCAAACAGCTGTGAGACTGCCTTTTAGAACAATGACAGTTGGTTCTTACTGAGCATGCCCAACACTATAACAGACTCCAATGTTAAATTTCTTCAATTAATTAAAAATCAGCCAGACATTTTTTTTTACCTTTTAAACTGCAGAAGATGAAGGTCAGAGTATAGGGCAAGGTCTGTAATAGGATTACAGGTACTGTGTGAAATGGCTGATTTTTAATTAATTTCAAAAAATTATGAGGCCACTAACAGAAAAAAGTCCAACAGGGGTCTGATTCCCCCCCCTCTTGTTTTACACTTTGAACTTTTGATTCTCTCTGAGAGTTTTGAGTATCATCATGAAAACTGAGATGGTTGTTAAGGAAGCGTTTCTGACTTTAGGACTATACGTTTTGTAAGGTTTTGTTTTGAAATGAGCTTATGGGAAGAGCAGAATGACATGGGGGTATTTTCAATTTAACATTGCGGAATGCAAAAACTCCATGCTGGTTATAGTATATACAGCCACTCTCGTGGCTGTATAATATATATGGTTACTCTTTAATTACTATATATATATATATATATTATCATTAATTTTATTCAAATTTTCAAACACAAAACAAAACAAAACAAAAAAGAAGCAAATTAAACAATAAAATAAAATGTTGACTTCTGATTTGTCGCAGATCAGTTATAGGTCTATAATATATAACAAACCTGTCTCTTAATATATTACAAAATCACTTTCCTCCAGTAGTTATCTTAATTAATCATCAAATCTCATTAACATCACTTTATTCTTTCCGCAAAAAGTCAAAGAGAGGTTTCCACTCCTTGAGAAATATATCCATCGATTTTTCTCCAAATAAACATGTCAATTAATCCATCTCATCAAGTCTGCTAGGTCCAGTAATTTCAATAGCCATTTTTCTATTATCAGTGTTAATTCCATCTTCCAACTTCCATCCTTGCACCCATAATAATCTTGCTGTCATAGTCATAGTCATATAGTAAGAGTCTGATGGGAATTTCCTTCATCACAAATATTTCCTTGCCATCAATTCTGAATGTGTTGCTGAAATATTGTTGTAAAGTCATATCTCTGTTCCTCTTTTTTACGAAATGCACTAGCACATCTCTTGAGAGTTTTTCCATTGTCACATATCTGGAATTAATTCTATAAATTTTCTCTATTTCAAGTTCCATCAAATCATTCCAGTCCAGAAATTCCATCGAAACATTGATAGCTTTATCTCTGATATCTTCATCAATTTCTCCAGGGACAACGCCGAATTCCAAACAGTAATTTTTATATCCAGGGTCCACAAACTCCAAATATTTTTCCAGTTCCACACTTGATATATCTGTTCCAATCTCCAGGACTTGCATCCTCCCTTTAATTTTTCTTTCATCTTCTATTGCTTGTCCAGTTATATCTTTGATCTCATCTACCTCCTCTCTCATAGAATCCCCTATTCCTTTCAGCTCCTGCTTCATTTTGCCAAATTCAATTTTCATCTCTTGTCTACCCTGTCTCAGCTCCTGTTTCGCCATCTCAATCTCATCCATTATTTTCTGAAACATTAGAGAGAGGACCCCTTCCTGTACATCCAGGGTCTCAGCCACTTTCTTGATTGTCATTCTTAAGACCGAGAGAAAAAAAACCCTTCAATTTCCAATATAGACACTATTCCCAAGCAAAGAGCAATTTATTTCTTTTTCCAGCAACAAAGGAGTTAATATTCCAAAAGAAGCCTTTAATTTCTGATATTAACCACTGTTCCCAAACATAAAGGCTTTTTTCCAACAACAAAAGAGTTAATATTCCATGCCTGTTGACATCATCTGGCCAGCACAATTCTTATCTCCCGCACGTCCAAGAATGCAAAACAAATTTGGTTCACAGCGCCGAACAATTAGTAACATACACGAACAGCAGATTCGTCTAAAGAAAGTAGTCCAAGAAAAAATAGTCCCAGACATATAACAATCAAATAATCATCTAAATCAGATTTTCTCTTCGGGTAAATTGCCCCTCATCCGTTTTAATCTTTATAGTTTCCAAATTCAGGCCGGCTTTTTGACATAAAAAAATAAGTTTTTTTAAAACTTTTCTTTCCTCCTCCTTAAATCCTTGTATAAAAGAGAGAAGTGTAACTCACCCAGGTATCTTGATTGCTGATTCTTAAACAAATCTCTTTTGCTGTAGTAATTTAAGCCAAATGATAAGATTAGACAGAAGAAAGCTTGCCTGTTGTAGATCATTTAAAAGAAAAATGTCTCGCTTTTTTCCAGTCCAGCTTGCTGGAAGTCCTAACTCCGTCCTCGGCTGCTAGGTATGCCTTCATTTCCCAGGGAATTCCTGATCAATTCCAGCCACCGACAGCCCAACGAAGTTTCTGTGGATAATCTCTTCGGTTCACCCTTGCCTGGGAGAACATTTATACCAGTCAAAGTTCCCTTTTGACTGATTTTAAACTGAAAAAAGCTTCCTCTGAGACAGAGCTCATCTCAGAGGCAGCCACAGGCGGAGCAATCCTTCCGGGAAGTTCACTCTTTAATTACTATAAAAGTGCAGAAGGCTGATTGGGGTTCGTTGCTTTATCGATCATAAATATTTTCAGCTGTAAAATCAGTTTACATGGTTGCCTTTGTGTATTTTTGGACTGAGACAAAAATATTGTCAGTCGAGGACTGACCTGACATTCTTGCAGAAAGCCATGAATATGAGGTTAAGCTGCAGCACGTTCCTTAATTATTATTTCTTTTAAAAAAGCTTCTTTTACTGATTATAATCCAGAGGGAGCCAACCACCTCTCTGTTGCCCTTGCTCTAAAAACATGCACTTCAATTTCAGCCTGAGTTAATCTGGTTTAATCTCCCAGTTAATACATGATGGTTCTGCCATCTTGTAGTTGGTGCAAAGGTTATATTCACTACAAAGGTTTGGGAAATTATTTATTATTGTTTTGGAACACAAGTTCAAAGTAAAGGGTAGGAAATAGAGAGTACAAAAGAATTCATAAACTACTTTAAAAGCATTATTGGCCTTTGAATGCATTGGAGGACAGATAAAGAGCAAACTAGGTCTCGGCTGGTTGTCACAAAATGGGGGCAGAGGGAGGAATTGGCCAGTGTTCCAGTTTTGCCATCACATTGCAGTAAGATTTCAAAATCTGCTGTCAGAAATGATGTAGTGTGCTGCTGCTTTTCTTAAAGGCCTTATAAACCAGATTAATGATAGCTTCGAAAAAGGAACCTCAGCTAAGTGGAACAAATTATGTTTATATCTTCTTTTTTATTATTATTATTATTATTGTAGTGACCTTTGGCTATTGGCCCAAAGGAGGGGGAATTCCAGAAGGATATGTGCCAAGATTCTATCTACTCCACTAGTTGCCCATGAAAAATTAGTTCTGGTGATTATTTCTTTAGTTTAAATAGCCGTTGGAGGCAACATATCAGAGCTATTAATGTAACATTCATTTAAAATTAGACATTGTAAATGAAAACCACATCCATTTGTGTGAACAGCATGTTTATTCTCCTTATAGTAAGATTTAGCTTACTTTCCAGTCCTGGAAGGCAATGGTAAACCCCCTCTGAATACCACTTACCATGAAAACCCTATTCATAGGGTTGGCATAAGTCTGGATTGACTTGAAGGCAGTCCATTTCATTTTTTTTATTTCATCACTTTTTCTTGATTGGAAATGTGTTGGTGTACTCTTTGCTTCTTCTAAGGTGGCACAGTGAAGTAGGATAACCCTTAGTTATTACAAATATCGAGGCCAGTATTTATAATAACGCAATATGCCATATCAAACTCCACCCATGTTTTATGTTGCATTCCAAGGGCTGGTCTTTACTATGTTGGCAGCCTGTGCAAAACAAAAAAAATGGCATCCTTCCCCTCCTTTTTATCCTGGATACTAGAGCCCTCTTGCCCTACTTCTCCAGGCTCTGTAGCTTTTTAGGCCCCCATGAAGTCCATCACTCCCACTGTTACAGTCTGACAGCTATTGCTGCACCAAATGTAGGGTTGCCATATTGCCCAGTTAGGTGGGGGTTACTCAGATGTGTATATATGCATATATACATACAGAGAGGCTATCTATCTATCTATCTATCTATCTATCTATCTTCAGTGCAGTGGGTGTGCAACCTCCCCCCCCTTAAGACCAATAGGAATGGCACAATCCACCCCACACTGATCACCTGGGGAAAAGTTATTTGCTTACTGTGTAGTATTTTTTTTCTGGTGCTACATGTCTGCCCCCTGGCACTGCCTGAGAAATATGCCATTTCCACTGCTATGTCCTATGTCAGATTCTTGGGAGAAAATGCAGGCTGGGACTTTAGCTCCTTCAAGGGGACACTAGAAACATTATTCATAGAAGGCAGAAAATGGCTGGTTGGGTAAGGTACATCCCCCTTTTTTCACTATAAGCTGCCCTGTCTAATGCTAGCATAGCTTGCCAAGTGTCTAGAAATCATTGCATTTTTTTTTTAAAAAAGATGTTCCCGCACTCAAGTCTCCATCAAGTTCCAGCCTTTATTATAGAAGGCTGTGTTTCCCGTCTCCCTGATTTGTTATGTGAGAATCAGTGTACTACACTTCTCACATGCTCAAACACCAGTCTCTTTAAATAAGATTATTGGCTGGACTGATAATATTGAAATCTTGATGTCTCTCTGCATCACAGGTTGTAGTGGTCTGTCCATTTCCATCTCCTAATTGTTAGTATGGACAACCTCTTGGTCACAATATTGCTTTTAATTGATGTTTTTGCTGGCTTTTTGTTTTATGCTGGATTTTTATACTGCTGCCCTGACTTGTTTTATGTTTATTTCTATTTTGTGTTTTTATTATGTTTTTATATTAAATTTTATTGTTTTTATTATGTTTGTAAGCTGCCCTGAGCTCAGTTTTTAACAGTCAAAGAGCAGGATATAAATCCTCTTAATTAATAAATAATTATTCCATAATATTGGAAATTAGAGTCTAGGCATTTAAGGCTGAAAAAGTAAGATTTTTTTAAAAAAAGATTTCTCACACACACTCCCTCAGTTTTTGGTGGTAGTTACTAGGCACAAAAACTAAACAACAATGCAACCATTAATATGCTCAATTTGCATAATTAGCAAATAATTTGCACAATATGCAGATTAGCCTGTCCAGATTTGTGGAGCTGGAATATGGCAACCCTAACCAAAGGTGTTGCCTTTCACCGTAATTGTTTCAACCCAAGTTCTCTTGAGCTGCATCATCCTAATCACCAGAAAACCAGTTATGTGTAGTGGGCTCTGGTGAGCCTGCTTGGTTGCTTTTGTGAACAGCTACTCAGTACTGTCATGATTACATTACCTGTGGCTAACCAGGAAACTTGGGGTCACTTGGAGCACATTCAAAGCAAAGGGAGACAACTTGTCAGGGTTTACTGAGAATGAGAAGTCATGACATATTGCAATGTGGGTGGGATGAAGGGTATGGAAGCTCTCTAGGTTCCCAGCCGCAACGATGCTCCACCACATTGCAGCCTCTGTTTTCATCAGGGCACATATGGACTGAGTAGTTTTCAGCATACATACTTTGAAGGTGAAGCATTAAATTTAAATTAAATTTAAATGTAGCTATATCAGTTAAACTGCTCTCCTTTTTTTGTGATGCAACTAAATTCCCTTTAAAGTGATATAATAAAAAGAGCAGGGGGAAGAACTTTGTGGCAAGGACATTAGCCCTGAGATGTTAGGCTCGTATACTGATTCGTATACTGAATATTCTCCCAGATAACATTTAAATGTCACAAACTCAACTTTGCTCCCTACTAGTTTAATGTGTAAAACAGCATTTAAACTATTTTTAATCCAACCTCTTGTTTACAAGATAAGCCATAATGATTCCTGTTAATAAGCATGGATTCTCTGTTTTGAAGCAGCAGGAATTCTTAATTCTAGGAAATGGCAGGGCTGCCTCATCACCTTTAGTATTCAAGAAGGTCATTCCTTTGCCCATAGATTTCTTTGATGCTTCTCTTTTATAAGTATAAACCCATGGTTTGAATATAGCAAAAATTCACTCTTGTGCAGGGACCCAGCATAATGCTCAGTCATCACTTACAATGTTTGAACTAAGATTAAGCAGTTCATAATTTGCCTTCCCCTGACCAGCGCTGTCAGAAGGACAGCATTTTTATCTGAACGCAATTTAGGGTGGGAGGAGGGAATGGACATATTTTTATCCTGGATACTTCACACATAGTTCAAGTATGGAATTTGCTCCCACAGGAGGCAGTTATGGCCACCAACCTGGATGGCTTTAAAAGAGGATTAGACCAACTTGTGGAGGATAAGGCTATCAGTGGCTACTAGCCATGATGGCTATGCTCCACCTCCACAGCTGGAGGCAGTATGTTTCTGAATACTAGTTGCTCGAAACTGCAAGGGAGTGGGGAGAGTATTCTTGTGCTCAGGTCCTGCTTGAGGGCTTCCCATAGGCATCTGTTTGGCTACTGTGAGAACAGGATGCTGGACAAGATGGGCCACTGGCCTGATCCAACAGGGCTCTTCTTATGTTCTTACATTTTGAAACTTTGCATTTTCCTGGTGTAACTGAATGTTTGAAAGAATTCAAGCACATCCCTAACCATTTGTTATTTATTTTGATTATTTATATGCTATTACGACCCTTTGCCTAGGCCCCAGGATTATTTACAACAAAATCAAGTAGATAAAAATGCATAAAACTCATAAAAACAACACAGTCCATTAAAAATGCAAAACAAACCAATAGCAATCAGATCTCTCCTGCTCCAAATGACCTCCAAAAAGATGCACAATGGCCAACTATAAAGAGATGTACCTTAGCAGGTAAAGAGTTCCACATGCAAAGAGCTCCACATGGAAAAGCCTTTCCTGGACCCTTAAACCATGTATCTCATCCCATGTAGGGAACACCAGGCAGGCCTCATTTGCTGATCTTAGAACATGTGCTGGTCAATATGGGAAAAGGTGTTCTTGAAGGGTCTCAAGCTGTTTAGGACTTTATACATCATCAGAGGAAGCATATTGAATTAGGCTGGGGAAACAACTGACAACCAGTTGAGCTGTTTTAAGATAGGGGCAATATCCTTGTGGCCTGCTGCCCCTACCAGAATTCTTGATGTAGCATTTTACCTTTGTTGCAATTTCCAGATCGTCCTCAAGGACCGTGTACATAAAGTTAATCCTGAAGGTTCATATGACCTTTGGTATATAATGTCCACCTGAAGTTTATTTCATTTATTTAGTGTCCTTCCTTGTAAAAAAGCCCAGTGCAGTGGACAGCATGCAATCTGTCTAAATACAACTGTGTCACACTGCAGTTTGCACTGCCACAGACAGGTGGCACTGCAAACTGTTGCATGAATGTTTTCCCCACCCCCACCTGCATACTGCCCACCACCACTCGCCTCAGCAAGTAAGCAAGGTGGCAACAGCAGTCTGCCCAGGGTGCAGCTGGCTGGCCGGCATGTGGCAGCAGTGTTTGTCCAGGGGAGGCAGCAGTGGAGGGTAGTGGCTGTGGAGCGGCAGCCTGGGCAGGGTGCGTGGGAGGCCAGTATGTGGCCTAGCTGCACTGCATTGTTTGTACTAGGGGGTGGCAGCAGTGGTGGCAGAGGAACAGATAAGGCAAATGGGTTGGTGAGGGGAGTGGGGTTGCTGGGGGTTGGCAGCTGGGTTGGGGGGTGGTCAGGGAGTGGAAGTGGAGTGAGCAGGAGGGCAGAGTTCCCCTAGTAAATAAATGAATATAACCAATAATTAAAAGATCTTTTAAAAATTACATTAAAAAAATACAACAAAGCACCATTTGCGCTCTCTCTCTCCCTCTCTCTCTCTCTCTCCCTCCCTCTCTCTCTCTCTCTCCCTCCCTCTCTCTCTCTCTCGCTCTGTGTGTGTGTGTGTGTGTGTGTGATCTTTCCTGCCCATGTCTGGGTTGTCATCTGTAGCCATTGCTAGACACACAGTTTTGAACACAACCCCAAATGATATAAATTGCAGTGGGTGAGAGTAGAAAACTAATCCAAAGCAATTCATGTTGATCTTAAATTATATTTTTTAAAAACACAGATGAGAGAGGAAAAGTATCAAGTTATGCAACAGGAGGCAATTTACTTTTATTTAGGAAATGTCTTCTGATGATCATTCCTTCCGTCTCACTTGCCCAGAAGTGGTGGCCAGCTGGAAAACTGACTTCCTGGCTGCCATTATTTGAAATATATTGGCTTTTTTGAAAAGTTTGACACATGAAACCCTAAAATGAGTCAACTTAGGTTCCCCAATCCCACCCCTGTTCTTGATTCTGGTTTAGAGATTAATCTCCACAAAACTGGCAGAAGTGCCAGCAATAGCAACTACTAAATCATTCCTAGATTGAAAAGTTTTAGAAAATTGAGAATCGTACCCTTGAGAAAGCTATGAGTCTGAATTTAGAAAATGCCAGTGCATTTAGAAAAAAAAAAAAACAGATGAAATTATGGTTTTGCCCCTGTAACTGAGAGCAGATAACAGGACTAATGGAAAGCTGTAGGAACATTGCAATCTGTGCCCTACTTGCATGTGTGTGTACATGGTGTGGCATTCTTTTACTGTCACTTACTTCATTGTACAAATATTGAGATGGTGCAACTCTGACAGACTTAGAGGAACATTGGCAGGGTCTGGATCTGTTTGTGTGCTTGTGGTTTACAACACTTCTTTCACACATTATTAGTTTCCTTAAAAATATGTGTCTGTGCCCTTGTTTAGAACACGCTCAGTAGACATTGAGATTACATTTCATTCTCTGTTAAATCCTGGAAGATGTGTGGCATTTCAGCGAAAGTAAAGAAATATAGAGAATTCTCCAGTTTGCTCAGCATGAAGCCTTTTGTTCCAAACACTAACAGAGGACAATTGACAATTGGCTGCAGGAAGAAATCCTTTGTTCCAGATATCTGGAGTATATCTTAAATCACACCCATCTGACAGCATGATGACTAAACTGGTTTTGCTTGGGAGGGACACTCTTAGGAGTTGAAAGAAAAGCCAGAAGTTTTATGGGAGATTCTAACTTGACTAGGAAACTTTTTGTACTATAGGAAACTGAACTGACATTGCTGTAAATTAAATACTGCTGAGTATTTGCTTCTGCACCCCCAATAATACCAGGTTACTATACCCTGTGTAAAAGCTGTCCTGAGCCCTCTGATGCTTGAGATATGGTGACTGCAAAACAATTTGTAGCTGTTACAAGAGGTTTTTTGTTTGTTTGTTTGCTTGCTTGCTTCTTTTTGAGAGAGGGAGAGAGGCCCTGGCATCAGGCTTTGAGGTCAGAGCTTGGAAGTAATCATTACTTTTTTGAGGAACGAGTGGATAATTCCTTTACATTTTGATTGTAATAGAATGAGGAGTAATTTTATTACTTTTGAGGAGTAATTGTAATGTTTCCAGCATTACTTTTGGACATTACTTGCAGGGCTGGCTCCAGGCATGCCAGAGCCCTTGGGCACCAGCCTGCCATGGGCCCTGGCACCTGCAGGCACACACACACCACCTACCTACCAGGCTGGCAGAGAAGCTGGAGGTTGGGTGGGCGAGGGGAGCAGGACGCCGGGTAAGCAAGTGAGCAGGAGGGCAGGGGGGAGGATGAGCGAGTGGGGGGAGAGGGTGAGTGGGCAGGGGGGAGGGTGAGTGGGCAGGGGGGAGGGCGAGTGGGCAGAGGGGAGGGCGAGTGGGCAGGGGGGAGGGCGAGTGGGTGGGGGTGAGGGGTGGGCAAGTGAACAAGCGGGGGTGGGCGAGCCAGCAGGGGATAGGGAGGGTGAGTGAGCAGGTGGGGGAAGGTGAGTGAGTGGGGGGAGGGCAAGCAAGGGAGTGGGCAGGGGCAGAGGGTGAGCAGGCAGCCATGGGGCTGAGCAAGCGAGTGGGCGTGGGTGGGCTGGCGAGTGGGTGGACAGCTGCCTCCCTATAATCTGTAGCAGGGAGCCTGCCATGGAAGGGGAGCACTACTCCACCACCATAATGAGGGGCCCCTGTGGGTCATGGGGCCCTCAGCCAGTGCCCCACCTGGCTACCCTTTGGAGCCTGCCCTGATTACTGGGGGGGGGAAGCAGGGGAAGTCTTATGCTTCTTTGATTTGTGGATGAAAATCATGTGCCTCAAACTGGGCTTTTGTGCAGCGTCACTCTTCCCTCATGCTCTGTGGGTGGGGAGGAGATGACGAGGGAGGAGGTAGAGAGTGAGACGGGGTGGAGTGGAGAAAACAATTGTTTTTAAAAATGGATAGTGGTGGTGAAGAATGGAGTGGAGGGGAAAAGGAGCCGGAGGGCAAGGACATGGATAAAGGAGGAGAAGGAGGCAGCAGCAGAATGCAGATAAAGAACTGTGGAGGTGAAAGATGACAACGTGTGTGTGTGTGTGTATGTGTGTGTGTGTGTGTGTGAATACTGTGTTTGCACTTGGCACACAAAGTGGCCTCCACCACCCTCTCTGGCTACTGTGCTGCATTTGCAGTATTTTAACTTTTTTGCATCTCAGGGGAAAATGTTTGCTCGGGTGAGTGTCCCTTAGTTGGTGGCAGGGCAGGGTCCAGGAGGTGGTTAAGTGAGAGAGATTGTGCTTGCTGGCTGAGGGTGGGGTTTGCACTTGGTTTGACGTGCAAAGATCTGAGTAGTGGCCTCTGCCTCCCTCCCCACCTCCCTTACCAGCGGAGAGACCACCATTGCTATCTTATGGATAAAAAGAATTATTCTACTACCTCTGTATGTGTGTGTTTATTTTTAATGTTGTTTTAGGCTACTTAGATGTGCAGCAGCCAAGGCCAGCACCTTGTAGGTGTTCTTTTTTTTAAAGTAACAAATGTAATTGTAGTGATTACCTTTGAGAAAAAGTAAAGTAATCAGTTACTTTCAGAGCAATTGTAATTGTAATGGTAATTACTACCTTTTTGGGCCATGCAATGGTAACTGTAATTTATTACTTTTTAAAAGTAATCTTCCAAGCTCTGTTTGAGGTCACATCCACACCATACCTTTAAAGCACTCTTATACCACTTTAACAATCATGGCTTCCCCCTATAGAATTCTGGGAAATGTAGTTTATTAAGTGTTCTGAGAGTTCGGAGACCCATTACAGAGCTACACTTCCAGGCACCCTGGACAAACAACAGCTCCCAAGATTCTTTGGGGGAAGTCATGACTGTTAAAGTGGTATAAGAGAGTTTTGAAATGTTAGGGATGTAAGAAGGCATTGATTTTCATTCCATTATTTGTCTCACTATCTGCTATGGTGAGGTTTTATGTAATTAATTACATAATTAATAACATTATCATTAGGTTATTCCACTCCATTCGTTTAAACGCAAAGGAAATGCAATTCAAATTGAAAAACAGAATCAATCACATATCTTTACATATTGTTTGTGAACTGAAAACACCAACTACAGTGAATTCTAGGGATGGGATCCATTGGCTTGTGTCACTTTGAAAGCATTCCATTGACCTAACAGGCTGGTATCAATTCGAGTTAGTTCGTCATCCACTAGCCCCTCGCAAAAAATATTGATATTAATATCAATATTTTAAAAGAAAATATCAATAATTTGAAAGGAAATATCAATATTATCATTCTTAATATACATATTTTAGAGGTTCTCTTTTTTGTAAAAAAAACACATTTTTGAATATAGCTGCAGAAAATCACTACATAAAAATCTGATCCGCAACTATAGAGAATACACAAATTTGGTTCCAAATCCGAATTGGGCAGAATTCTAGCACATCCCTAGCAAATACTGATTGTGTTTGCTGGATTAACGTCTATTTGTCACATGGAACAAAAAGGCAAATGCTGGCAAGTTCTGCTACTGTTTCTGCTTTTGTTAGAATTCGATGACATCCCTGTTAAATGTATGGTGTAGACGTGACCAGAAACTAAAAAGTCAAGACACACAAAGAAGGGAAAGAGGAAGGGAAAGTAGAAGAGGGAGATCAGTACTTCAAGGTGAGAAGTAAGTGGTAAGTTATAAGCAGGTGTTTATATCCAGTTCAGACCAGGGTGATCTTTCTTTGCAGGAGTTCATGCTTGAACAGCAATTAGTGGCTCTTTTTCCTCTGGCTGATGGATGGAGCCAGAATGTTCTCTTCTCTTGCATCTGCAATCCCACAGCTATTGGCAGCTTAGCAGAGTTTCTGACAGGAAGGGGAACAACTATAAGAACAAAAGAAGAGCCCTGCTCGATCAGGCCAGTCACCCATCTTGCCCAGCAACCTTTTCTCACAGTGGCCACAGAGGGAAGCCTGCACAGAAGACCTGAGTGCAACAGCACTCTCCCCTGTTGTGGTTCCTGCAGTTATCTCCCTGCAGTTGTTTATTCTCTGGCTGACAGATGGGGCCAGGTTGGCCTTGATGTTGTTCCTGGGAGACAAGCCTTTCCTTTTGTGTTCTGTCTTCACAAGTGCCAACTGCAAGAAATGGGACAGCCTTTTTTTGCGTCAGTTTCAGTCCCAGGAAGGGGCATTGAAAAGATGCTGGTTTTACAGTAGGTGCATACCAGTGTAAATGAACCTATTACTATCTTGCCAATCCTTAGGATCAAACTACATATCACTTTAGATCCATCTTTGAACCCTGTCTGTTGGGGTTCCTTGGGTCTTTTTTAAAAAACAAAAGCAGCCACGGAGTCCCTCAGTCTGGATCAGGACTATGGTGCAGTGGTTCAACTCTTCCCCATACCATTTTCTTGCTGAACATCACCCTCAAGTTACTAATTGCCCTCAGAGTTGCTGATGACAGCAAATAGCAGCTTTGGAGGGATGATTTTCAGCCAGAAAACTCTGTGTGTGTGTGGGGGGGGGGCTTATCTACATGGGAGCATTTCTGTGTAGCAAATACACTGCTTTTACCATTGCAACAGATTTGCAAAGTCCACACTTTGTGCTCAATGGTAGCTTCAAATCCGTTGGTTTCCATTTACACAAGTAGGTGTTCCTCTGGGAAGGATTAGTGTCAGTGTTTCCCTGTGGCCTCACCCTCTAATTTTATATTTTTACTCCCTCCAGTTGCTCAGTTACTGGGCATGTGCAAATATTTTTGACCTGCACAGTATTTCCACTTCCTCCTGCCCCCACTGCTTCCTGAAGTTTGGCGGTTGAAAAGAAGTGGGGCCATCTGCCCCCCTTTCTCTGCTGCCCTTTGTTTTTTCTGAGTTAATTTTTCCCTGCTGGAAAAACAAATCAATATAATATCAATATTTTAAATAAAATTTCAATATCAATATTGATGTTTTCTCAAAATATCAATATCGATATTGAAATTTTGAGAAAATATTGACTTCCGGGAAGGGTGACTTAGCCTGTGCCTGCTTTTGAGACGGGCTCCTGCCTCAAAAGAAGCTTATTCAGATATATCAGTCAGTTTTTTCTTTTTTTTTGACTGATTAAACTTCTCCCGGGTAGGGAGAAACGAAGAGATTAACCTCAAAGCCTATTTTTGTTGGGACGACCAGATCTCATTAATTTATGGGACGAGGTCCAGCCGACGAAGGTGGGACGGATTTTCAACGGCAAGCTCTATCTGATAAAGCGAACGTTCATCTTATCTTCTAAGAGAGAACGCACTAACAGGCAAGCACCCTTCTTTCTATATTTTTCTTTTACTTGACTTAAATTGTTGCTGTTTAAAAGAGATTTGCCAGATTGATCGGTTTTTGACATCTCACTGGGGAGCCATAACTTCTCTCTGCTACGCACTAATTAATAGCTTATCTCTGTTTTTGTTGCAAAAAGCTGTCCTGGATTTGCATTCTAAAGATATACACAGAAGAGGGATTTCTATTCCAGATTTTTATTTTGAAGAATATTATATTGTCTGAGACTACTCTCTTTTTGGTCTATTTTATTTTGACGAATCTGTTTTCTGACGACTGCCATTAATTGTTTCGATCCTGGGAACTGCATTTTGTTTACTTAACTATGGAGAGATAAGGCTGTCTGCTCTGTTTATACTGTGATGTCACCAAGTTTGGAGTATTAACCCAATTGTTGCTGAAATAAGAAGTGGTTTTCCTATATTTTTCTTTTAAAATGGCAATTAAGAAAGTGGCTGAGAATCTGGAAATAACTATGTTTCAGAAAATAATGGATGAGATTGAGATAACGAAACAAAACCTGCGACAGGGTTGTAAGGAGTTGAAAATTGAATTGAGTAAAATGACGCAGGAGATTAAAGATATAGGGGTCCCTGTGAGAGAGGTGACCCTGGAAGGGGTCCCTGTGAGAGAGGAGACCCCGGAGATTGGAACAAACGTGGAACAGGAAAAAGATTTGGAGTCTATGGACTTTAGAAATAAAATCTATTGTTTGGAGACACAGGAGATTAAAGACATAGGGGTCCTTGTGAGAGAGGAGACCCTGGAGACTGGAACAGGGGTCCCTGTGAGAGAGGAGACCCTGGAGACTGGAACAGGGGTCCCTGTGAGAGAGGAGACCCCGGAGATTGGAACAAACGTGGAACAGGAAAAAGATTTGGAGTCTATGGACTTTAGAAATAAAATCTATTGTTTGGAACTCAATGTTATCTCTGAAGAAATTAATGAAGATTCTAGAGATAAAGTTATCAATGGCATGGATAATCTTCTGGACTGGAATGATGTGATGGAGCCCAATATAGAGAAAATCTATGGAATTAACTGCAGCCATGTGACAATGGAAAAACTTTCAAGAGATGACCCAGTGTATTTTGAAAAAAAGAACAGAGATATGATTTTACAGCAGTATTTCAGCAACCTATTCAGAATGGATGGCAAGAAAATATTTGGGATAGAGGTAATTCCCATCAGACTCTTACTATATGACTATGGCTTTGACAGCAAGATTATTATGGAATACTGATAATGGAAGATTGGATACTGAAATTACTGGACTTAACAAGACTACTGAAGATGGAAGATGGAAAATGGAACTAATAGGGATAATAGAACAATGGCTACTGAAATTACTGAACCTAACAGATTCTGATGTGATGGATTAATTGAAATGTTTATTTTGACTATGGTTATGACAATAAGATTATCATAATTAGTAATGAGATGGATTAATCGATATGCTTATCTGGAAAAAAAAAATTGATAGATATATTTCTTAAAGAATTGAAACCTCTCTTTGACTTTTTGTGGAAAGAATAAAGTAATGTTTATGAGATTTGATGATTAAGTAAGATAACTATTGGAGGAAAGTGATTTTAAAATATGACTTAAGAGACAGGATTGTTATATATTATAGACTTATAACTGATCTGATCTTTGACAAATGGGAAGTCAATATTTTACTCTTTATTTTTTATTTTTATTTTTATTTTTATTTTTTTGTTTAACTATTTTTGATTTTGTTTTTTGTCTTTGAATGTTTTATGATTTCGTCTTGTATGTTTTATGAAAATTTGAATAAAAATTATTGAAAAAAAAAAAAAGAAATTTTGAGAAAATATTGATATTTTTGAGGTGATTTTTTTTTTAAAATCCACTTTAGATTTTTTAGGGGGGGAAATGGAAACCAGGTGTGGAGAGATGTTACTTCAAAATTCTGTTCGCAAAGATAGAGAATATTAGAAAGAATGATAAAATCCAATTGCAATTCCCATTGCTAGTTACAAGGAGTGAAGGAAGTTTACTTGGGGAAAAAGGGAGGGCTGCAGTAAACTGTGAAGGGGGGAGGACAGAACAGTCAAAAGTTGCTAGATAAACCGCTGGAAACAAAATGGAATTCATGGGACAGTTAGTGGGTAGAGAAAGAGCAGAGCTTGGAAAAGTTACTTTTTTGAACTACAACTCCCATCAGCCCCAGCCAGCATGGCCACTGGATTGGGCTGATGGGAGTTGTAGTTCAAAAAAGTAACTTTTCCAAGCTCTGAAATAGCTGAAAGTGATGATTCATCCACCCACTAAAAACCATTGAAGCAAACTGTCTTCAAAGACATGTGGAGAGGAGTGGAGCGGTATTGTTCTAACCTTTTTGTATTATCAGTGGATTGGATTAGTATGGATTTACAGGGGGAAAACTGCATGATAGCTTCTGTTAGCCAGTAACATCATGTGAACCATGTGAATTAAAATATGTGAGTAGCACCAAACACACACTAAACCACCATGTAGATGAGCCCAGAGAGAGAGAGAGAGAGAGAGATCCCTGGCACCTCCCAGTAGGGCTAGGAAAGACCACATGCATGAAACCTTGGAGAATCGTTGTTAGTCAATGTAGAGAATATTAAGCTAAATGGGACAGCTTGTCTGATTTAGTATAAGTCAGCTTCCCATGTTCCTATGCACAGCTAGCAGCCTTATCCTCATCCTCACCTATCCATAGCAGTTCAATAAAGAAAGTTTGCCGACAACGCCGCTACTTCTGTTTATCTTGTTTCCTCAAGAACTGAAAGCCATAGAAAGCTACATGCTCACCTCACCTCTCAGCTGTAGCGATGGTTTAACCGCCAAGCCTAACTATTGTGTGTCACGTCATCGGCATTTGAACAAGAATCCCTAGCAAAAGAGAATTTATATTGGTACGTCAAGGTAAAGCTTTCCAGGCAATTTCATTGAGGAAAAGGTTGTTCTCTGCTTCTTCATCTTGCTTGGAGCTACTGTCAGAATTCAGGTTGTTCTGTGAAGCAGCTGTAAAATACTAGTTTATTTTAAACAAGCAACTGACTTTAAAAGGCTCAGCAAGAGTTCAGACTGAGACCCCATCTGCACTTTACATTTAAAGCAGTATCATACCACATTAAACAGTCATAGCGTCTCTCAAATCCTGGCAAACAATAGTCTGTCAAGGATGCTGAGAGTTGTTAGGAGACCCCTGTTCCCCTCACAGAGCTACAATTCCCAGAGTGACTTAACACTCAATCCCTCTTCTCAGGGAACTCTGAGAATTGTAGCTCTGCGTGAGGAATAGGGGTCTCCTAACAACTCTCAGCACCCTTAAAAAGAATGTAATTCCCAGGATCCTTTGGGGGGAGCTGTGACTGTCTAAAGTGGTACTTCTTTAGATGTATAAAGTGGATGGGGCCAAAAATGAGGGGAACCCCTCCCCTGGGTTTAAGAAAAGAATGTAGCTGTGTGCTTGTGAATGTATAGATAAATCACTAAAAAAGCCATATCCTTTGGTGCTAAAAATTAGACTAAAAAATAATAATGATTGATCCTTAGGCTTTGACAGTTAAATGTAAAGACTACAATAACTGCAGAAGTCCTACTGGAGACAAAAGGGACCTGTGAAAGAGCATGGCTGTGATTCACTGTTCCCTGTTATTCCTTCCTTCTTGTGCAGGTGAACTTCCAAGTGGGTCTAACCCCAAATATATGCAGAGATCTGTTTAGGATTTCAAGCTTTCCCTCTAGCATTCCCCAACAAGGGCAAATCTTGTATTTTTGATTTTGAGTCAGAATTCTATTTACATTTATTTATTCGTTATCGTACTCATAAGGCACCCCATAATAAAATAAATGGTCTAGACACTAAAACAACAATAAAACACTGGTACAATAAAAATGTACAATAAGTTTAAAAATCCAACCATCATAACAGCCATGTATAAAAGACCAGCACATAAAATACCATAAGAAGGCCAAATTTCTGATTCATACAGAAGCTAAAAATCACCAACCAGATCATAGAGACTAAAAACAAACGAGTGAGATGTTAAAAGGTCTGAGGGAACAGAAAAGTCTTGGCATGGCACCAAAAGGACAACAAGTTAGGCACTAGGCGAGCTTCCTTAGGGAAAGCTTTCCATAGTATAACACAAATTCTAGGATGAAAGGATGGCCATACCAGCCCATTTTTGAAGGTTTTAGTTTTAAAACTATCCTGTCTCAATTTGTGCACCACTTCTGAAGGGGCTTAGCTCCCAAGATGGTCCCTTCATAAATGTACTGCAAAGGTACAATGCCCACAGATGATGCTGATTAGGGACTATAGAGGATGAAGTTCAAGAAACAAAAGAGTGAAGGATTTTAACAAAGGGCACCCAGCGCCACCGCAGGCACAGGCTATAGTAATGCCGACAAGAATTAATTTTCTTGCCCTTTCCCTCCCTTTCTCTTGCTGACTGTGTTAATTATGCAGCTGTGAAAGGGATTGTTATTATTAATGAAAATGTTCCATGTATTTAGTTGTTCACAGTTAGGTTCATCTACCAGACGACATGGTATTTCAGAAGTGTGTAACAAAAAGATATTAAGTCTATGGGGGAAAGAAATAGATTTTATGACAATTTTATTTAAACCTGCAGATAACTATAGAGGGCTGTCTGCTGGAATTCACTTCACCCGCAGTAGTGGTGCAGCTCATTATTTTTCAAGTGGGAAACTTACTGACTTATATAGCCCGACATTAAGGACTGTAGCACTAAAGAGCACCAGACATTTATCTTAATGCAACATCTCTTTTTGCTTATGAACGTCTCCAGTAGCACCTCAAGCAGAGGTGTGCACTGACCACAAGATTTGGTTCAGAGACAGATTCAGCGCTTCAGGAAACAGCCTGTCTCAGTCTGAAGCACTTTGAAGGGTGCCTGATTCAGCTTTAGAAAATTGAGGTTTCGCTTCCCCCCATTTCACTACTGGGAAATAAAACTTGGCTATAACTTTTTCCTCTTTTGATGAAAGTGGAAGAAATTTTGCAGGCATAGCCAACCTCTCCAGAGTAGATAAAGCCTGCCAAATTACAGCCAAATCACATTTAAAGTTTGATTTTTTTTAAAAAAAGGAATTTATAGATTTTTACATTTCTGCATAGAATTAGATGAAATTTGCAGGTAAGGCAATCTATACTGAGGAGATGAATCCTGCCAAATTTCAGAAGGATATCTGCAATGACTTTCTTATAAGGACAGCTGTTACAGTTACAGTGGGAATCACTTAATCCGTCCTAGTGTTTTGTGGGCAATTGCAGACATGAGAGAATATGAAACCTACAAAATTGCAGACAAAGCTGCCCAGCAGGTTTTGCACTAGGCAGCTTTAAATTTGATTTAGGGGTGGTGGTGAAGAGAACTTTCCTCCCCCAAAGCACTGGGATTGGAGAATCTGGGTAAAATAATTCCTTCTGATTACAAACTTGACCCCTCAATCGTAATGGAGCTCTGTCTTCTTCCTCATCGCACCCTGACATTTACTCTACCTCTACCCTCCCTCCCTTACATGTTTTATATATGGTAAGGTCAGAGACATTAGTTTCACCTTTAGGAAACACTTGTGTATAGTTTCCCCCCCTTTTTTGCATCTGAGTCCACCACATGGCACTGGGGAGGGGTCCACGCTTCAACTCAGGGCACCTTGTACATATCCCACTTCACCTTGGACAAGCCCAGAATCCCTCTGAAGCATTCCACTTTGGTTTGGAATTTATCTGAAACCACTGCACACCACTAGTCTCAATACCAGGTTGATAGACTAGTGAAGTCAGTGTTCTGGAGTCTGCCTTATGGCTGGATATGTTAAGCACTATTTTATGCCATGATTGAAGGAATAAAATGTTTGTTTCAGATCATGCAATACGTGGGAGCATAAGGAGCACGTTTGTTATCCCAAAGCAGAGATGAAGAAGGTATAAACAATACACATTCTCTTTCATGCTTTGGGGTTTTGTGTAAAAGGGAGAAGTCCTGTATCTACTCCACAGCCAAACTTGTGCCCCTGACAGGGGTGCAGGCCACGTGGAACTATTGGATTCATAAGATACATTTTTAAAAGGAAATAAGGCTTCATCCAAGAGAGATTTGTTTGTGTCCATCTCCACACAGGTTTACCCTTTCCTGTGCTTCTTGAACCTGGAACAGAACACACAACATCTGATATATACCTTCACACAAATACAACCCTGTTCTTCATGGAATTTTATGATAACTGGCCAGGCAGCATATGTTTTTGAAGTTGTTTAACATCTTATTCTGGGCATCTTATATTCTTGTATTATATTTTATGGTGTGATTTTACCGAGAGAATTGGGGTACATTATATAAAAATGGTTATTACTGTAAAAATGGCATTCTTTATTTTTATTAAAAAGTCTGAGTCTTAGAGTCACCTTGGCCTTCGTAGAACAGCCAGTATTTTTGTTTTAAGTCATCCATAAATCTGGGTTAAATGATGAGTGGTGCTCAGTTCACAACCACTTTGCATCAATGAGCTGTCACAAAGGAGCATATAATGGTAGCATTACACTTTGAAAGCATTTGCGTTTATTATTGCTATTTTTTTCCAGCCATGGAAAAATGTTAGGTGCCAATTCAAGCTGAGCAATCCAGCTGGTGTAGAGCAGGCAGATTCATAGCTTCATTGAGTTCAATAGAGCTTTGCTCTTGTATGCCTGCATCAAATAAAAGTCTGCAGTGACTTTGCACCACTCCAACTCCATGGAGCCTGCCTTCTTCCCAGCTGTTCAGTTCCCCTACCTTATATGGTCTCTTGCCCTCAGTTTCCATTTGTACTGGCCTAATGACTGTGTGGTTTTCATGGTAGCAAAATGCCAGGTTTTTTAGTACAATGGTCAATAATTCTTTTCCTGAAAGTCAGTATCTTCAATTTCTTACTGCAAAATCCTTGCTTTCCTTTTTCCTGCTTTCCTTTCCTTTCTCTTAATCAGAGTAGATACAGAGGGAAAACAAGATTAAATGTTAACTTAAAAAAAAACACACCTTAACTGTGGATGTAAGAAGGCATTATTCTCCATCTGCCCTGTATTTGTCACATGCAGCACTGTTTCCATGCCGCTGCAGTTCATCTTCCACCAAAACCTACATTATTTGTCTTGCTGTCCGCTGTGGCAGCATTACCTTAAGCAATTTATAAATTATGTAAATTACATTATTATTACATTATTCCACTCACACAATGCAAAGTAGGGGGGGAGTAATCAAATTACATATCATTTGTGGACTGAAAGTAACAACAGCTGTGAATGTTGATCGTATTTGCTGGATTGATTTCTGTTCTGGACGTAGGATGATTAAGGAAACATTGGCAATGTCCACTCCCATTTCTGTTTTGGTTGGAATTCTCTGAAATCCCTAATCATAACAGTAAAGTAGGAAGGCAGAGCCACTATTTGAGCCTGGAATGACTCTATTGGAATTCAGCACACCATTTTATTCAAAGTGGCATGATTCATAAGCAAGGAGTGCATGCATGCATGCTGTTGGATAGGAGAGGCAATCTGGGGAAAAAAGTAATCATCAGCTTGGCACAGAATAAAAATTGTTTAAATAAAGAACGGAAGTCTAGGGAGCATACACAATATACTTTTGTGTGTTACATATTGTGACCCACCTTTACATATTGTAAGGTTTCACCTGGAAAGGTGGCATAAATGATGCTTTAATAAATAAATAAACCAGATATATTTAGAACCAATTAGTCTGCAGTCCTATGTGCACTTAACTGGGAGTAATCCCCACTGAGTACAGGAGGATTTACATCCAAGTTAAAGATATATTGCACTATTAATCTGGAATGACTTCTGTCCCTGGCTCTATTCACTCTATTCAGATTTGAAACAGGACGTGAATGCAGAGAGTGCAGAAAATACTTTCTTTATCTTTCGATTGCTACTTAAATATGTTAAAAATGAACTTTTAAATAATGTCATCTAATTTCAAGAAAAACACAATTATAGCTGAAAATATGCAAACTGATCCAGACATGGTGTGTGTGTGTGTGCTCATTAACAGTGGGGGCAACTTTCCTGCATCTCTCACTCTTAAGTAAAGTAAATGTACTGCCTTCAAGTCGATTACGACTTATGGCGACCCTATGAATATGGTTTTCATGAGGCTGAGAGGCAGTGACTGGCCCAAGGTCACCTAGTGAGTTTCATGGTTTTGTGGGGATTCGAACCGTGGTCTCCCACGTCCTAGTCCAACACAGATGCACAGTAACATATCTGATACTTGATGGTTAGATGTTACCGTTGGCTCTGCACCCAAAGCACAGTAGGACAAATTGTGTCATTTGCTTGTTAGGGCAATATAGCATTTAAAGGCTTACTTGAAAAACTGGATATTTGGCATAATTCAAAATAAGTTTGAGCAAAAACGATTATTGGGGGAGAAAACCCCTCTATAATACCTATTCACTAATAGGCAAAAAACCTTGCAGTTTAAGAATGAACCTATAGCCAACAGATATTTGTATCAAACTTTAAAAAGCAGGGAAATTGGGCAGCTATAGTGAATGCACGAGGGAGCAGGAGACCTGACCTCCTCTCTGAGATATTGTACTGCCCTACAAATTTGTCAAAATGCCAACCCAATTTGGGTTGGTCTTTCCCAGTCCAATCCACTGCCTGTGGAGTTTGGAAGAATTTGGTAACATGTGCCTCTGAGCATATGGTGAGTGGTGGCAACACCTGCCATCTCCAAAGATGGAGAATTACATTTTTGTATGTTTGTTGGTGTTCTTACTTTGCTTCTTTTCTGTGTTATTACCGTTTCTACCGAGAGTCTAACCTAGAAAATTATATTTTTCTCATTATTCAGCCTAGAAATCTGTGTCAAATTTATTTTTATTTCAAAGCCTTTTTATTGGTCAATGTCATATTATGGTGAAGACAGCCTTTTGTGTTTCAAACTGAAAGTTATGTTCTATTTCTATTTTGGATGCATTAACAGTTGAATCTGAAACTGCAGTTGATGTAAAAGCAGACTGATTACAATATGTTGCTACTTAAGCCATGAATCTAGCTGTTGGGGAAAAACAAACTTGGCCTGCCCAAGATGCATGTGCTATGCTTAAATCACCCCACTTAAGGAAAAGTGGGCATGGTCAAGTAAAAATATAGAACATACCTAGAAATTTGCTAGAATATATTGCAAAGTAAATCGAATATATTTAAAGTGACGATCTGAACTATATCAACTCTTTTAATGTTGTTGCTTCCTCCCTGCTAAAACAAGATAAGCACAGCACATTTCTTGTTTCTGTTCTTTAGGATGATTGCAGCTGGGAATTATAGTTAGTGAAGGGTGCTAAGAGTTGCTAGGAGATGCCCTGTTCCACTCGGAGCTGCAATCAGAGTGGTTGACCTGTTATACCACACTGGCTACTGGAGCTCTGCCAGGGGAATAGGAGTCTCCTCTCAGCACCCTTCACAAACTACACTTCCTAGGATTCTTTGGGGGAAGCCATGACTGTTTACAGTGAAATAAAGGTCTGGTGTGTGTGTGGCCCCGATTAGGGAAGCCCAGCAGCTGGGAGTCTGACTTTTACAATACTGACAGTTGGTTCTTACTGAGCACTTATAATTGACTTCAATGCTAAATTTATTAAATTAATTAAAAATTAGCCAGGCATTTTTTTAACTTTTTAACTGCAGAAGATGAAGGTCAGAGTTTGTGGCAAGGTCAGTAATAGGATTATAGGTACTCTGTGAACATGGCTGATTTTTAATTAATTTCAACAGATTATGCAAACTTTTGACAAAAAAGTCCAGAAGGGGTCTGGGTTTTTCCTCTCTCTTCTTACCCTTTGAACTCTCGATTCTCTCTGACTATTTTGTGTATCGCCATGAAAATTTAGAGTGTTGTTAAGCAAGTGTTTCTGAGTTCAGGACTCTAAGTTTGGTAAGGTTTTGTTTTGAAATGAGTTTATGGGAAGCATCAGAATGGCCTGGGGGTTATTTTCAATTTAACATTGTGGAATACGAAACATCCACACTGGCTATAGTATACAGCCACTATCGTGGCTGTATAATCATTGTCATTTTTGTTGCAGTATTTATGAAAGGAGGAGAAATAAGCCAATATGTTGGATTCATTAAATCTGGATGCTGCAATGCTTACCGAATAATTCCAGCCCTTGTGAAGCGACCCTTAGGAAAAATGGTGAGGACTACATTCTCCTCTAGGATTTCAGTTCTAGAAATCATACTTTTGTTAGGTTATGTACTGAATGGGCCCAAGACAGTTTGCTGCCTGAGGCAAAGGACAAGATTCCACCCCCATCCTCCCTCAATTCCAATTGCAGAAGGTGCCTGGACAGCCTGTTGAATCTTACTTCAGCACTGATGACAGTATTCACCACTGCCTGGGGGCAGCAGACCAGCTCAGATGATGTAGAGCAGGCTGTGTAGCATACACAGCTCTGCCCCCCAACGCCTTCCTGCTTCTCCTTGCCACCCCCCCCCCAGTGTCTGCCACCCTATTGTGCATAATGGTAAAGCCAGCCCAGCAAAATAGGTCTACATTCATGAATAAAAGCTTAAGAATGAAAGAATATGGGCCCTTGACTTGAAGGCAGGGGTGAGGAACCTATTTGGCGATGATCTTTATTTGGCCCCACTCCATGGGCCAACTTTGATGGGTGGGTGGGACAACCCACCTGTCAATCACATTATGACAGCACTTGATTGACAGGTGGGTTGTCCTGCCCATCTGTCAAAATCCCTTGCAGGGGGTTCCCGAGCCCTTTGTGATCCTCCTTGCGCTTTTCCTTTCTACCCCTGATGTCAGAGGTGCAAAAGAGAAGCAAGGAGTAGCTTGCAAAAGGCTTTGGAACTCACAAATGGCTCCAGGTTTCTGGGGACCTTTGGGCACAGGGTATTTGGGGGCCTTGGGCCCTTCCCCTCCTCCTTAAACCACACCCATCCCTCATAGGCCCACCTCTTTAAAGTAATATTCCAATATTCTAAATCAAGGCCAGGCGCTGCAGGAGGAGGAGGGGAATGGAGATGGAGAGAGGCGGGGGGGGAGGAAGACCAGCCCATTCAAGAGGGCACCTTGCTCAGGGAGGGTGCCCACCTAGGCAAGCCAAGTCCTCTCTTGACTTTTCTCCCTCCTTTAAAGGCCCACTCTGCCAACTCCCAAGAGGCCCACTGCGTCACTCAGTTTGGGGTGCCCCAAAGAGGTTTTCCTCCTCCTTTCCCCAAAGGATGCAGAAGCTGCAGGGGGGAGGCACACTGCACTTGTGCAGGGGTTCACCCAGAGCCTCCTGCTTGCTGTCGGCAGGCTCAGTGTCAGAGCTGCTGCCTCCTCCTCTTTCTTTGCTTTGGTATTCAGGGGAAGCCTGAACCTATGCTGCCTCAATTGCCCTACCCTTAGGGAGAGGAGGATGAGGATGGCAGCGCTGCTGTGGAGACAAACTTCCTCTGCTCTTTCCCCCATCTGTGAGCGCAAAGAAAGGTCCACCTGATGTTGCACTCTTTTCCCTGCCCACCCTGCTGCTGGCCAGGACCAGGCTGGCCAGGGCACTTCTGAGCCGCAGGAGCCCTCGGCCAGTGCCTGACCTGGCCACCCACTGGCACCATCCCTGACTCCATT
This sequence comes from Rhineura floridana, assembly GCF_030035675.1. Classification (NCBI taxonomy): domain Eukaryota; kingdom Metazoa; phylum Chordata; class Lepidosauria; order Squamata; family Rhineuridae; genus Rhineura; species Rhineura floridana. Next base: position 279,293,964 of record NC_084480.1, read on the forward strand.
TAGCCCTATAGTGCCTACAATGGCTGATAGTTCCTTTCAGAATTTCCTGACACATTTTGATTTTTTGTTTTGCAATGTCAATGCCCCCATCATGATTGCTCAACCCCCATTACAAGCTTAATATTAACCGTTAATCTTAAACTTCAATATTTCATAATATCATACTTAATGTGATCTATCTAAAGGTACCCTGCCCTAAGGACAGGCAGGCCCTGGGAAGAGGAAAGGAAGGATGGATCACATCACTTATAGTTGGCCAGACTCCATCCTGCCTTATGTGAATTGTATTACACCCCCCCGCGACTCACTCACCCAGACTGAGATCAGGCCATAGGCCTGTGAAAGATACCTGGTAGGAGGAAGCTCCTGGTCAGGGCTGACACCAAAGGGTGTCCAGGTCAGGCCCTGGCCAAGGGCCCCTGGGGCCCAGAGGTCCCCCTGAAGGACCCCTCATTAGGGTGTGGGGGTAGCACTCCCCTTCTTCAATCCTTGGCAGGGTCGATTCCCAACCCTGCTGCAGATCGCAGAGAGAAAGCTTTCAGCCCCCCCTACAGACCATGTGGGCCCATGGCATCCACCTGCTCCACCTACCTCTCCTCCCTTTCTGTGAATGCCCTGTGTACTGTGTGTGCAGCTGCCATCAACCAAGAGGCTTCTCTAAGAGACTGATGCCCATACCACCATCTTGATTTATGGCAGGCATGTGTGTGCATGCAGCATAGCATGCATGCATGCCATCAACAAAAGATTGTGGCAGGGTATCAGCCCCTTAGAGAAGCCTCTGCTGCCATCTTGGTTGATGGCAGTGATCTGTGTGCCCAGCACACAGGGCATTCACAGAAAGAGAAGAGGTAGGTGGAGCAGTCCCGCATGGTCTGTAGGGGTGGCTGGGAGCAGGGGCCCAGGGCAGGTTGGCATCCAAGAGCCCAGTCACACTTGGCACCTGTCCTGCTCCTGGCCATGGGAGCCACTTAATTCACAGGGGAATGAACTGAAGCCCATCCCCGTAATTGCCTGCGATGAGGAAGAGAGGAAGGCAAAGTCCGCTCTCCCAGGCTAACCACCCTATGCCACGCCTCATCCTAGGCCTCACCAAAAGGCCCGTCTGCCTGCTCCCCACCCCACATTCCGGTGCTGCAGCTAAATGTCAGATATCATACCCCAGTGCCATGAGGTGGGGGGGAATCAAAGCTTGCTTGACTCTTTAGCACTGGGGTATGTGTTTGTGTATGTGAATTGTGCTGTAGCGAATTGGAACAGTGGTTATCTGCCATCCCAACCACAAGCATGTTTCCTTAGTTTTTTTACTACCCCCTCCTGTCCCACTGTCTCTATGATCCTTCCTCTTCTCCCCACCACCACTCCATAATGGCCTCTTCTCTTGGATGGTCTCTGCCGTCCTGTGGTGCCTTGTGGCACTAGGACTGGCAGTCTGATGAGGTCCAACAGTTTGGCTACAGCCCTTTGAAACACCATGATTTTAGAGGACAGATTTAAGCCTGTGCTTAATTCTTACACTGAATTCAATGATACACAAAAATGCTTAATTGTGGCTGGATTGTTCCTGCACTTTTTAATGCACTTTGTGTATGTTTCTGCATATTTTGCATTATATATCTATTTCTTTCTGTCTAATAAAATTATTTTTGCAATTTCAAAATACAAAATACAACCTCCCCCCAAAGTCAAATCAAACATAGTGCATATAATTTGTACATGAAACCAGTCACCTGGATAGAGAATATTATCACATAAATACAGGTAAATCTCTGAAATGATAATTAAACTTAAGATCACAAGAGTCATGGCAACATGCCTTTCCAAAAATATTTCTTGGGATCTAACAGTAGCTAAAACACAGCCTGCCTGTTTACAAATATTACAAAAACGTCCCCCAAGTATCCATAAAATTATCAAACACCTTCATCAAGCACCTTTTGCTCCATTAGCTTCTCAGCTGGTGCTCGGAACCATACGTTGGACCACCAGCCTATGCCCTTTTTGTGAATTAACTTATGAATTGTATGCGATACATCTTCTAGTTTTAAGTATGAACTGAAGAAACAATTTGGATTCATGTGTTTAAACAGATTAAGCGAATGAAACAAGTCCTCATTGGCCAGCTGTGTTCAAGAGAGTCCTTTGGAGAAGTAAGCATTCTTCTTCAGATCCCATCTACATATACGCTGAAAGCAGCAACCCCCGTTGAACTGGGAATTATTGATGCTACGGATATACTTGGTAATCCTAATGCATTGCTTTCCATTACTTTAGCATTGTTGGTTTTTATCTAGGGGTACAAGCAAAGGAGGAATCAGAATTGTTTGAATTCTTTAGAAACAGTTTATTTTAGAACATAGATAGTTGTCCAGGCTTTCTACATTTGCTTCCAGATGACCTGTTTGTGGAGCACTCACCCTGTTTGATTTGCACAAATTTTGTGGGGAGGTTGGATAATGTCAACTGTTTATTGAGTATTCATTCTTTCTGTTTGCAGGGAGGTTAGTGATGTTGCATCAAATATATGCTATCCCACACTTTCCAGTACATTTTCCTATCACTTTCCAACTTGCAAAAAGTCTGGATGGTTATTTGGGGGGGGGGGGCAGAAAGACAGATTTGTTGTGTAAGAGCACCGAATCAACTTTAACTGTACAACTTGAATTTGCCCATATGTGATTGAATCCCACCCCAAAAAAACTATGGTCTAGAAGCGCCCTAAGTCATTAAGATCAATGTCCCTTTTCCCTACAGGACTCTTTGTGTCTTATGTTTTTCTAGTTAAGAAGGTTTTCCATGTTCCATTTCTTTGTTGTATCTCTGGTTCACTGTGCCCTGCATCAATCCACACGTAAATTTTGTTATAATGGGGAACATTTCTGAAATTTAATTTCCGGGCTGGAGCAGCTTTCAATTACTTATTTTTTTCCCCTGGTCTACGTGTGTGCATTGATGAAACACTACAAATATTTTTTGGTACTTATCACAATTTCACCAACATTCTTTGAATATGGTGTTTTACTGTGGTGTTGTTAAACACCAAACAACATTGTCTTGATGCATCCTGATGTAAAAGTATACTTGTGTAAGTTTGCTTTTTATTAGTTTTACTGCACAGAAGTGTACTTGAATTCCCTTTGAATTTTCCCCAAAGAATTCTGGGAACTCTAGTTTACTCTGCACAGAGCTACAATTCACAGCACCATTAACAAACTACAGCTCCCAGGGTTCTTTGAAGGTAATACTGTGCTTTAAATGCATGGTATATACACAGTCCAAGTAATTCAGAATTTCAGAATCTGGGGATAAATTCAAAGCACAAGAATTTGAGACGCATCACTGGATCTAAAAGAGACTGGAAATATGCAAATACAGTTATGCATTCTTAGGTTTAGTTCTGGTTTGTGGTGAGGACTAAAGAACTTTACCTTCACTGGTCTTTTTCCTATCTGGTCCTAGCTGACTGTTACTCCTGCAGGAAAAGTGTAAGTCACAAAGACTTCATGGTGGACTTCCTGTTGCCGTAGTACAGCTGTCCAGAGGAACGGAGTGTAGTAAATTAGACTACAGTCATAAGACGCTCACTTGTTAGTTATAGCACTGGGTGCTCCCAGACTTTGTTGAAATTGAATGTGGACTTGATAAGACCATATAGTTAAAGGAACACAGGGAGTCCATGTAAGAATAAGTTACTAGAGGCTCAAGTTAGCTTTGTGGCAAGGAGTGCTTTCTGCTAGCTTTCTGCCACAGTGGCCCATGCACTGGTAACCTCAAGACTTGATTACTGTAACGCTACAGTAAGTAGTGTTTGCTGTAGAACTGCCCTTGTATCTGATCCAGAAGTTGCAACTAGTGCAGAATGCAGCTGTCAGACTGCTCACAGGAGCAGATTACTGGCAACATGTTACTCTGCTGCATGTTGCATGATGCCAATTTGCTACCAGGCCAGGTTCAAGGTACTTGTGTTTAATTCACAAAGCTCTAAACAAGTTGGGCCCAAAGTACCTTAAGGATTGTGTGACTCCCTATGTTCCATCTCAGTCACTGAGATCTTCCGATGGGGCACTCCTAGTGGTTCTTCACACCCCTGAGGTTTGGTTGGCCTCCACCAGGGACCAAGCCTTTAGGGTTGCAGGCCCTGCCTTGTTGAACTCCCTATCAATAAAGGTTCAGCAGGAATCATCCCTTCTTTCTCCTGAAAACTTTTCAAATGGGCCTTTTGATATGAATTTTCTTTTCCAACCGGAGCAGTACTTATGGATACTTTTATTACTGTTTTTAACAATGTTTTACTGGTTTTCAATTCTATAACATTTTTGTATTTTGTAATGCTGCCTTGATATACTTTTATGAAAAGTGCCGCTTATAAATATTTTAATAATAAAGCATATAATAATGCAGTCACATTTTGTTTGTTTGAACCATAGCATTTTTATAAATCATTCTCCATTTTCTTGGTTTAATCTCAGTGTCAAAAAAAATATTTTGTAACATGAGTAGATGACTGTCCTATCCAGCAAGGTACTAAGAGAAGAGGCACACTTGAGTGGAGAGCACATGCTTTGCATGCAGAAGACCCTAGATTCAATCTCTGGAATCTTCAGTTAGGGCCGAGAAAGAGTCTTGTATGAAACTTTGGAGAGTTGTTGCCAATATGGAGTTGCATGGAGCAGCGGTTTGATGTGATATAAATTTGCTTCATATGATGTCATAAGCATCTTTTTGTTTGTGAGTAGGGATGGAAGGATCTGTCATTTCCAGTTCTCTCAGTTTTACATTTTTCCAATCTAAATTCAGTTCTCTACATTTCTGCAGCTATTTGCAAAAATCCTCATGAGAATTTGTCAGCATTTTATTATGAGCTTTTCCTAATACAGTAGATACTTTTGTATGTATTTTTGACTGACGTACATATTTTGCAAACAATTTCTCCCAATATAATGCATGTTTGTATGCTATTTTCACTAATATATTCATTTTAATGCACATTTCCCCCTAGCAGATACATTTTGTAAACATTGGTTGGAGAACTGCAACGCAGATTTTGGAGAAGTGCAAATTTCGAAGGATCGCTGTCAGGGCCGGCTCCAGGCATGCCGGGGCCCTTGGGCATCAGCTTGCCCTGGTGCCCCTCGCCTGCACGCACGCACACACACACGCTCCCCCCGACCTACCTGTCTGCTGTCTTTTACCATTGCCCTTAACAAAGATGGCGGCCACAGTTTCCCTAAGGGGATGACGCCTCTGCTGTCATCTTTGTTGATGGCATGCATGCGTGCTATGTGCGCATCTCTGCCATCAACTAAGATGGCGGCAGGGGCTTCAGGACCTTAGGGAAATCTCTGCCGCCTTCTTTGTTAAGGGCAATAGTAAAAGACAGCAGACAGGGAGGTGGGGGGTGTGGATCACAGAAGGGAAGCGGAGGGGCGGCTGAGGGGCCCCCTGCAGCTCATGGGGCCGTCGGGCCAGTGCGTGCCCCACCTGGCCGCCCTTTAGAACTAGCCCTGATCACTGTATTTCTGTTGTTATATTGCTTCAGAAAGTGCAACCTATAAGTAGGTTCACCTTTAAATGCAAACTGAATCAAATTTCTTTCCCATCCCTGTTTGTGAGCATACTGATCAGAGAGCCCCTGCTTGCATCAGTTCCCCAACCCATAACCAAAATAAAAAGCAAATTGCCCTGCCACTCACAAACTATATATTTATGCAACTGCTACATCATGATTAGAAAATACAGCTTGTGAGGCAGCCTAAAACAATATATAGGAGAGGCAGTGATGTTTTTTCAGGTAGTTATTTCATAAAGCTCTTAACCAGCTGTGCCTTGGGCCTTGCAATAATAACATTTTATAACATTTGAGTTGTTAACCTTTCATGCCCTGGCTAAAATCCAATACAGATGATTACATTCTTCCTCTCTCTTAATCCCATTTGCAGATTGAATTGGAAGCAGTTTTCCTTGGTTATTTTCTTAAACTATTGTTGTAAACTGCTCTAGTCCCAAGGCTGCTGTGTAGGTGAAGTTGTGTCAATAAATCCCTGACTTCTCCCATGAGGCAGACTGAGGGCTACTTTCTGAACCATACAGGAATATGTGAAAATCTCAGTTCAAAGAAGAAGAAAAAACAAAGAAAAGCAAACTCATGTTGGAATGTAAATAACCATTGTTGTTGGGCTTTTTCTAAAACACTGAACCTTTAGTTTCAGAATCCTGTACATTTAAACAAAAATGCTGGGGAGGCTTATCAGTATTTTGCAGGAGCAGAAATGCCCCAAGAGATGCCATGCTCTTGGTATTTATTGAAGCAATGTCAAATAAAAAGGATGTTATAAAGATTGTTTATTTAAAAATTGAACGGAGTTGAATGGAGTTTGCTTAAGATTTGCAAAAAGCGTTGAGTGTCTTCTTGCCTTTACCTGAAGCAAGTGCCCCCTTTTGATTTTTCATTTCTTTCCGTTGAAGCTTAATGGCACCATGTGCTCTAATGCAACTTAAAAGAACAGACAGAGTAAAGGAAGACCAAAAGGTTATGAGCCATCAGCCCTTGTGCCGAATAATAATCATCATCATAAAAGGAATATGTTCTGATTTCCTCTCAGTTAGGCAGGATCTGAAAACTGCTACACATTTCAAAAGCGTAAGAAGAACTTTTGAAAGGATGATTGGTTTTCCCCCCCAAGACAAAGAAATGCAAAATGAAGGAGTGTTACCAGTTGTAGGAGAGGACATGGCTCCAGGACCTTTAATGGCTGTGTGGGATTTCAGCAGCTTTTCTCTCTCCCCCCCTCCCCATGGCACTGTAATATCACAAACTGCAACCCCCTAATAGCTATACTTTACAACTATATAGTAATAAGTAAATAAAATGAACTACTGGAGGTTGCCCTTTATGGATAAAACATTCATCTCCATTACTATTTAACTCCATGTACTGTCTGATGGAGGTTAAAGTGGTTTAAGAAACTGCTATGTATTACATCGCCTTGAGTATATAAACTCAACTTGACCAGAGGGGATCCCAAATTTGATTGGGGAAGTGGAAGTGGGGGAGGTAGTATGCATTTAACCCCTTTCCCCATAACATATTCCTGATTGAACGCCCCCTGCCCTGCCCCACTTTCCTGTAACCTTACATGGGAAACAAAGGCAGGTATTTGTATTGTGCACTGGGTGAGTGCAGCTGTTGCAACACTGTTGTAGCAGGAAGTGGGGTGGGGTCAGGCAGCAAGCACCAGCTTGAGTTGTCCAGTAGCTTCCAATGGCTGCTCACCAGGCCATTAACCACCCCAACGTTGATTGTGGGATACGTTGGGAGATGTCGAATAAGAGCCAGGGTATCTGATGTCTGGATTTAAGGCTTTGGTCAGGTGAATTCTATTTTGCCTCTAACTGATCACAATAAACTAGAGAACTGTTAGCTTATTTGAACATTTATCCATGTGAATCTTGCCCCAAGGCTTGACTCTGTTATTGAGGAATCTGGTAGCTATTGCCTTGATCTCAGGTGACTGTCTCTTTATGCTGAAGCTGCAACATGAGGCAGGTGAACAGTTTGTAGGACTGTCTGCCCTGTAGCTTTTACTCAGAACTGCTTCATGCAAGTCTTACGAGATGTGACAGAGTTCTAAATTTATCCTCATATAGAAAATGCTGGGCTGAGATGGGGCCATACAAGTACCTGAAGATAGTACCTTAAGGGAGCTTCAAGACAGCCAGACAAAACAGGAGCATGACTTCTGCATGCTGTAAGGTAGGACCAGAGTCTGGCTTGCCCCCCAGTGAGACTGGGGGGAGGCTGAGCAACTTGACTGCAACAGCTTTGTGGCAGAAATCATTGTTCTTGCATGGTAGTTCACATGCCCCAGAGCTACTAAAAGGGGTGGAGAACTTTTTTCAGTCCAAAGCCTACATTCCCTCATGGGAACCTTCTGGAGGGCCACATGCCAGTGATGGGTGTGGCCAAAGGGAAAAGTGGGTGGGGCAAAGGATGCCCTTGTACAGCAGGCTACATTCCAGCCATGTAAAAGACAAAGGATACTACACTTGCACACATCTCTCCATCCTCCATTCAGGCAAGCAAGAGACTTTATCATATTACAAGGACGCATTCCAGCCAGGTAAAAGCACTTGAGGAGACATGGCTCAGTCTGGAGAGGGATGTGGCTTAGAGGGGCAAGGTTTGAAGAAGGTCCCAAGGGTCCGATAGACAGCCTTGGAATGCTGCATTTGGCCCTTGCACCTGAGTTTCTCTGTATGTGTACTAAACCAACAGGCCATGACCCTGTCATGTCTTGTTGAATCTGTGAGTGCCTTGGCCCTGGCTTTAAGCAATGTTGTACCAACACATACCCAGGGTAGCTTGGAGAACCTGTGTGTCCCAGGTTTGGCTGAATTGCAGTCTGAGGAGGAATTGCCCACAATTCCTGGGTCATGCATGTATGGCTAAGACTCTCAGTCTAGAATCTCAGGTTCAATGAGCAGCCTGAACTCTGACCCTCCACAATTTCAGCAGAGCAACTGCCCAAAACTACTCAGTCCCGTAGGAGCAGGTGTGGGCAGCTGTTTATTTATTTATTTGAATGATTTTCATACCACTCTTCAAATCATCATCAGCAGCAGCAGCAGCAGCAGCAGTAGCCAGGTTTCCAGACAACATAATAAAAATCCAAAAAGCTGGAAAACAACAAAAACATTCAGAAAAAAAAGTGAAGACAGGTTTAAACCAATCCAGCTGAACCTAAATATCTAGTCTGGGAAACATAAGAAGGTGTTCACCTAACACCAAGAAAACATAAGAGTGGGTGCCAGCCAGGTAAGCTTTCCTTGGAGAAAATTCCACCAGCAGGGCACCACAACCAAGAAGACACTTTCCTTGATTGTCACCCTCCTTACCTCAGATGATGGAGGTGCCTGGAGGAGAGATTCCAAAAAAGATCTTAATAATGTACAGTATAGTGGATGTGGGAGAAGATTATCCCATGAGTATCACCCGTCATCAAAGAAAGCCTGTAGGCTTTCTTTCTCTGGAGGAATAGTTAGGTGAACTCTGCATCTTTTTAGGATTTTCCTGCCGCCTTAGAGCTGCCCTCATCCTGCAGAGGTGCTTCTGGCTTCTTACTTTATCGCCAGCAACTTTGTTTCCTGTGCTCCTAACTTAGTGATAGGGAACCTCAGGCCCAGGGACCAAATGTGGCCCTCCAGGTCTCTCAGTCTAGCCCTCAAGACTCTCCCCAGTGATGCATGCTTTCCCCAAACCTTCACTGGCCTTGCCTTGCACCCTCCTTAAGTATGTTTGCCTGGATGGACTGTGCCCTTGAACTCCGGTAATGCCTCATGCTTGGATGGAGGCTAGAGAGGAATGTGTTAGTATGTGTAGAAACTAGCCTACTGCACAAAGGTAAAAACCACAGTTGTTGCTCTGGCCACTTCTGCCCCTGGCCCTGCCTACCACTGGCATGTGGCCACCAAAGATTGCCCAGAAGGGAATGTGGCCCTCAGGCTAAAAAAAGGTTCTCCTTTTTTGCCCCAACTGCTCTTGCTACCACTAACCAGCTTACCTTTCAACCCCATACTTGGTACATGCAGTTAGCTGGATTTATTTATTTTTGCTTCAGGCGAGCCGTGCCCAGTACTCCGTGCCTTACAGTACTGACTTACTAGAACACGATAGAGAATTAGTTGTACATTTCTCTGGATTATGGCTAATATGTCTTCTATCATGGTAAATAACTGTAGGTTGTCATGGAAGTGTGGTGTTGTAGTTGGTATGTAAGTAGAAACCTGCCTGCTTATTTTATTTAGATTTAACAATACCAAACTGAATCCAGCTAGTGAATAAATGTGTCCTTTTTAAAATGGAGGTTCAATTTTTTTTCTACCTTTTTTTCTTCATCATTTGCAGACCACTGAATGACTGATTTACAACACAGTTGATTTGCTTAATTCTTACCAAAGGTCCCTGGGAAGTAATAAATAAGAAACTTTACAACATGCTAACAGTGAAGCTAAGGATGCCTTCAGGTTTCATAATTTTATTTTTGTGTATATAGTACTTCTCTTTGGCGAGAAGATAAAGAGAGCAGATTTAAAGCAATAAAAGTAACAGGATAAATATTGTGGTGTTTTATATTTATATACATTGAAACACTGTATTCCTCTTCTAGCAGTAATATGTTACATAAAATGAATTGTTCACCTTTTCCTTAGGAGAATAATAAATAATCATTTAAAACCATGAGTAATCCATATTCCTGTACTTTAATCTGTGATATTAAAAAAACATATAAGGCAACTCAAAAAATGTTTAAAAGTGGTGGTTATTTTATGGATGCCAATGATGAGTCCATTGTTGCATTACTGCATAGATAATTGATGGGGTGTCCTGTTACAGAGGACAAGCTCATCTTGATTCAACTGAGCATGCACAGCCATTAGTGTTTCAGAAAAGTAGCAATCCTGCCAATCAGCTGTTTGTTGGAGAAAAAGGAAAGCAGGGGCTAAATAAATCAGTCCTCTGAAAGAACTGATTGGTGATTTCACTAATATTCTGAAAGGGCAACCCATGCACAACCTCAACAGCTGGATTATAGCTGGATGCATGGGTCATTTTATGGGTTTAATGGGTAAATAAATTTAATAAATTTATTAATTCATCAGGATCAATTGCTGTTTAAAGAATTAGAAAGTAGAAATAAATGGGCAATTTTCACCATGGAGGGAAGAGAGAAGGAGGTTTCCCCAAGAAACTCTATTAGGATCAGCACTTTTAAATTCATTCATAAATGATCTAGAGTCAGAGATGAGCTGTGAGGCAACCAAGTTTGTGGCTACACCAAATTATTCAGGATAGTGAACATCCAAGCGAAGAGTTTTTCTCCAAAATGGGCACATAATGGTGAATGCAGTTTAGTGTAAGAAAGTGTAAAGTGATGTATATTGAGGTAAAAAAATCCTAACTTCACATGTAGATTGAATGAATGTGGGGATGGTGGCAGCTTGGAAAATGTGGGAGCAAGCGAGTACATGGAAATGAGGGTATTTTTACAGGAGGTGCATTTGCTCTAATGAACTGCAATCCACTTAGCATTATTTGTTCTTTTTATATCCTGGATCTTCATTCTATTTGCTGCTCACAATTCTGTTTCCTTTCAAGGACTGGCAGATGTGTTCTCTGTATTTTTAGACTTAAAATAAAAAAGCAAAACTAGAAATGAAGATAAATTTGTTGGATGCAGATAACAAGAATTCTCTCTATCCTTCCCCCCACCTCATTTTGTTAGTACTCTGCTTTTCCTAACGCTCTAAAATTCCCCCTTAACTTCTCCAAATCTTTCAGTGATTACGAGACATTATTTTATTAAGCTTCAGCTAATGTGGCGTAGTGGTTAGAGTGTTGGACTACGACCTGGGAGACCAGGGTTCGAATCCCCACACAGCCATGAAGCTCAGTGGGTGACCTTGGGCCAGTCACTGCCTCTCAGCCTCAGAGGAAGGCAATGGTAAACTACATCTGAATACTGCTTACCATGAAAACCCTATTCATAGGATTGCCATAAGTCAGAATCAACTTGAAGGCAATCCATTCCATTCCAGCATTGTACATGTGTGCAGAATATAAAATGCTGCAATTCTGAGGTGGCAACAATTTGTATCTACTTGGAACTCGGTTCAAGTGTGAATGTTGGTATGATACAAATAAATCAAAATCAAAAAGTTCCCAAAGTGGTTTGGATTCTTTATTCTGCTGCATTTTCTAAAAAATTTCAGTCGATATTTATTTATTTATTTATTGTATTTATATACCGCCCCATAGCCGAAGCTCTCTGGGCGGTCTACAGGAACTAAAAACATTAAAATAAATATACAAATTTAAAACACACCTTTTAAAAACAATTTAAAACACAATTTAAAAAATGTAAAACAATTTAAAACATGCTAAAATGCCTGGGAGAAGAGGAAAGTCGTGACCTGGTGCCAAAAAGATAACAGTGTTGGTGCCAGGCTCACCTCGTCAGGGAGATCATTCCATTATTTCAGGGCCACCACTGAGAAGGCCCTCTCCCTTGTTGCCAGACTCCCAGATTCTCTCCGAGTAGGCACCAGGAGGAGGGCCCTTGATGTTGAGCGTAGTGTACGGGTGGGTTCGTATCAGGAGAGGCATTCCCTCAGGTATTGTGGTCTCAAGCCGTGTAAGGTTTAAAGGTTAAAACCAGCACCTTGAATTGAGCTCAGAAACGTACAGGCAGCCAATGCAAGCGGGCCAGAATCGGTTTTATATGTTTGGACCGACTGGTCCCTGTTACCAATGTGGCTGCTGCATTTTGCACAAGCTGCAGTTTCCGAACCATCTTCAAAGGCAGCCCCACGTAGAGTGCATTGCAGTAATCTAACTTGGAGGTTACCAGAGCATGGACAACTGAAGCCAGGTTATCCCTGTCCAGATAGGGGTTTAGCTGGGCCACCAACTGAAGTTGGTAGAAGGCACTCCGTGCCATTGAGGCTACCTGAGCCTCCAGTGACAGAGATGGTTCTAGGAGAACCCCAAGCTATGAACCTGCTCCTTCAGGGGGAGTGCAACCCCATCCAGGACAGGTTGGATATCCACCATCCAGTCAGAAGAACCACCCTCTAGCAGCATCTCAATCTTGTCTGGATTGAGCCTCAGTTTATTAGCCCTCATCCAGTCCGTTGTCGCAGCCAGGCACTGGTTCAGCACATTGACAGCCTCACCTGAAGAAGATGAAAAGGAGAAATAGAGCTGCGTGTCATCAGCATACTGATGGCGACGCATTCCAAAGCTCTGGATGACCACACCCAATGGTTTCATGTAGATGTTGAACAGCATGGGGGACAGAACTGACCCCTGTGGAACCCCATACTGGAGAATCCAGGGTGCCAAGCAATGTTCCCCAAGCACCACCTTCTGGAGCCGACCTGCCAAGTAGGAGCGGAACCACCGCCATGCAGTCCCTCCCACTCCCAACTCAGCCAGTCTTCCCAGAAGGATACCATGTTCGATGGTATCAAAAGCTGCTGAGAGATCAAGAAGAATCAGCAGAGTCACACTCCCCCTGTCTCTCTCCCGACAAAGGTCATCATACAGGGCAACCAAGGCTGTTTCTGTGCCAAAACCAGGCCTGAAACCTGACTGAAATGGATCCAGATAATCGGTCTCATCCAAGAGTGTCTGGAGCTGGCCCGCAACCACTTGTTCAAGGACCTTGCCCAGGAATGGATTAAAATCGTTCTTAATTCCCCATAACAGTGGATGCTCAATATAACACATATCACTGTACCATGGAATCAGATATACTGTGGCTATGACCATGTGCTCCAAGTTAAATACTGTATACCCTATTTTTCTGTTTGTTATATTTCATTTTTTTTCATTGTTTGTCCTCCTTGTCCCTGGTGAGTCCTCTGTTTGCTTCCCCTGGGTGTTTCTGTGTCTTTTTTCCTCTCAGGTTTTTGAAAAAATCTCTCCTGAAACATCCCTCCCTCTGTGGCATTCCCCCCTGCAGGGACGTTTATATCTGGAACCTTCTCTGAGTTTTTGAGTCTTTCATTAGTGTCTGTGAAGCCTTATGTAAGTTGTTTTCCTCCTTCTGTAACCCTTCCTGCTTCTTCTTCCCACTCCATTCTTCAGCCACAGGATCCCTGGTTGGTGGTGGTTGTTTTTGTTTTTTTGCAGCTCTAGGACCAGTAGTACTGTACTTGCTCGCTTTAACCCTTTCAGTGCACTCTTTATTATAATGTGGAAGACCTACAGTATAATGCTGGTGTTTCCATGTTCCCCAACCCCCATGTTATAGCGAGTATTCATTGTATTATATTTTCAAGAGAAACTGAGTTAGGACTAGCCTCCTGAAGAAAACTGCCTTTAAACCCACACATCATTCTATCCTTGCCATGTGTAATTGAAGAGAGACAGTCTTGGCTCCACAATGATAGCCAGCAAAAGTAATCTTGACTATGATCTCTTAGAACTTTCCCTCTCTCCCTCTCTTCTCCCCTGTCTTCCTCCTCCTCCTTTGAATCCCACTCTTCCTCCAAGGAACTTGGAGCACCATACATCAGGCTTAATATGTGAGGTAGGTTAGGCTGAGAGATTATTGACTATCCCAAGATCACTGACAGAACAATCCTAAGTAAAGGAAGCCAGTGGAATTTACTCTGACTTAAATTAAGCCAGTGTAAGTTACCCCTGTTCCAAACTCTGTTCAAGAGCAGGGCTACTTCTGACTGAGCTGATACGAGACTGGCAGTTAGAAAACACCCCTTTAACATGGTTTGATTTGCATCACCCTTTTTGCCTCTGTAAGTTTTGCCGAGTTGCCAGGTCATGTGACTGAGCTGAAAGAGGTTTGGAATAGGTGTAAGTCTCTCCTTGCTCTCCCCCCCCAATACCCTTTTTGGGGGATTTATCCCAATGTAAATTCTGATGGCTTAGGTTTAAGCAACTGAACCATGGCTGAGCCAGGGCTCAGTTGAGGGAGTTACTCTGGCATATCCCCAGCTGAGCTGGGATGAGGGAGTTACACTGGCATAGTCCTAGCTGAGCCCCAACATAGCCAAGATTGCCCAAGATCCCCTATTCCAAACTTGCTCATCGGGTGGATTTTGGGTTTGGATTGCACAGCTAGTGAGCTTCACAGGAGAGCAGGGTTTTGATATTAACATAAACTTTCTCCAGTTGTGAAGTCGTTGGCCTTCATTTCACTTTTTGGTTCATGTGGATGGTGTAACCCGTATTGGCACTACTATGTTATATCAGCTATGCTGTGATTGAGGTTCTAATGTGATCTCAGCACAGATTGTCCATGGCTTATGAACATTTCAAAAGACCTTTTTCAGGCATTTGCCTGAATGCATGTGGACTAAAAGAGGGAAGGAGGCAGACTCTCATACTAAAGCTCTACCCCCAATGCCCCTGTGCATACCTGCTCCACTTTTTCCTGGGTTGAGAGGGAAGGCCTAAAGAAAGATTCTAAGTACATTCAGTTGAATGCCTTATCAGAGTTCCTAATTGAGAGGAGGATTCTAAACATATTCACCTGAACGCTTCTCCCTGTTACAACAGAACAATTGAAAAGATACTCCCTCCATCCCCAAATATACATCCAAGCTGTATCCACATAGGAAGCTGCCTAATAACAGAGCAGACCACCAAGGCTAGCACTGTTTACTTTGAGTGAAGAAGAAGAAGAAGGGGGTATAGAAAGAGAATATTATGTGTATCATAAAAAACATCAAGACATAAAAACCAGCAAGAACTAAAAACTGCAGAAATAAAATAGGCTAATTTGGGAAGGCTTGGGAGAAAAACGTTTTCAACAAAATGCTGAAAAAAATATGGGGCTTGTTTCCCTTCTGAGGGAAGAGAATTCTGGTGGACTAGTGCCACAATGTGAACAGCATGTGCTCAAGTCATAGCATGCTTTACCACAGGGGCATATGGCCCCATCAGCTGATCTCCATCCACAGATTTAAATGATTGAGATGGTATATAGGGAGAGAGGTGGCTTCTCAGAAACAGAACCTTATAGAGCTTTATACACCAGTTGGAAAACCTTAAGCCAAGCTTGGTAGCAAATCAGAAGCCAGCTAGTGGGCAACTGAATGCACTCAAGCTGCAAGCAATAAATGTTTTGTTGAAGTTGATCAATTTATTTGTGTGAGCAGCCATGATAGGAGGATCTTCGCCTCGGGATAAGGGCATTGCTAGTTAGTCTATCACTATATTCTATGTGGAATTTTAATTCCTCTTCCAATTAATGGCAGGGAAGGAATGTCTGAGCAGCACTAAATGGCACTAATGTTGGAAGCACCCTGGGTAAACTCTATAGAGCTTAGTGGGACTTACATCTGAGCAAACACACACCCTGACCATTGCCCATTGCCCTAACAACATCTGGAGAGTACCATGTTGGCTACCCTGGATTAGGCTGTATATCAGAGATGGACAGCATGTCTAAAAGTTGTTGGATTCCAGATTTCATCAGCCATAGTATTGCCTATGGTCAGGGGATGGTGGGAGTTGGAGTCCATCAGAACAGCCACAGATTCCCTATCCGCACTGTATGTGATGCAAGAAAATAACTTTAGTTCCTAAAGGAGTCTCCCCATCCCTTGTATCTGCTAGTTTTGAGAAATGCCCATTTGGAATGTGCGATTCATTCCTCCACCCACCTCCAAATTGACAGACGCATGTTGATCAGAGGAGAAATGTGAAAAGAGTTAGAAGGAGAGGAACCTTCTCTCTTTCACACTGGGGTGTGTGTGTGGGGAGAGTGGTTTACTTCTGGTGACCACACGGGCATGAATCTTTCAGTTATAAGCTGTGCTTCATTTGCCATGTTTTTCAAAGGTGTGGGTGGTGAGGCTCACCAGCACATCAACGTTGATTCTTCCAAAAACTGTTCTCATCATGAGATTATATTTTTCTTCTCTCTTAATTTCACACACATTGTATTTTTAAAGCATGGCAGATTGTTTGGCTGAGAAAAAAAATCTCTTGACAGGATGCAGCTGCTAATACTAGCATTAGTGTATTGAAAAGTGCAGCCAGGGCTTCCATGGTGATCCAGAATGATTCCCATATCTTTCCACCACTACACTGCTCCTGGCAATAATTCATGCAACTGACCAGTTGCTGCTGCTGTAGGATATAAACTTAAACAAAGAGGAAAAGCAGGAAAAATGTCAGTGGTAATGAACTGTACTAGCATGTGTTAGAAGTGGCATAAGGGTGGGTTCTTATGACTAATTAACTTGGCATATGTTTTTTTTTAAAAAGGAAACAACAATAGTGATGGAATATGTGTGCCCAGATGTCTTTTTCATTCCAGCATCTGAATGAATTCCATTTAAAATCTTAGAGAGATGGAAGAAACAAGCCTCCGGAAGAAGGAAAAACCTCCCACTGAATATGAGCAGTTCTCTAGGATGTGGGATGCCTTTCCTATGGGGAAAAAATTACACATCAGAGAAGGTTGTTCCAAACCAGAGCAAGCCCACTAGATAAATTTTAAAGGTTTTAAAGTCTGGTATATCCTCTGGCTGTTTCTGAGGATCAGGACATTTTCCTACAACCTCCATCTAATTTAGATATTAGATATGCATATTAAACATAGTGTTGAAACTGATTATTTCCTTTGTATTTCTTACCAGCTGCTCCATCTACGAGTATATGCCTTTATGTACTAATGTGATTTGTAGTATAATTATATATGATCCATAGTGTTACTGGATTTTTATATGATTTTAAGTTCTTCATCTAAATTCTAAATCCTCCCCCCTGTTTATTCTTTTTTTAAAAAAAAAATCAAAATGATAAATAAATGAATTGATTTTAAATAGTGCAATCCTATACAAGTCTACTTAGAACTTGTTCTTGTGTGAGCAGGACACCACCCATTGTGGAGCACTGAACATTTAAAGTGTGAAGTGTAATCTATTCACTCAAACATTGATTTCTGTACTGGAATTTGAGTTGCATTATCAGTTTGCAGTTTTTTTTTAAAAAAGTCTCATGAAAATTCATCAGCATGTTAGCATGCATTTTTCCTACTGTACATATTTCTGCAAGTGATTTTTCCAAAATATTGTGCATTTTTATGTTATCTTCGCCAGTATGTACATTTTTTGCACAGGTTTGTAATTAGGGAACTGCATTGCAAGATTTGGAGAAGTGTATTGTGTATTGTTTTGGGAATGCCAGTTAGGCAGGTTCACATTAAAATGCAAACCCAACTGAATTTCTCCCCAGTTCCTACTGGAGGCATTAGCTTATCCAATAAACAGATTGTTCCTCTTCTCTAATTTCCCCACAATTTTTATATTTCAGAAAACATATTTCCCTTCCTCTCTCAATCTCAACAAAAAAAATATTTCAGTGCTAATTTGGTTCAGAGATTTTTTTCCAAGCCATCTACTTCTGAAACATTGACCTGGTTCTTCCAAAAATCCCAGCTGTAACTCAAACGTTCCCAACTAGGAGATTATCAGACATATTCAGTACCTAACAACTCCCTTTATATTTCTGGCGGCCAGATGCTAAGCATGCTCCATAAGTGGGAGTTTAAGTAATTAGCAATCTGGACCCCAAAGCCCATCCATATTATTATTTTGCTGACTTGTTAAACTGCAGCAGCTGTGTCCATGGCTATTATTCTTCAGCCCTTTGGCTGCAATTACTGCTTATCCCCCCCTTTCCTCTTCTGCACTGGTTATATAAATGCTAATTATTGTCTCGTCATTTTCTTAGGTTTGAGCACTTAATACTTGTTGTTATATGCTTTCCCTGTCTTGGATACAGAAATGCTGTCTGGGATATCCAAAGTCATGCCCGACATGACATTGCACTCGGCAATATATGAGGAAACCAGCATTCTGTCCATTCGGGGGGGGGGGAGGGAACCTGTAGCCCCTCCAGATGTTTGTGGACTCCAGCTTCCATTTGCCCCAGTCAACATGGCCAATGGGTAGCGTTAGGGATGATAGGAGTTGGAGTCCAACAACATCTGGAAGGCTATAGGTGCCCCACACTTACTTTAAATACAACATACTTTCCCAGAGTGTGGTATTTTGGAGAGCGGGAATGCAAGTAACTTAGGCCTAGTGACAAGCTTAGGGGTAATGACTCACAGCAATGCAACTCTAGCTGTTAGATCACTTATGGAGCAAGCAGTGCTGCATAGTATTGTTTTGTCATGGACTTAACTGAGCCATCATGAGTTGAAGATGGCTCAGTAGGCCACTGCTTTGTCCAAAAGAACCCACTCCTTGCCAGTGATTTAAAAAGAAGCCTAACAGGTGCTCTAAAGCCTAGTAAAGCTTTTTTTATTTTTTAAAATTACAGTAATCTTCCTCCAAACAATTCAGGATGCTGTATATAGCCCCCCTTTGCACTCACAATAACCCTGTGAGGTAGTTTAGACTGAGACATAATGAATGACTGGTCGAGTGAGATCCATGGCTAAATGGGGCATTTGAACCCACTTCTCCCCAGTCTTTGCTGACACTCTAACCACTAAGTCATACTGGACTGGTGTACAATACTGTCCACTGTCTTCAGTTTGTCTGCAAATCCATATAGTCAAGTTCCTACTTAGTCTCTTAGATCTGCACGATTTGAGAAACCATATATTATTTTTTGTAACCTTTTGGCTTTTTAAAAAATTAGTAACTGAAAAAATGAACCATTATGGTAGGGAGAGAAAGGGCCTGTATATAAGAGGAACTGTGAGTTGCAAGGAGGAATAGTACATCTCTGTATGTTCCATGCTGAGATCATCTGTCAGAACTGACTAATGTAAGAGAAAGTCAGGAAGGACTGTAGCTTAATGGCAGAACACATACTTGGCAAGCAGAAGGGCTAAACTTCAATTCCCTGCCATCTATATAGGATAGCTAAATATGGTGCCCTCCAGATGTTGTTGCGCTCCAACTCTCATCAGCCCAAGCCAGCACAGCCAATGGCCAAGGATGGTGGGAATTTGTAGTCCAACAACATCTAGAGAGCACCAAATTGGCTACCCCTGAGCTAGATGGACCAGTGATCTGATTAGTATAAGACAGTTTTCTATGTAGAGTTGGAAGAGGTTCAAAAAAGGGCACCTAAAATGATCAAGGGGATGGAGCAACTCTCCTATGAGGAAAGGTTGCAACATTTGTGGCTTTTTAGTTTAGAGAAAAGTCGAGTAAGAGGTAGAATGACAGAAGTGTATAAAATTATGCATGGCATAGAGAAAGTGGTCAGAGAAAAGGGTTTCTCCCTCTCTCATAACTCTAGAACTTGTGGACATCCAATGAAGCTGAATGTTGGAAGATTCAGAACAGACAAAAGAAAATACTTCTGCACATAACGTGTAGTTAAAACTATGGAACTCGTTCCCAGCAGAGGCAGTGATGGCCACCAACTTGGGTAGCTTTAAAAGAGGATTAGACAAATTCTAGGAGGATAAGACTATCAATGGCTACTAGCCATTGTGAATATGCTCTGCCTCCATGATTCAGCCAACTCATGTTTAACACGGGCCATGAGCATGGCTCTGTAATATAATAGTTCTTTCCAACATTGAGTCTAACATAATAATAAAAGACATTTGCTATATGAAACAGATAGGGATATGTCCTGGTTAAAGTTGTCAGCAGGACTGGCACTAGGCATTACTGGGCCCTTGGGCACCAGCCTGCCCGGGCATGCAGCTCCTGCCTGTTCCACCTACCTCTCTCCTGTCTCCTCCTGCTGTGCGTGCTGTGCACACAGGCCTGCCATCATCCAAGATGGCGGCACAGGCTTCTCTAAGGGGCTGATGCCCGCACCACCATCTTGGTTGATGGCACGCATGTGCGGTACACATGCTTGCTGTCAATCAAGATGGCGGTATGGGCATTAGCCCCTTAAAGAAGCCTGCACCACCATCTTGGTTGATGGCAGCCCTGTGCATGCAGCACGCACAGCTGCAAAAGACAGGAAAGAGGTAGGTGAAGCAAATGAACGGGCGGACAGCCTGGAAGCTCCCTCCCTGCAGTCCACGCCAGGGACTCTGCTGCAGACCATGGCAACAGAGTGCTGTTCTCCCACCCGTACGAAGGGTCTTTCAGAGGCCCCTCTGGGCTGCAGGGGCCCTCAGCCAGAGCCTGACCTGGCCATCCTTTGGCGCCAGCCTTGGTTGTCAGCGTACAAAACTAAGGAAAAACCCATCCCAAGGAAATGTAACAATAGCCTCATTGTGCTAGGATATTTTTTTTAGTAGTTATAGTACTTGAACTACGCACTATTCTGTTTCTTCCCTTAGCTTTCTTATAAAATATAATTAGATATTTTCTTCCCTTTCTTTACATTGCAGGTTTAGATCCAGTGATTCAGATGCTCCTTCTACAAACAGTAAAGCCATCATTTGAAAATATCACATATGTAAGTAAAATATTTTTGAAGTTTTGCAAAGGGAATTTTGCACACTCTGGAAAGAACATATTTTGGAAAAGCCTTGTAGGGTATAGCAACTGTTCCAGAGTTTGCCCTTTTGGGATTAGACCCTAAATTTTCCAGAAGACTGTAGTATTTAGTATGATTAAGGCTCAGTTCAGACTCCCGCAGTGTGTGTGGTTACAGTTGCTCTTTCCAACCTGACTGCCCATTTGTTACTGAGCCAGATTCAATGTCCTTTGCATTAATTTACAAGGCTCTGGGCATGTTAGGTCCAGAGTACCTCACGGACTGCCTGCACCCTTATATCTCAGCTCAACCACTATCTGTAGGAGGATCATTGGTCATCATCCAAGTTGGTGAAGCTCATTTGACATCAGCATGAAAACGAGCCTTTAGCATCATCGGCCTATTCCTTTGGAATGGTCTTCCAATAGAGGTTCAGCAGGCACCTTCTATTTTAATATTTAAATGCTTGCTCAAAACTTTGGTGTGCTGCCAGCCTTATACAGATGATTAAGAATACATCTTCTGTAATAACTGATGGATCTGTGATTTTAAATGTTTACGTAGTTTTTATTGTGTGCTACATACACACACACACATTGTAAGATGCTTTGATTTTTTTAAAATGAAATTGTAGCATACAAGTATTTTTATAAATAATAAATTAATAAATAAACTTCCACAATCTAGCACATCAGTATCCAGAGGCATACTGTTTCTGATCCTGGCGGTAGCATACACTATATAGTCATGGGCTTTCTGACACTGGAGGCATTCAAGAGGCAGCTGGACAGCCGTCTGTTGGGAATGCGCTGATTTGGATTCCTGCATTGAGCAGGAGGTTGGCCTTGATGGCCTTATAGGCCCCTTCCAACTCTACTAATCTATGATTCTATGATCCTGACTAAGAGCCAGGATTTTAGTGACTATTAATTATAATGGCTGTGTATTACTGCTAGGACCAGAGGCAGCATGCCTCTGAAAACTAGTCACCGGGGAACAACAGTAGGACAGGTTCCAACTCACATGGAAGTTCTGATTTATTACACAATCAGTATCTGCACATGATCCCAGATGGGTGTAAGATGTTGGGGTTTTGCATTCTAGGGTCTAGGAAGCATTCAAACTGGACTTAAGACTGGCACATTTATTTATTTAAATTGTTATATGTATGGCTCTGTTTGTTTGGGAGGTTCATAGTGTGCTGACATGAGGCTTCCAGGACGCATTCCATTCATGCACAAATGCCACCGTTTGCATTTAATTGTCCTCGTATGTCCTCAGACGGTTCTCTGGGACCAAACTGAATTAAACCTGTATCTCAGTGTCAAGCGTTTTAGAGCAATTCAGCAACCATATTTTCTATGTTATAAAAAAAATGTTATATCAATAAAGGGCAAATACAGAAGCAGAGAGCTATTGTGGTAGTCCATCTACTACTAGAACTACATTCTGAGCAGCAAGGAAAGCCTTAAAGCAGTCTTATAAGATTGGACTATTGTTCTGACTTGCAGATAATGTGTACTTCTTGAAGCTTTGGGTTTGGGGACAGCATAAAAAGATTATTAACTTGAAATTATCTCCTTGAAATGGCTCTGTGTGTGTGTGCGTGTGTGAACACACACAGGCAGCTTGATGTTTATGCCTACAATTCTGCTGGTTAAAGCTGCAATTTATGTGGGAAAGCCTATGGATTTGACTGGCATCTTTCTTAATCCTTACTATGTTTTGAAAAGACTCTAGCCTATAGAACCTCCTTTTGACTGGCATTTTTACATCTATCACACTAGTAGCCTGAGAGGCATCAAAACCCCATTGATCAGCTGGCAGGCAGGCAGGAGAGGCTAGCTGAAATATAAGGCAAGAACTGCAGAGGTGATAAGGGGGAGAGTAGAGCAGAATATGAAGTACTCTTGGAATGCTATGTACAGCTCCATTCACTATATCTCAAAGAAGGAATTACAGAAATAGAAAGGTGTGGAATGGGACAACCAAAATGCTCAGGGGTCTGGACAAGCTACTACATGAGTTTTAGTTTAGAAAAAAGGTGAGTACTGAAGGATAAGATGTTTAAAATGAAGCATAATGTGGAGAAAGTGAACAGAGAGAAGGCATTTTCCCCTCCCTTTCTCATAATACTAGAATCCAGGGTCATCCAGTGAAGCTGAATGTTGGGAAGATTCAAAGGAAGTACTTCTTTGCATAACACATAGTTAAATTATGGAATTTGCTTCCACAAAATGCAGCGACAGCCACTAACTGAGATGGTTAGATGGCGTTAAAGGAAATTAGGCAAATTCATGGAGGAAGAAGACACCAGTGGCTACTAGTAATTTTGGCTAGATGCCTCTGAACACCAGTTTCCAGGGAACAATAGCCAGAAGCTTGTGGGCTTCCCATGGACATTTATTTATTATTACATTTACATCCCACCTTTCTTCCAAGGTGGCATACAAGCATGGTTCTCTCCCTCCCACTTTTATCCTCACAATAACCCTGTGAGGTGGGTTAGGCTGAGAGACGTAGTGACTGGACAAAGGTCACCCAGTGAGCTTCATGGCTGAGCAGCAATTTGAACCCTGGTCTCCCACTCCCAGTCTGACACTGCTTCTTAAACATCTTAGACATCTGGTTGGCCACTGTGGGATTAGGTTAGGCTTTGCTCTGATCGACCAGGGCTCTTCCTATTTT
The DNA here is from genome assembly GCF_030035675.1 of Rhineura floridana. NCBI lineage: Eukaryota > Metazoa > Chordata > Lepidosauria > Squamata > Rhineuridae > Rhineura > Rhineura floridana. Next base: position 279,317,596 of record NC_084480.1, read on the forward strand.
CTTAAGTAAGCAACTTTTTCATCTGAAAAATTAAAACTGATCTAAAACAAAGTTAACATAACTCTGCCACAGATATTGTAAATGTTTAAACTTCATTTTTATGAAGTTCCTACAACTTCCATGTCATCAAATATTTATATTCCACTTAAATATTGTATAATTCAGTATGGTTAAAATTTAATGTTTTATTAATTAAGCAAGCAATATACATTTTTACCTAATAAATACTGTTCAACTTCAACTCGATCATGCAGAACAACCCTACCAACTCTAGTCTGTGTTCTATGTTCTGTGTTCTTGTGTTTTGATTGCCTAAAAGTGTCTGTCAAGAATATTGTGAGGCTGGTGAACCCAATTTTTAGCATACTGAAGAACTGTAAAGAACTCAGTGCCTTCAGCTGCTATGTGTAGGATGTGTTTTGGGTCTTGTCAAACTATGAAGCAGAGTAGAGGATATCTTACTTAGTTTAATGTGAGATCTGCGTGTCTCAGAATGTCAGGGTGATACAGTCTTAAAATTATGTAGACATTTAAAATTATTTAGCAATATAAACATAATTCCTTTTAACATGCGTTTGGAAGAAGGACATTCAGAAACTCCAGCTGGTACAAAGTGCTCCAACTAGACTGTTGGTGGGGACAGACTCCCACCTGCACCTAACTTTGGTGCTTCAAAGCGTGCGCTGGCTGCCCGTATGTTAGCAGGCCAACTCCAAGGTTCTTGTATTTATTTACAAGGCCCTTAACAACCTGGGTCCAAGACACCTTAAGGACCACCTGTTAGTGGTCCCACAAAGCTCAGATGCATGGCTCATATCTGGCAGCAGATGTGCATTCAGTGTTGTGGCCCGATTCTGTGGATCTCCCTCCCAGTCAACATCAGACAGACACCTCCCTTTGCTCTCCAACACCCTTTTTCTTTTCTGACTATGCAAAAGGCAAAAAGAACTCAGTATTCCCAACAGAAGAATGCAAATAATTCCCAACAGAATCAATGCAAAACTGAATGGCAAGCTCTGCCTTACAGCTGTTTAAAGCCTCAAAGTTCGAGATTCAATTATACCTGAAAAAATTCATAAGAAGAGCCTGCTGGATCAGGCCAATGGCCCATTTAGTCCAGCATCCTGTTCTTAGAATAGCCAAACAGTTGCCCATGGGAAGCCCATAAGCAGAACTTGAGTGCAAGAGCACTCCCCTGCCCCTGCGGTTTCCAGTAACTGGCATTCTGATGCATACTGCCTCTGATTACGGTGGCAGAGCATAGCCATTGATAGCCTTATTCTTCATGAATTTGTCTAATCCTCTTTTAAAGCCATCCAAGTTTGTGGCCATCATTGCCTCTTCTGGGAGTGAATTCCATAGTTTAACTATGTGCTGTGTGAAGAAGTACTTTCTTTTGTCTGTCCTGTATCTTCCAACATCCACCTTCATTGGATGTCTACAAGTTCCAGTGTTATGAGACAAGGAGAAAAACTTTTCTCTGTGCACTTTCTCCATGACATGCATAATTTTAGACACTTCTATCATGTAACCTCTTACTCTAAACTAAACCAAAAAAAATGAAATGTTGCACCCTTTCCTCATTTTGGTTGACCTTTTCTGAAACTTTTCCAATTCTACAATATCCTTTTTGAGGTGAGGTGACCAGCACTGTACACAGTATTCCAAATGTGGCTGCATCATAAATTTGTATAATGGCATTACGATATCTGAAGTTTTATTTTCAATTTCTTTCTTCATGATCCCTAGCATGGAATTTGCCTTTTACACAGCTGCCACACACTGGGTCAACATCTTCATTGAGCTATCCACTATGACCTCAAGGTCTCATTCCTGGTCAGTCACTGCCAGTTCAGACCCCATGAGTGTATAAGTGAAATTAAGATTTTTTTGCTCCAATATGCGTAACTTTATCCTTCTTTGCACTGAATTTCATCTGGTGTTTTACCACTCATTCACTCAGTTTGGAGTAGGGATGGGAGAGAATATCCGGTAAATCAGACTTAGTACTGGATTCTGACTGATTTTGACAGTCCACTATCTTTTTGGATTGGACCTGATTTCTTGCAGTGGTTTGTAGCTGTAATTGGCACAGATTTTTTTTCAATTACCCCCACCCCCGATTTTCTGAAATTATCTTGGTAATTTTCTCTAAGTTGATGCATTTGTAACAGCATGTAGGTGTGATAAATAGGAAAAAATAAACCACGTGGAACAAATGATCATTTACATAAGCATTTGCATTAAAAAATACAGGTTTTTTTTTGCAAAAACAATAACTACAGTGGATCGAATCGGCAAGTGCCAAAGCAAGCAGGAACAAAAAAAGGCAGATTGGGATCGAACAACGGCTTTGTGAAATACAAGCAGATGGAACTAGGCAGCAAACACCATCCCTAGTTTGGAGAGGGTCTTTTGGAGCTCTTTGCAATGTTTAAACAACCCTGAACAATTTAGTATAATCAGCAAACTTGGCCACCTCACTGCTCACCCCCAACTCTATATTGTTTATGAACAAGTTAAAAAGCGCTGGTCCCAATACCAGTCCTTGGGGGACTCCACTTTCTACATCCCTCCATTGGGAGAACTCTCCAGTTAGTCCTACTCTCTGTTTTCTGTTTCCTAGCTGGTTCCTGATCCATATGCCTACAATTTCATGACTGCAATTGCATAATGCATGAGCAACTTTTTGATTATTTGCAAGGAGCATAGGTCTGCTGAGACCCTTTGCTTTCTTCTTTGGTATTCTTGTAGTAGGTTTGTTTTCCTTTCTTTGTAGAGGAAGGAACTGTACTTGTACACTTTGCACAACATCAAAACCCCTTCCCCTTTCAGCTGGGATTGGTCATCAGCATAACCACCACCCCCATCCTCACCTGCAACAAAAGGTAGCAGTTCTTTAAAACATTTTCTGCCAGTGTTTAGATTTTAAAAACATGTTAAAACTCATTAATTTCTTTGTTAACTTTATGCCCTTCCATTTCATATATAATACCTAAGGCAACTAACAATAAATATGTATTTAAAAAGTAACTAATCAGTATAAATTGCCCAGATTAATGCCACTATACCCCGTTATCCCTCCCATCCTCTCTAGTGCAGTCTCTCTCTCTCTTTCTCTCTGTATATTTGTGTGTGCTGTGGCTGAGAGTGGCATACAAATTCTCTTACACATAGTCCAATGTTTTATTGCAGCTTAGAGATGGGGCTAAAATAGGCATAATAGACACAATTGGGCAGACAGTGTGAGTCTCGTAGTGAAGGCAAGCTTCACTAGGAGTAAGACTGGTTGAACTCACTGGAACTTGTATCTAAGTAGACATGTAAGGATTGTGTTGCTAGTCTATAACTGAGAGCAATTAAGCTGTAAACCAGTGGTTCCCAAACATGTTTTCCCATGGACCACTTGAAAATTCCCGAGGCTCTTGGTAGACGACTTAATGGTTTTTCTGCCTGTTGTAATGTGCTGTGCTAGACACTGTATGATTTTAAATTGTATTTTATTGCTTCTTTGATTTCTTATATGGTATTTTATTTTACTACAGTTTGCATTCCATAGAATTAAAACTGTAACACAATAAAATACAATATATGAAATAAAGGAAGCATTAAAATACATTTAAAAATCAGTATAAATATTTAATGAGGACATGCCATGGCCCACCTAAATGAAGCTCATGGACCAAAGTTTAGGAACCCCTGACATAGACTGTCAAATATATCAACTGAAAAAAAGGTCAATGGAGGGGAGAGAGGGTGGGAACTTGAACCCCTAAACAGTAATACACTGGAGGAAAGCATTATGGATGGAGGGGTGGAGCAGGGGGAGAGAATGTATGGCATAAGGTTAAAAAACTCCCACCACCACCACTATATTCTTTCCCCTACATAGTAATAAAGCACACTGTAGCTGTAAACTGTCAATTTTGGTTCTCTAAATTTCTCATTTTTCCAATTTTAAATTAAATTTCCTCAGCAAATTATATTTTAAACAAAATCCTCATGAAAATTGGTAAAAAACATATTTTTATATGCAGTTTTGACTGATATACACATTTTGCAAGCAATTTTCCCTTATACAATGCATTTTTGTGCATATTGTTTGGTTGGAGAACTGCATCACAAAATTCACAGAACTGCAAATTTTGAAGGATAGCTGCATTTTGATTCAAGAAGTACATTGCCTGCTTCTCATTAAAATGCAGACAAAACTGAATTTCTTCTGCAACTCTAGATCCAAGTTAGACTTTTCAGGCTTTCTTTCTATCCCTTGGATAGAAATCCATATTTGACTTAAACTTTTCCTGATGTTTCCTGACAGTGCACATGATGTAACTTCACTACAAGGATAAAATATTGCATATTACCCCAGAAGCATTATTTACTTGATAATGTTACTTCTCCAAGGTTACCAATACCAGAAAATGCACTTGTTCTTAATACATGTATTTTCCTCTATCCTCAGTCTAGTAGCTATGGCAACATTATTTTTTAATTTTTTAATATTACACTTCTAAAAGGCAGGTCATAGGGCAGGGAAAGTGTTCCTAAGGGCTAAATATTAGAGAGGTTTCAAACAGAGGCTGCATGCCAACCAAACCAAGCTACCAAGTTGTTGTTCTTGTTGTTACATTTATAGCCCACATTTCCTCTAAGGAACTCAAAGTGGCGTACAAAGTTATAAAATGTTCAAAGTGGTAAACCACTGTTTCTAGCATAACATTGGTTTTAATTAGTACTTAGACACATTTTCACATTTCTTTAAGTTTTCTTTATAATTAGCATCTTCCCAAGCAGTTCAACACTTTTATTCAATAAAATAACACATGCGCACTTGCACACACACACATTCTGGTAAACATCAGCCAATTTTCTGGCTCTAATGTATCAAAAATTTGTTGTTGTTATGTGCCTTCAAGTCGACTACAACTTATGGCGACCCTATAAATCAGCGATCTCCAACAGTATAATAGTAATATTTTCTGAAGCTAGCTAAAGATTTGTTTGTAGTCATTTTGCCATTTGAAATCCTCCTTCACAAGTTGAATATATGATCTGGCACAAGCAGCTTTTTGTAAAATAGGATGCTTTCCTATAATGTATGAAGGCGCCTTAAAAATGATTCCTTTTAAAAGAATGTTATTCCTTTTACAGAGGTAAAGTTCATAACTTAAACAAGGCATAGAAAAACACCTCACAGTGGTGCATACAAGTGTCATTAAACTGACTCTCAACAACACCAGTTTCCTTTCTGCAAAAAACTGTGACCTCTCTGTATTTGTGTGATCATGAACATCTTTTTATTTGACAGCCCAACAGCCCAGTCTTAAGCAAACTGGTCTCAAGCTAATAATCTGGCACAGAGTTTGGTGCCCTCACATTGTTAGCATCAGTGGGTTTAAGTATGCCTAATTATGGGTTGCATCCAACTAAGTTTTGCTCAGAGTAAACCCACTGAAATTAATAGTCCATTAATTTCAATGAGTCTATTTTGAGTAGGATTTGCATTGATACAAACCTACACCCTGAACTGCCGTTGGTTCCATGGAACTTACTTCCAAATAAGTGTATTAGTATCCAAGTCCAAGAAACGTAAAGCTTACAAAGTTTAGGTTATTGGCTAAAAACTATGAGGGGAAAAAAGCAGCACGATACTTTAGAAAGAAATAATCTCTCTTTCTCTGATCCAATACTCTTGCAAAATATGTTGCCATGGCAACAGAAGAGTAATAGTCCAGTCCTAGAGCGCTCAAGTTGTGGGATAAAATGACCCTGCCTGGTTCCGTTTTCACTATAAACAAAGAAAGCACATGTAGCATAAGCTGGGATACACAAAACTTTCTCACTTATTAAAATCTTTAATATTTTTCTATAAAAATTCAATTATTCCCTTTTTAAAAAAGCATCAATCAACTGGTGTGAAAGCAGTACAACGTGAGTGATCATGAGGGATCATTTGAGCGATCATCAGCTGGTATGAAAGCACTGTAACAGAAGTGATCACCAGCAACTGCCCTTCCATGTGTTATATAACGTCTTTTGCCAACCTGGTGCCTTCCAGACAATGTGAATTCCCATCTATTTCAGCCAGCATGTGTTTAGCATGTAGTAATGTAGTAATGTAAATACAAGTAAAGGGCATGGGAGGGTATGTATGCCAGCTCCTCCCTCAGCGTCCCTTCATATACCAACCTCTGCACACTCCAACCCAACCTTTTCATGTTGACTAGGAAGATCTGAAGGGCACTTCTTCATGTGTTTGACTGAGCACACTTAGAAGCCTCTACGTGTTTGGGACCCCAACATTATCAGAGTTCCTGATTAAGCAGAGGCTTCAAAAAATGCGCACCCAAACGCACATAGAAGTCCTATGCAGATGTCTCTGCTCAACACAAGGTCAGGGGAGGAGTACTTGGAGATGTTTGAGGTGAAATTGGTGGTGGCTGCAACCCCAGCTTTTAGCAGGGATCTTCCATTATAGTCTGGCTTAAGTAGGTCTGCATGAAGGCTATCAAGAAGTAAAATCATGTTGCTTCCCTTTAACTGGTCTTTGGGCAGTTGTGTAGCCCACCCTCCTTCCCAACTGTTCTAATGGTGTCTGCATGGCTGGTCAGAAGGACCTGACCAGACCAATGCTCACTGCACCTCTTAGGGAAGGAACAGAGATACAGGCCAGCTCCAAGTTTGAAGAAGCCATCAGCACAGTTTGAGGAAGTCCTGTTGACATCAGATAGGTGTCTTTGCTGTATTGTTTTAGTACTCCACCGCTGTCTGGTCATGATGGGAGTTGGAATCCAACAACATTTGGAGTGCCATAGGTTCCCCATCCCTTGTTTACAGAGTGGAATTCTACCTCAGTCAAGCTTGGTTAGACAACCAAGGGGAATTGCATAACTCCTTTGCTTCCAAGGCTGAGAACTCCTGGAGGTGTGCCAGGTGGGTTAGTTCAGGGACTGCAGGGTTCACCAGAGTCATGAAAACACTTTTTTAGAGTGTTTAGGACTTGGATGAAAATGAATAACTGGAACATCTAGAGAGCTGCTGAAAGCATACTTTTCAACCATAGCAAAACTGAAAAGTTAACTAATATGACTTTTTTTCCTGTTCACTTCCAATTTTATTGTCGCCTTGGAAGGATTTTTTATGATGACTTGTGTAAACTGGCTGCATTATTTTATGATCCCAAACATCATTTAGGAGCCATGCTCACTCTAGAGGCACAAAATCAGTGGGGGGGGGTTATGTTAAACATCTGCTAATTTAAATTACTTGACTCTCCTGTATGCTATGAAGATGGAAAACTCTAGGGTTTTTTGTGACATGCTCTGAATCCAGAAGCTAAGTATCAGCTATGCTTTGTGATGTTATTTATCATAAGTACAGGGTGATAAGTATGTGAATTGGCTGTCTGTGAACTATTGTCACTAGCTACTTAAGTGGTCCAAAACAATCACTCAACATTTTCTAGTGGCTGCTGAGTGACTCTTTTGCTTACAGATGGGGCTTTGTGCTTTGAGCCCTATACTGTAACACTGACCATGGATTGTAACTGACAAATTGCCATCTCGACATACATTTCATTGTAAAATTCTTTTGAACACCTTGTAGTTATGCTGCTCAAACCTTTGCTCATTTTTCAACACTTGGTCTTTGTATCACAGTGTGTTCAGTTTAATATGTCCAGTAGTTCTCAAACTGAGCTTTAGCTGTGTGTGCAGGTGAAGCCACAAGACAAACCTGATAGTAGGGATGGGGAAAAAAATTCAGTTCAGTTAGCATTTCCAAAACAATATGAGAAACAATATTTGGAGCCATCCTCTGAAATTCACACTTATCTGAATTTTTCTCCAACCAACGTTTCCCAAAAATGTATATAACAGGGGACAGTATGCCTAAAAATGAATATATTTGTGAAAACAATGTACAAAAATGTATTATGAGAAATTGCTTAACAAAATGTGTTCATTGGTCAAAACTGTATAGAAAAATATGTTTGTTAGGATAAATTCTCACTAAAAAGTGGAAGAATCTTCATGAGGATTTTTTTTTTAAAAAAAATAACAAATTGTTGCAGAAGTATGGAGAACTGAACACTGGAGAAATGAGAACAGAACCAGACAGATCCTTCTGTCCCTACCTGTGACAGACTGCAAGTGCATTTGAGAAACCCTGGCATAGATATCTTATCTCTGCATAACGTAAATCCACAAAGTACAACCCAATAGCACTTGTAAACCTAGATGCTTTGTGGATTTGAAGGGGCTATTTGCACAGTGGCAAATTGCTAACTTGTAACTTAAAATAGAAACTTCTAACCTACAGAATCATTTTTAAAAGGTTTTATTTTGGTGTACATATGAAACTAGCTATTGCTAACTCTGTTTCTATTATTTATTTAAATTGTCCCCACCCCTCAGTATCTGCTGCCTGAGGTAATAGCCTCATTCTGCCTAATACCAGGGCTGGCCCTGCTAGGGTAACTCTTTCCCCGTGTGCTCGTTCCTTAATGTAAATTGCTTCCCCAAATTTGCCTCATGGAAGAAAACCTTGAGGAATTACAGGAGGCCCAGAGGGAGCCCGTTCTTCTTACCTTTTGTCTTCTGTGACATCTCCCCTAGCTACTCTTTTCAGAATGCTGGTGAGAAGCATGATTTAACTAAAATAATGGGACAGGGTTTGTGGATTACATTACGCTATCCCCTATCATTTGAACACAGCATATTGGTAGTGCCCAGAATGTTCCCCCTCCCTCCCTCCCAGTTGAGCATACAGTGGTTGAGTAATAGCTGTTCAGAGGGGGAAAGCTTTAATTCCTTTCCCCCAGACTTGTTAAATACAATAGATATTTTTATAACTGCTCCTATTATTTTTGGGGGGGGGGAAATAGGCTAACTTGTTTTTAACACCTGCTTGTATCAGTAATTTTAATGTATATTTTATGTAAACTGCTTGGAGGTTTTGATGATTAAGCAGTATATGAATCCTGATTGATTTATAAATGGAGTGCAGGCCCCAGTAAGCCTTCAAACCATTTTCCTGGGTAGAACAGTCTCAGCATTCAAAAGCCAGAAACTGAAACCATCAGTCAGATTTCCTTTAAAAAAGTGCCCTGCCTCTCTCCCACCACTACCATCATCAGAGTAGCAAGGAATGTTAAGTGGATGGTTGAGGGAGGTAGTTGGTTTGCAGGCTTCTGAAAGAGTGAGGGGGGACTTATTATATGCATTTATCTATTTTATTTAACGCATTTTTATACAATTTTTCATGTAGCATCCCAAGGTGGTATCCAACAAAAAAGTACAACAATTTAAATAATTTTAACTCAATAAAAATCTATAAAGTGATCCAGGGCCAGGGCTGGCACCAAAGGGTGGCCAGGTCGGGCCCTGGCCAAGGGCCCCTGCAGCCCAGAGGGGCCCCTGAAGAGCCCCTCCTTAGGGCCTGGGGGTAGCACTCCCTTTCCGCAATGCTTGGCAGGGTCAACTCCCGACCCTGCTGCAGATCGCAGAGACGGATTTCCCAGCCCCCCTACAGATCGTGTGGGCCTGCAGCACCCACCTGCTCCACCTACCTTGCCTCCCTTTCTGTGAATGCCCTGCGCACTGTGTGTGCAGCTACATCAACCAAGATAGCAGCAGAGGTTTCTCTAAGGGATCGATGCCCCTACCGCCATCTTGATTGATGGCAGGCATGTGCATGCATGCAGTATAGCATGCATGCATGCCATCAACAAAGATGGCAGTGGGGGTATCAGCCCCTTAGAGAAGCCTCTGCTCCCATCTTGGTTGATGGCAGCGATCTGCATGCCAGCGCACAGGACATTCACAGAAAAAGAGGGAGGAAGGGCGGGATATAAATCAAATAATAAATAAATAAATAATAAATAAAAGGTAGGTGGAGCAGTCCTGCATGGTCTGTAGAGGGGGCTTGGAGCAGGGGGCCCAGGGCAGGCTGGTGTCCAAGGGCCCGGTCATGCTTGGCACTGGCCCTGTCCAGGGCAAATTAAAATACTAATGCCATTCTCTGGAATTAACATTCATGTATTTAAGGACTTGACTTCTCTGAATTGGTTTAAAATCCAAGCTGATGAAAAAAATTTGAGGCCGTAATTCCCATCTTCTGTTTGAATGAAAGCATTATAAGTTGTTGAGATTCAACCAGGAAAAATGAAATTTGACAATATCACTAATCACACGTGGAAAGCTAGAATTCCAGCTGTTAACTTTTGCAAGACTAACATGCCTTTAGATTAATGCTGTTTTCTAAATATCCCCCCTCCTCCCTGAAAAAACTAATCGGCTTCCAGTGATCTCATGTTATATATTTCAAATCTTTTGGAATCATTCTAATAAATAAAAATAATAAAAATCATTTAATAAAAATCTTCTGGGTCATAACAACAGATGTTTCTGAAGAGCAAAGAAGTGATCAGATCTGGAAAAACGCTGCATTCTTCTCTGGTGACCTTCCTTAGGTGGCTTTGGATGCAGCTTAATATGTGTACATTATAAGTGATCTTATCTATGGGATTTGTATCTCTGTAGCTAGGAAATTATGCAATGTTTTGAAATCCAGATTTGAAATGAGCAGGTTTCAAATGAGAGATTTGAAATTTAAGTCATGACATAATTTTGGGTTCGGTTACATTTATTTGGGCTATAACTATGACAGTATGAGGATATGAAACATGATGACATTTTATTGAAACATTTATGGAAAGCTATGCATTTTTGTCTAAACATGACAGCCATCTAATTTAATTTATAACACAGATAAAATAAATTGATTTACAGTTCTTTACAAAATACTGCCAATTTATTTGTTAGGATTTGCTGTCAAATATACATAAATCTTGATCACAATATATAATTAAAATGTAATATTAAGTGGGGATACAGATGAATGGAATAATTGCAGATTACAGGTTCACACACATGCAAATCGTAATGATTTAAAATTTACATATGAACATGGAGGGCATTCACTGAATAATTCATAAAACAAGAGAAGTCATTTCCCTCAACTCATTAAAAAACCAAAAGCGCCCCCACCTAATTAAAAAAAGTGTGTAACAAAATTAAGTTACATTTAGTGGTGCACACAAATGGTCCCTTGAAATTCTCCACCTTTTTTGTGAGCAGAGAAACTGAGGGCATCATTTCACCAAAGTTCTCTAGAAGGAGGTTTCCTACTACAACCATTTCTTCGGGGTGGGACTCACCTTTAGCAATGGCAGCAACACAGCTTCCTGAAAAAAGCTTTTTGGATGCTGCAGTTGGTAAGACAAGGCCAGAAAAAAACTCATCCCATGAGCAGGAGGCTGCTTGTGCTTCTTGAGATGCAAGCCATTATCATTACAGGACTGAGCAATTCAAGCCCAGTTATCAGTTATCAGTTACTGAAATAGCAGCATCTAATCTAAAATCACCTTCCCATTGCAGATCTGTTTTATATCTTGTTTCTTACCAAGGTGTATTATGTATAAGTTATTGTACAATGTAAAACTGCTTAATGAAATAATAATATAGCTTTATTTATGTAGCTTCAGAAGAACATCTCGTAGAGCATGGAGGGCTGCAGCTGCAATTGTGTTGTGGGTATTGTTGGAAATCAAAGTCCCCTGCTTTTGCAAATGCACGTACCTTCTCCTCATGCAAGTGCCTTCACTCAAGCAAGGGTTCCATTGTATGCAAACCACTAACTGCAACACTAGCACACCAATACTACTTTCTTTTGGAGTCATGAGCAAACCCATGCTAGAGCATCATAATGGGTTGACATACTGCTACCCTGGCAACAACCATAGCCACCGAGAAGTTGTGTCAAGTCATTGGCCTATATGGAATTTGGTAAAGAGTGCAAAGCTGTTGATCTGGGGATAACTGGAAGTCAACACAGAGTCATTACATCAAAAACATAATATATACAGAAACAAACTCAACTTTTCTGAGATAGAGACCTGGATAATAAAATGTGGAGATCTTCAAGATCTGCAAAGCTTTATTCCTCCCCTGCCTCCAGACTGCATCTGTCCAGCAAGTAACTTCCATGATTCCAGGGGACTTTTGGAGTGGCATCTGCTGCTGCATGATAAATGATAGCTGGAAAATAAAGTTAAGGAAGCCCTAGCACACAAATAGAATAATTTGAGTATTCTTTGCATTGTGACAATTGCCACACTTATTATTTATTATTATTTAGGGTTTGTTTGTTTTTTAAAAAAGCAATATAAAACACTGACTTCTACCCTGTGTGGCTTTCTTTTATTTTTGCATTGCATTTGTACTGTATTATTTTAAATCTTTTAGAATTCTGCAGCTGATCTGGAATTGCTTCCAAAGATTGATGGGTCCTTTGTGACCACTAGGAACGGTCTTAAAATGGTGGTGTTAAACTGCTTGAAATGACTGCTGATGGCATTGTAATTTTCCCTGACTGGTGGCATTTTATTTTTCCCACTGGGTTATTGATATATATTTTCATTAATATCATTTTAATGTAAAATTAATATATATATATAGTTAAAATTTAGAATTAATATTCCCCTCCTTGCACTCAATATTCCTCATTAGTTTTATGAATGCTGGAGGGGAAATTGTGTGCTTATTAATCTTGGATAATTTTTGGTGTAGTGGCAATTTATGGGAACAGCATAATATATTCAGAGTCATTCACATTCATTCTGGGTCATGTATATATTAAGAGCAGAAATGGCAAACAAGTTATGCTCACTTTCTAATGAGAAAATATTGACTATTATTCTCTTTGTGGCCATGTGCTTTTTTAAAATTCCTGTGCCATTTCTCAAAGATCAGCCAATTCTGTAGTGCAGGTGACACCCACAAGATATATTAGACTAGGTCCTTGAGAATATTTTAAGCACCACTTTGAACACATTTGGGTAGTGCACATGCACATTAATCTGGGTTGTTAATGTTTAATTGTGGCGCCGAGGGGATGGATAGTCCTTTACAGCAGAAGGTCAGACCCAATGGCCTTTTGGTCCTTGTCAACTCTTATGAGTCTATGATTTCATGATTCAATTCTTTTTTCTGACTTGTCAATGCAAGCTTAGGTAATGGGCTTTTTGTTACAAACATATACCTCCCTTGATGCATCAAGCACAACTATTGTGGGTATTTTTCTGTGATGCTGATGGTTGCAACTAGTGTCAGATGCATCTGTTAGATCAGGGGTAGCCAATGCAGTGAGCTTTAGATGTTGTTGGACTAAAACTTCCATCACTCCTGACCATTGGCCATACTGGCTTCAGCTGATGGGCGCTGGAGTCCATTCCATGGAGGGCACCATGTTGGCTACCCCTGTATCAGATGGTAACCACGACATCATGGCAAGGTGTATTGCAAGTCCCTGCTATTTTAATTTCCCCCTCTCTCCCCATTTTTATTTCTTCACTGGTTGTACACTTAGCCTCTCCAGCACTTGAGTATAAGTTGCTTACATTTAGATATATATGTGCATATATGAAACTATTCTACAGTTAACTAGATGAGCTCAAGCATGAATAAAACCCCTCCCAAATAGATAATAATTCAGCTTATTTTGAGCCAATATGATATGCTGCTGTGCAGCTCATGCAAAATTCCATGAATTCCATTTCAGTTGTGCTTTCAAATTCTTGGTGAAAATCAGCTTTGTGATCTCATTGAGATTTCTATTTCTCCACACCTATTGCCTCTATTGGATTAAGATGGCTAGTTGTTGCAATACTGCAGCTAAGTACTACTGCTAGCATGGCAGATAGAGCTTCTAATTTCCAGGATGTCGCACATCTTTGCCTTCCGTAGATGATGAGACCCTATTGTGCAATTTTCACTGAATTAGGATCACTAGTATTATTTTTAGGACTTTTGAAATTATATAGCTGCAGTTTGGGGAACTGTGCTTTGCACACATGTTTTTTGCACACTACTGCTTCAAGTGAACTCATAGGACTTTGCTTTTCTTCATTCTGCAATTCTGTTTTTTTAATTCAATTTAAACTGTTGCCTCTAAAGTGCTTGACCTGGCAAGTTTCTGCGTCCCTCTGCTTCTACCTTTTCTCACTTGTCACTTCCTGACTCCCAGACACTGCTAGTTTCTTAGCAACATGGATCACCCCTAACATTGTATGGCCATCTGCAAATTGTACGCATTCTCTTGTTTCCATCAAGGGTCAAAGCACATATTCAGGAGCTGAATACCAGAGATGTAGAAGTTAGAATCTGCGTAGGCTTCCTCTCAAGAAGCATTTTGTAGAATTAAACTACATCCCTTTCTGTTTCTGTATCAACAGTGCAATCACTTAAACAAGTCTATTACTTATGCTGTATGTTAGCTCAAGAATTGGTCCCAGGTGCTTCCTTATAACAATGATATGTACCTTAACTTACCTCACCTTTAGTCAGATCAGTTACAACAAGCTGCCTTTTTGTCCATTTGTGGGAGCCAAAATAAAGAGTGTTGTATTTGTTTTAAAAGTTCTTCCCAAAGTACAGTCTGGTCTATAGAGTTTGGGGAGAGTTTGTATGAAAAATGTTTAATTTAGGTTCAGAATTAATGCATTCATTAGCTACATGTAGTATTCATTTGTATATCTCAGTGCAGGGTCTTTGCCTTCTACAAATGAATATATTGCATGCATATCTGGCTGAGCAAAAGAGACCGTTGTTCAAAAAATCTTGGTGTTTCTGAGAGCAACATATGTCTATGTTTTGATAGTAACCTCCTTGTAAGGGGAACATTATTCTTATTAGAGAACAGCAGTTCAATTCTAATGTGTCCTGCAGTGATAATATTCCATGACATGTTGTTTTGAAATGAGGTATTTTATGTAAAATCATATAAATTAAATCATGAAGTATTGGAGGGATTATAAAATTAGGTAGTTCTTGAAGTTAGGCCACCAAAGGCTAGATAATTGAAAAAACATTGGGTTTAAACTATTCAGCATTGTTCTCTTTCTTTGCAGGATGATCTCAAGCTTGAATATATAAAAAAAGAAGGAGAAAAAGAATGGAAGCACAAAAAGGTAATAGCATAATGGAAACCATTTTGAACAGCCATGGGTAGGAAAATAGTGCATTGATTATTCCTAATTATAGATTACCCTAATAGGAAACGTTTTTTGGGGGGAGATTAAATAATTTCTGTCAGTTGCAGACTCTTTGCATATTCAAGTGAATGGAGTTACTGGGACCAGTGGAGACTGGTGGCTCCGATGACAGTGGGGCAGTAAATCTGCTCTGGATTTTATTCCGAACTTTCAAGGAGCTATCCAAGTTCAGAATAAAACTTGGAATGGATTCACTGCCCCACTGACATCAGAGTGAGTCTACACTCACTGAGAACTTACTGCGAGTAACCAATATTCTGATTCTTCACTAGACTTTGGAATACCGATTCTTTTCTTGTTATCTATCAGGATATGATACTGCAAGATGTATTGTCCTACAATGGAATTATTCCCGGTGCTGGAAAATGGGTTCATGAACTGCTGATTTCAGATAAGGGAGAGAGAAAGCATGAAGAGGATTCCCATATTGCTACATACAGAAGACCTGTGTAAAACAGCATGGAGATTCAGTGCAAACTAACAGTTTCTCCATTCTTTATTCCCTACCCCCACCCCTCTCCTGTTATCCCTGCAAAAAAATTACTTATCTCTCCCATTCACTTCTTGCAATAGTTCAGTATGCTAGTGTTATTCATTTCTTCTTGGTGTTGTTTCTTTCGTCCAACTCCTCTTGGTTCCTGCATTGTATATCATTTGATGTTCTTATTTCAGTTTTAAAAAATAATAATAGGAAGGCTTCATCTATTTAGAATAATTTAGTTATCCTGAGAACTTTTATGGAAAATGTCAGAGACAAGAGCTTTCTGGATCACACAAAAAAGCATATTTAATTAAACTAGGCTCTCTTATACAAAAGACATAAGCAAAGAAAAAAATGGAATAAATCCTTAAATATGGAAGTATGTTGGTATGTGGGAATATGAATTTATATTAGGCATTAATAAAGTGGGAAGGTTTCCTTTAATTAAAGCATAATATGGGTAAAAGCACAAATAGATTAAAAATGCTTTTAAGTCAAATGATCAGTTAGATGATCAAAGTATTCCCCCCCCTCATATTATCAACTGCTGGTAGCCAAGGTGGATCAAAACAGAGTATATTATTATTATTATTGTTATTGTTATTGTTATTGTTATTATTTGCCTTCAACAGGCATTTCAAGGCAATGTCCAATAAACACAGGTAAAAAAACCCAGTCAAAAACAACACAAAGAACAGACATATTTAAAAACAACAACAAAACAATACAAAATAGACACTTATGGCAGAGACCCATTCATCCAGTGGGGAAAGCCTGTCAGAACAAAAATGTCTTCAGTTATTTCCGGAAAGTGCCGATGAGCATTCTCAACAGGAATGCTATTCCACACATGTGACAGTCATGTCACATATTGTCTTAAATAGATATTATGTACAAGAGAAGAAAGAAACACAGAGAGATACCAGCTCCATAGTTCCCATTCTGCTCCCAGGCAGATGAGCCATATCACATGCAATCCCCCAGATACATTTGTAATTCCTTTCTGAGTCCAAAGACTGTGACTAGACACTCATAGTATGGACAAAACACATCCACTGAGTCTTTCTAAAATTGTAATTGTATTGTGAATGCCTATGATAGAAGCCATACAGAAGCAGAGCTCCAATTTATGTGTTTGTCTCAGAGCTGTCTGCGTGCCGTAGGGCTGGTTGGCACATCCAAAAGGATCCTTTTATTTCTCTCCATGTAACTTTGATTCTTGCAAAGATCACCTGGAGGAGTATATTTTGGCTAGCACCAATAGCACACATCACGCCATGGCAATTTCTATGGCAACAGTGATACTTTTTGGATCTATTCTGATTATAAGAAGCACTGTTGAGTAAATGAGCATACTGACAGAGCACACTATAGATTTCTCCATTTGTTTCTATATCCAGGAACAAGATCATAGAAAGAAGCTGATTTTTAATTGTGTGTTCTGGCCATTAAACATTCCCGTTACATTTACACATGTGAATTTGCACATATTTGGACCCAGAAGTAACTCTCCTTGAAGTGTAAGGAGTACAAATAACTAAGCAGAGAAATGTTGAGGGCCTTGCATTTCCTAGATAATTGTTGCTGTGTGAAATTTGATGGGCAATGTTGGTTTTGTACTGTGACTCTAAGGCCCTGTCTAAACATTCAAATGTGGGACATTAGGGTGTCGGTGGGTGCCCCTCTCCCAGAAACCTAAATTAGTGTTTGAAGTGGCACTTCATGTGACGGCCGATACTATATGTGATTCCCCCCAAGTTATGACCTCTCTCCCGTTTTCTTTTAGTCACGTCTTGTCATGGAAGTGCCTCATCCCATATCATATGATGTCCATGGTGGGGTAGGATCCGCTTAACCACCCATACTGGCAGGCAACTGTGAACCAGGCATAGACATTCTCCACAGCTGGGGATAAGGAGGAACTGCATATTTCATACGACATTTTTGAGTTCTTGTAGAGTCTCGGACACAAGCCAACTTCTTTGTGCCGTCTGGTCTGGCTCATTTCCCTTGCCTTGAAAGTGCCTCTGTCAATGCAGAAGTGTGGTTATTCAAGCTCTCTATAAGTGACACACTACAAAATGGTGGTATGGCTAGTCCATAGAAGCATTTGAGGCTCAGGTAGCCTCGGTGGCACGGAATGCATTCTACCAGCTTCGGCTGGTAGCCCAACTACGACCCTATCTGGACAGGGAGAATCTCGCCTCAGTTATCCATGCTATGGTAACCTCTAGATTGGACTACTGTAATGCACTCTACGTGGGGCTACCTGTGAAGACGGTTCAGAAACTTCAGCTAGTGCAAAATGCTGCGGCCAGAGTTCTCACTGGGACAAAGAAATTTGACCATATAACACCTGTCCTGGCGCAGCTGCACTGGCTACCGATATGTTTCTGGGCCAGATTCAAAGTGTTGGTTCTTACCTATAAAGCCCTAAACGGCATCGGACCGCAATACCTGGTGGAACGCCTCTCTCGCTATGTACCTACCCGTTCACTACGCTCGACGTCGAAGGCCCTTCTCCGGGTCCCAACTCATAAAGAGGCCCGGAGATCAACAACTAGATCTAGGGCCTTCTCGGTGGTGGCCCCCGAACTATGGAATGCCCTCTCAGACGAGATACGCCTGGCGCCTTCTTTGTTATCTTTTCGGCGCCAGGTAAAAACCTACCTTTTCGCCCAGGCTTTTTAAACATTTTAAATTTAATTTTAAACCTAATATGGATTTTAATTTATAAACTCATGGCAATTCTATTTCGGATTTTTATCATGTTATATTTTTCACACTTGCTCATATTTTAATTGTGATTTTATTTGTTGTACACCGCCCTGAGAGCTTTCTGCTATAGGGCGGTCTAGAAATGTAATTAAATAAATAAATAAATAAATAAATTTGGACATAGAGAGTCCTACCTTATGTCAGATATCTGGCTTAAAACCTACCATGGAATAAGTCTAAGGGCCGATTGTTCCTTTACAGTAGCTTTGTGCAGACCTTTGCACAGTGTTAAACTGGGGAGACAGGAGAAGCATACATGCAAGGTTTGTCCCCAAAGTCCCTGGGCACACGAGCTGCTTTTCAGACCTTCACGCAATTAGTATGCAGGTGGATTGAATGTGCTTAGAAGCAAATCTTCCTACACCTGGAAGCCCAGATAAGCCAGGGTTGCTGCATACAAGGAAGTTTTCTAAGCATGTTAAAATGAACACACTTTAAAAATCCTCTTCAAACCTTTGCACTAATTCCACGAAGATCTGAAGAGCAGCCTGGAGATGGTGGGGGCGAGGCTTGCATGTGCGCCTCTACCCTGCCCCCGGTTGCCTGAACACAGCTAATGTGTAATTGGGAACAGATGCATCCTCTTCTCAAGTTTGAAGGACACATGCTTGTAAAATTCAGTGTGTGTTCCTTTGACTCAATCAGTCGGTCATGGTTTATTCAGCTTTCCCTATTTACTTGAACATAAAATCAATGTAACAAGCAAAGATAAAACTGCCAGCACTAAACCCACAAACAAAAAATGGGGGGGGGAGGGGACTTCAAGCCATAAACTGCACCCAATATTTGCTCCGTTACAAGCAAGAAGAATTAGTGAGGTAAACAAAAGTAGCAATGGAGTAAATTATTATTATTATTATTATTTAGATTTATATCCTGCCCTTCCTCACAGCAGGAGCTCAGGGCGGCAAACAAAAGCACTAAAAACACTCTGAAACATCATAAAAACAGACCTTCAAATATATTACAACAAAACATCCTTAACAACACATTAAAACAAAACATCTTTAAAAACATCTTTTTAAAACAATTTTTAAAAAACACTGTACATCCTTTACCTAATAGAAAAATAATTCCTTCAATATATGGAAAAAGAGGTACATGACCTGTCCCTGAAAAGTTGAATGATCCCTTAAAAAAGAAAAAAAACAAGAATAATACAGTTCACACTGTGTACTGAATTGGATCCTCAACTTGCTTTTGAGAAAGGACAAGGGCATTTCCTTCTGATGATCCTATCAAACCAGCTCAGATAATAATTAACATATTGCACCTTCATTTGGAGCCTGATGTGTTAGCAGAAGCACTTGAATGATGCAGATGAAGTCCAGAGAGAAAATCTTGGTAAACGTTTATTGAGCAAAACTGAACAAAACAGTATGCAACAACCAGAAAGAAAAAGGGGATCTGCCTATTTAACAGGCCTTGTTGAGTCCGGAGTAAAATTCAACTTAACATTCACAAGAAAACTCCCTCACAGCTAGATAGCCTGTCAGAGCCCTTATTACCTCACTAAAGATCATGCCACCTCCCCTGGTTGCTATGCAACACCTCCACCTACCCCTCTTGGCTAGTTGACAGAAAACAGATTTAACCCTTGGGTTACACACTGAATGGCCTCTGCTATTCCACTTCCAACGTGATGAAGGTAACTCTTAACTCTGAAGAAAAAGCTTGGCTCAGTAGCATTGAAATACAAATGACCCCACTGAATAAATGCAAAGAAGGTGAAATCCTAGATGCACTAATGTATGCAAGATCATCCTGTGTTGCACTGTCCATATTTCCTACCTTGATAAATTATTTGCTAGGTGGATTAGAGCTTTTCCTCAAATTGATTAGACATCATTATGTTTTACTTTAGCCACAGAAATGTTTGAGGATTACTATACTCTTCCTCCATGCATAATTTTGAAAGTAAATCAACTTTGGAGATAACACATCTCCAATAATTTAATTTGTCCAACTATGGCTTGCTTTTCTACTGCTATTTTGCTTCTTTAATGTCTCAGCTGAATTCCCACCCCCCATCCCAATAACTTCTGGCAGATTAAGAGCTTCCTTAAGAAGCTGTTTTGGACTGCCTACAATTCTGAAACATTTTTCTGTCCTCTTACTATACAGAAACTGCACCAAAGCCTTTTGCCTATTGGAGAGATGTACTGGGTTTCCATTCCACCATAGCTTCTGGTGAATCTTGATTTTGTATTTTCTTTCATATCATCTCTGTTATTAACAGACTCTATCAACACAGAGACACGATGATAAGTCCAGGCACAGACACATTATTTGCTCTGCTTTGTGACCAAAGTCCAGCTATTTTAAAAGTCTAAATATCTTGTTTCCCTGTAACTGCTTGTCAAAAAGTCTTCACAACAGTAACTACCGAATCACATTTTTTTTCAGGCTTCACTGAAATAACAGCAAGAGGTCATCAGCATCTAGGGAAAGTAGCCAGAGGATAATTTCCTAACTTGGAGAAGAATTAAAAAGGCTTTATTTCAAAATCTCCATCATATAATTTATATAGAAGTTAAATAACAAGGGAGAGGAATAGCTAAAATTGATATTTGTCTCACACTTTTGTTGGCCTTATAGCAGGAATAATCAGTGTGGTACCCTCCAGATGTTGCTTGTTGAACTACAGTTCTGTAGTCATCCCTGACCATTGACCATGTTGACTGAGGCTGAGGGTCCAACAACATCTGGTGGCCACCATGTTGGCTACCCCTGCTTTTATAGGATTCAGCATGTTCATAGATGGTCACTTTGAAATAGTCTGAAGCAGGAGATCTCCTAGCTGCTTATTCTGAGTGCTTTAAAGCAGAGGTGGATAACAAGAAACTTCAAGATGTTGTTGGCTATGAGATCGTGGGAGTTGTAGTTCAACAACATCTGGAGGTCTAGAGGTTCCCATCTTTGCTCTAAAGGGACATATGCCAAATTAAGCAAAGCACATCCTTCAGACCTGATGAGAGATGTGTGTATTTTGTGCTTGGATATCCAAGTAAGAATCACTTAAATAAACAGGTATAACCATGGATATCACATAAGCACCCTGTTCTCTGATTGTAGCACATTCAGATGGTGCCTCTATGTTCTGCATTTGTGTTTAGGCCCATATTTTAATGGTGAGACTGCAAGATAAATATGTTATTGTGAAACAGGGTTTTAGAACAGGATTACAGGACCTGATTTGTCAAAATGGAATGCCAAGTGTTTTATGTAGATATTCTATGTGCTTGTGATTCAAGTGATAGTACCCATAGGCCATAGGTAGCTTTCCTTTCTTTCTGTCCATTGCTCACTGCATAAGATGGTTGGCTTCACTATATGCTTAATTTCCATCCTTTTCCATGGGCTATTCAATAGGTAATATCTTTTCGTACATTGCAGTTAAATAATTCAGGCTAAATAATAAATTTTGTGGGAGAAGCATGTTCTCCCTTAAGGAGATGAGAGACCCGCAAAAGGAGTGCTGAAAATTAAGAAAGGGGAGTGTAAATGAAACAAAAATGATCTCCGCTCATTCATATTAAATATCATATGTATATTTACAGTAGCACAATCATTTTATTATTATTTATTACATTTATATCCCGCCCTTCCTTCCAAGAGATCCCAGGACAGCAAACAAGCAACAAAACAATAAAAACATTTTAAAAACTTTGCATCTTAAAAAAAACGTTGTTAAAAGAAAATCTTTAAAAGATCTTAAAAATCAGTTCCAACACATACACAGACTGGGATAAGGTCTCTACTTAAAAAGTTTGATGGAAGAGGAAGATCTTCAGTAGGTGTTGAAAAGGCAATGGAGGACAGTACCTATCTAATATTTAAAGGAAGGGAGTTCCAGAGGGTAGATGTTACAACACTAAAGGTACAACTCCTGTATTGTGCAAAACAGTCCTCCTGTTGAGATGGTATCTTCAGAAAGCCCTCACCTGCTGAGCTCAGTGATCAACTGGGTATTATACAAGGGGTAAGACGATCTTTCAAGTATTCTGGTCCCAAGCTCTATAGAGCTTTATACACCAAAAGCAGCATCTTGGACTTAGCCCAGCAACTCATTGGCAGGCAGGGATCAAAGAAACTACTTTTCATGAGTTGGACACTAAGAAGTAACATGATTTTAATGTGTAAAGTGTTGGAAATGTAACTACTGAATAAAACTAGTGGTTCTGAAATAGCCTGTGTGAGAAATTTTCATTGTTATGGGTCTTACATCTCATAATCTTTAGTCTATGGGCTGCTAGGCTGCAGTTGATTGCTAATTTAAGGTCATATTATGCATATATTTAATCTGAATAGCAAAAAGTATGTTTTTTTAATCCATAGTGCTATATAAAGCATTCTAAATTCATCTCTTGTTTGCAGAATGGAACAGGATATCATACATTAATTTATGCTGTGAAACAATGCTTTTAAGAAATGGCAGAGATGTGAGCCATGTTAATGAAGAAGAAACTGTATTAAGGATGTAAATAAAATGCCTAGCAGCAAGGGCATGTATTTCAGTTAAATTAATAGACATCAGATCCTAGTAATTCTATTGGCACAAAAGGAGATGCAACTGAATATTGTTTTGTTACATGATAGATAATGTCTCAGAATAGGGAACATACTTAACCGTGACAACAATCTGAAGATGTTCAGAATCATCAATATTTATATAAAGCCAGCTGCAAAATTCTCTCTCTTTGGCACACTGTAGTGTGACAAAGAAATGGAACCCACGATAGTGCATATGAAGTGAAGGAAAGAGCTCTGCAGATTGGGTGCTGGTCCATCACCTATGTCAGGAGGCCACCAACCCTTTTGGACCAGTGGGCATATTTGCAATTTTGAGATAGTGTCATATGCAGCAGTCACAAAATGTCTGCTGCGGGAGTGTGGCATAACACAGAATAGCTGCCACATCTAAAAGTAGAAAAAGAGACAAGGACAACAAAATGGTGCTGCCAAACCCCCCTCCCCTGCCATCAGTGGGGAGGCACCTTCATCAGCCACTAGTGAACTCACTCAGAGAGAAAAGCTCTTTGCATCTCTCCTCAGGGCAGAAGGGAGGGTGCGTGTCTAATCCTGGCATTCAAGGAAATATGGGGATGTTTAAGGGGAGCGTACAATGTGGGAGACGCCAAGACAGTGCAAACAGGAACTGAGTAGGAAGTCTCTTGTGCATTGTGGATATTTTGGGAGATATTTACTGAGACATTTTGTGGGTGTGACATAGGTGGGCATACTACTGCCTGCAGGTACCACACTGGCGACTCATGATCTATGTCACTGAATTCCATGATAAAAAGCAATATGGGATAGTTGGGAGAGAGGCCAAAACCAGTCAGAGAAAAGAAGCAGTGGGTTTCATTAATATGCACCAGACAATTGGCAAGAACTTTTCACCCCTTCAGACTTGGGAGTCATTAGGGTCTGTGGTCAGGTTTACTCATCATCTGAAGACAGGTGAGACACTCCTCTCCATTTCCTCTCCTGTCCCACATCAAAACCTTTCAATCTAGCCTCTGTCACCACCATTTGGAAAAAAAGGGTGTCCATGTTTCTATGGAGAGCACTGCTTCATTATAAAGAGGTGGTCCTAATCCTGGCATGATAAATAGGATGTCAACTACTGTTGTCACTCCTTCAGCCTACTTTAGCCATTCTCTTTTGTGTGCTTTGCAAGATGTAGCTTGGTACAGAAGAAGAAGCGGTGGCAGCTCTGGGACCTAAAGCTGGAACATATAGATAACCTTTCTGTAAAAAAATGCTGTCATTGTTTACATCTGATCCTATCCTACTCGCATGGATCTAGCCAGAGAAGTGAACTGGTATGAGGGTATGTGTGTGTGTGTGTGGGGGGGTAGGTAGTAAGTAGATTTGCAATGGAAAGGTCAAAAGTGATCCCCCTCCAGAAATAATGAGCCATTTATGATCCAAGCCAACAATCCTTCTGAATTTCAGCTCTGCTCATATATAGTCTTCCAGGTTTTGTTACGGAAAAGGGAGAAGAGGTAGGGGGCTCACAAAAGGGTGGGGAGTCCTTCCTGAAGCCAGTTTTACTCCTAACTAAGGTTGGAGCAGGAATCCATTTTAAACATATTTATAAATTGAATTTGGTGTTTCCGGTCCCCCCCCCGTCATTCCTCCCAGAAGGAGCACACTGCCTTAAACAAAAACACTCAAACCACTCTAAAACATTTAAAAAACAAAAGACTCTAAAACATATTAAAGGATAACATCCTTTCAAATATATTTTTTATTTAAAAAAAGCTTTAAAAATATCTTAAAAAGCAATTCCAACACAGACTGAGATAAAGTCTCTGCTGAAAAGAGGAAGGTCTTGTTGAAAGAGGAATGTCTTCTGCAGGCACCAAAAAGTTAACAGAGATGGTGCCTGTCTAATATTTAAGGGGAGGGAATTCCAAAAGGTAGGTGGTACTACACCAAAGGTCCGCTTTCTATGTTGTGCAGATACCTCCTGGTATCTGCAGTCAGCCCTCACCCAGTGGCGTCACTAGGGGGGTGCGGGGGGTGCAGACCGCACCAGGTGACACCACCAGAGGGGGGTGACTCTCAGCTTTAATTTTAAAAAAAATAAGTTTCTAGGTGGTCCGGTTCTCGAGATATACATAAAAACGTCAGCCGCCCCCCAGTGGCGTCACTAGGGGGTGCAGGGGGTGCGGACCACACCAGGTGACACCATCAGAGGGGGGTGATTCTCAGCTTTAATTTTTTTAAAAAATAAGTTTCTAGGTGGTCTGGTTCTCGAGATATACATAAAAATGTCAGCCGCCCCGTTAAATCTTTTTTAAAACTACTGTATAGCACTTCGTAGCTTTAACCCCGCCCGTTCAGGATTGCAGCCAATCAGTGAAGTGTTTGTTTGACCTGTGGCAGTGTCTAGTAAACCTCATTGCAAGGCCAGAAAATGGTGGTTCCCCCCCCCCAGTTTATCTGAAAATCTCATAAATTGGGTAAGTATATATATTTCAGTTTTTTCCCCTCTTGTGTGTAGGACAAAACCTTCCCAATACTTGCTTTTGTGGGGGTAAAAGCATTGCTAATCCCATATCTCCAGAGTAAATCCCATTGAATTCAATAGGATTTACTTTTAGACATGGTTATGAATGTGCTGAAAATCAATGGGACTTTGGAGTGAATGTAAAAAAGAATTGTGTTTTTGTTCTGTTTCTGTCCCCCCCCCTCCAGTCCTATTTTAAGGCAAGTAGGCAGGGCTTACTTAGGTGTTACAGTTTTTATTCTGTAGGAAACGAATACTGATTTTTTTAAAACTAATACTGATTTTTCTGCAATGACCAACTGGTTTGACAATAAACTATTATATGGGCTGTATGTATTTATACATCTGCAGTGTGTGTGCGTAGTCTTTCCAACACCCCTCTGAGGTAGGGTTGGAAACCAAGGCAGCTCACAACAAGAAATAAAGCCATTTAAAATCCAATAACCATAAAGCAAGAATAAACAGTTGGAAAACAGCCTAAAGAGGCATGATTCTGAATTTTGGGTTGGGTGAATGAAGTTTATTTATTTATTATTTGATTTATATCTCGCCCTTCCTCCCAGTAGGAGCCCAGGGTGGCAAACAAAAGCACTAAAAGCACTTTAAAACATCATAAAAACAGACTTTAAAATATATTAAAACATCTTTGAAAATATTTTTTAAAAGCTTAAAAAAAACATTTTTTTAAAAAAAGAAAAGGCTTAAAAACATATTAAAAAGCAATTCCAACACAGACTCAGACTTGGATAAGGTCTCAACTTAAAAGCACAAGTTGAAATAACAAGTTCCTTATCACTTGAGGCTGTAGTTCTCTGCACACTTCCCAGTTTGAGTAAGCCCCATTGAATACATTGGGACTTGCTTCTGAGTAAACAAAGATTGTGTAATTCATAAACATATTTGATAGCCATGTTTATATAAATATTTCTTCATACTGTGTCCCAATAAGTATTTGATTTCACACTATGGTTGTAGATGATTTTTTCCTCTACGTTTTAAGTGTGCCCTTCTTCCTGGGGATGGTCATGGTTCGTTGTTTTCATCCTGAGGGGAGGGTAGGCTGAGAGATGGTGAGTAGCACATTTAAGGTCTTTTCACCTCCCCCCCTTTTTTAAGTTGTATTTATTTTATATTTCTCCAATATCTTCCCCTGGCTGTTTTTATGTATTTTAAATATTTTTAGATTAAATAAATAGGAAATCATAATTGTGAACCTCCCTAAAAGCAATTTACCTATCCTTATGTTTTGGCAGAGTGATGGTGTGAAGGCATACTGGTAGAACAAGAAACCATGTTTGAGGCATGTTATAAGGTGTTTGAGGACTTTGTCACACATTACTTTTTGAGACCTGTAGATTCATGTTGGAAAGAACACGTGCACGTATTGAATGGTGGCTTGGGTGCTGTTTTTTCAGTCTACGCTGCATGCGTAGCGAAGATGATACATCATCTGGCAGCTAGCTTCATAACGTGAGAATGAAAAACATTTGGATCACCATTCACTTGTTTACTTTTCTCACTATTGAGACCACTTCATATATTACTTTTTCATACACAGAAATTTAATCTTTGTATAGGAAAAAGTATTTTGTAAAATGTGAAGGACAGTGGCTGCCTAGTAAGTATAACCACTGTACAAGATCTACTCAGCCACTGCAATTACCTTTTTGTTTTGAGTGCCCTTTTGTCTGGGTCTTGGTTCAGGTGTGTATCCAACTTTGATGTGCTTATGGAAGGGGTGTGCAAGTAGTGCCCCCCCCAAGTGTGGAGGCTTGGACAAACATTGTGTCATGGAAAACCAAAGTCTGTGTGAAAGTACATATTTGGGAATGCCATCAGTGTAATGTCGAACTTGCGCATCACAAAATATATTATTGTTGTTGTTGTTGTTGTTGTTGTTGTTATCTTTATTTATACCCCGCCATTTTTCCAAAACTGGAACTCATGGTGGCTTCCAGATAAAAAATACATATAATTAAAAACATACAAAATCTACATTAAAATAAGATTAAACTATTTCCAATATTAAAACCATACACACATATAGCTAAAAGAGTTCAGACTCGTTTAAAAATGATATAATAGACATTAGCAATGCAGCACCCTTCATGCCCTGTCCATAAGCACCAGGAGGTTAGTCGCCCAGGGGATCTTAGTTCCTCTGCTTTTTTGGGAGCAGGGTCTCTATGTCTCCAAGCATCCTACAGTCAGCATGAAAAGGGAGTGTGTTAGTCATTGAGAAGAGTCTTCTAATATGCTTCCTTGCCTTTTCTGCAGATTAGAGCCAATCAGAGTGAAAGGAGGTGAGTCAGCCACTGAGAAGACTCTTCTCAGTTGCTAACGCTCTCCACTTTCATGCTGATTGGCTCCTAGAGATGTTTGTTGTTGTGAGAGAATGCATTAGCCAAGATCTCATTCTTAATCCAGGAGCAAAAAATGGTGTACGTGGCTGTAACTATCATGAAGGGACCCTGCAGCTCTGAATTTGCTACTAAACAACTGATAAATACCTATGTAACTTTGTGTCTGGAGACTTATTATTAAGAATCACTTTCCATAATTGTAAGGAGGTGTGTCCACACGCATGCATCCCAGGCACCTAAATGAGGGGAGAGAGCAGCATAGGGTCATAAGCAGGTGTCTTATTCCAGGGGTTCCCAAACCTTTCTTCTACATAGACCACTTGAAAATTGCTGAGGGTCTGAAAGTATCTGAAAATTTACTATGGGCATATGCAAGATAATTAACTCCCATTAGTAATAAGAGCAAGAATTTGAGCTGTGCGTATGATATTGTAATTCAAAGGTGTAATTTTAATTTTGCTAGTTGTTTATGTCACTACTATTGCCATTACATTCAGTGATATATGGGAATTACGATTTACGAGTAACATTAGTACAAAAAACATTACTAAGGATTCTGTATGGTCTGATACGGGAGGAGGTCCATGGGGGTGACACCATGAGTTACCGCACCGGGTGACACCAACCCTAGTGATGCCACTGCCCTCACCTGCACAGTGCAGTGATTGCCTGGGTATATAAGGGGTAAGATGATCCTCCAGGTACCCTGGTTCCATGCTGCACAGGGTTTTGTACACCAAAACTAGAACCTTGAGCTTGTAGAAGATGATATTCCTTAGCATGCTTGACAAGAAGGGCAGAGAACTAGAAGGGATGGCTGACTAAGTGAATGTAATGGAAGTTGGATTCAAACTTCAGAAGCTGTTTAAGCTTGGCTCGTATTGGGGGTGGAACTTCCAAATTGAGATACTTTGTCATCTGAACTCCCCTAATTCTGAATTTCTTCCATCACTGATTTGAATACTCCACATTTTTTGTATATGTTGTATGATACAGGATTAATTAATTTAGTTATAGTAATACATTTGTGTCTGTATAAAACCTTTAGCCAGCAGCTGAGATCATGACTTTTAAAACTTTTTTTTCATGAATGTTGCTTCCAGGTAATCGCTTCTGACATCAGCCAGTCTTAGTTCTCACTGTTTTAGTGAACACATGAAATCTCTAGCATTAAACAAAAGTTGTCATGAGCTATGAAATAAGGCATCAGTTTGCTCTCAGCTGCTTGGTAGTCTCTTGTTAAATTGCTTAAATGCAAATCTTTTATAGATTAAAAATTCAGAAGAAGATCCTATCCATAGATTGGAAATTACTAAGAGATGAGCTGTGATTGTGACTAGTGAGATATTTGCCATGAATTCCCACTGGAACATTACAGAAAGAATTTACAAGCACAGAAAGCTAAGGTCCTTTTTTGCTTATCAACATTATTTTATAAAATATAGCTATATATGTCACCAAACCTTTGCTTTATTTCTCATTGCATTGGTAAAAAAAGAAGAAAGAATAAAAAGAACTCCACAAATTCCACAGATGCATCCCAGAGGGTGTGCTGTCTGACTTTTCTGGTATTTGTCCAGGTCCAAGGAATTCAGACAGCAGCTTTACCGAGGCAGTACATGAAACAGAACGATCAGGCGTGATTTGCTTTGACAAGTTGCTGCTGATCCCACCCGTCTCTGAAGCACAATAAAGGATCAGTCTTAGGAATGCTCCCAATAAGGCTGGTTCCACCTCCAGTCTAGCTAAATGAGTCAAAGGACAAGAAAAATGTTTCACAGGGATAAAATGAATGGCAAAAGCATAAATAACAGCTATTATTTTCACAATTCACAGGTGTTGCTTATAGCATTCTGTTTAGTAATTCTGTTTATTAAGATTGACTTTGCACAGTACTTTCAAACCACTGACTCTCACAGACTTGACTTCTTTCTAAGATTCACTTTTATAAATTTAGATGATTAAAGTGCTAACTCTCACAAGCTGACTTCCCTCCCACATAAATATAATTTGTATTATATGTAATTTCTCAATTCTGTTCATGCAAAACTGAATTATTTACATAAATGTATACTAAGATTGCAAACCTGCACACACTCATTAGGAAGTAAGCCCCTCCCTCAGCCCGCTCTACTCTGCCAAGAAAAGAAATATAATCTCTGTGCAGAAAAACACTTATCAACATCTAGTGGTTTTCTAGAGCTTTGGTATTTTTAAAAATATTTAGTCATGCTTAAATACAGAAGTCTGCACCAAAATGTGTTGCATTATTTTAAGTGATATTATTTCAGGAATCTTTGTTGGGAGATAGCTATTCCAGTAACCAAACTTATAGGCTTCTGCAACTGAGAATTGATAGAATAATCAAGTTGGAAGAGGCCAGAGGTAATATAGGGTGCAATCCAAATTGCATTTACACTGGGTTGATGGGAGTTGGATGTGGCAGTTCTCAGCCAGGCTATGCTGGTGTAAGTCCCTCAGCCCAGCTCAGCTGGGCCAGTCCAGCTCAGCCAAGACTGGAGCAAGTGGAGCTGCCCAAAAAAGGGGGGTGTTGGGGGTGTGTCAGGGGAGGAGCTGAGGTGAGAGGCCTTAGGCCTTAGGTGTTCGGAGCATTCCTGCAGGTCCCAATCCAGGCAAAAGTTACGCCAGGAAAATGGTCAGTCTAAGAAAATAATTGCAATAGAAATCAATGGAGAGGGCTTACTCCCTGGTAGGTATATTTGGGAGAGCAGGCTTTTACTTTCTGGTCCTTGTGTGCAGCTCCCGGCTGAGTCAGCTTTCAGTCAACCCAGAGGCTCCTGAATGGCAATTGGATGTTGCAGGATTTTACACTGGCTTCTCTTGCTCCAGCACAACTTATGTCGGCTTCCCCTGGGTTGGATTGCTCTGATAGTCCCTACTATGGTGTGTCAGCATTATCTACCATGGGTTAGATCAACATATGCAGTTTAGACCACAGTGTGTTGAGAGCAGAGAGCAGGTGTACTGCAAAGAGATGATCATTATAAGGTGCACTAAAGGGCTTTGTCTTAAAGAAACTGAAGGGGGGCTTACTTTGCAGTATTCATAATCAGTCTTGCCTTTAGGCAGAATGAAATGGGTGCCTCAGGCAGCAGATACCATTGGAGGTGGTGGGGTGCATCCAGTTCTGGTCTCCGCACCTCAAGAAGGATGCAGACAAACTGGAACAGGTTCAGAGGAGGGCAACAAGGATGATCAGGGGACTGGAAACAAAGCCCTATGAGGAGAGACTGAAACAGCTGCGCATGTTTAGCCTGGAGAAGAGAAGACTGAGGGGAGATATGATAGCACTCTTCAAGTACATGAAAGGTTGTCACATAGAGGAGGGCCAGGATCTCTTCTCGATCGTCCCAGAGTTCAGGACGCAGAATAATGGGCTCAAGTTGCAGGAAGCCAGATTTCGAATGGGCATCAGGAAAAACTTCCTAACTGTTAGAGCCATACGACAATGGAATCAATTACCTAGAGAGGTAGTGGGCTCTCCGACACTGGAGGCATTCAAGAGGCAGCTGGACAGCCATCTGTTGGGAATGCTTTGATTTGGATTCCTGCATTGAGCAGGGGGTTGGACTTGATGGCCTTATAGGCCCCTTCCAACTCTACTGTTCTATGATTCTAAATGCTGGAGGACAGTGTGCTGTGTGCTACGTGGCTTGCCCTGCACACCCTAAGCTAGCCTGCTGCCATCAGGTGCTGTGGAGGATGCTATCCCATCACCAGTGTTGAAATAAAATTCAGTGGCCACTTCAGTTGGTTTCTGCACTTGGTGGTGGTAGTAGGGATCTTGTCTTTTGCACTTGGCAGAAAAATGTCTTGGGTTGCCCTGTCCGCCATGATCTGTGGTAAACTGTAGACTATATGGAGTACAGCATTGGAGATGGTCATTCCCTAGGCCCATCCATACCTCAGCTGGGACTGCCCGGAGGTGTAACTGTAGAGAACAAATAGTGTGCTATATCTGTCGTTTGAAGAGATGAGCCCAGGGGGAAGAGGAGCAGAATACCACTGCCCTGTGTTTCCTCCCTACTAAAAACAAGTGAGCCACCCACCTTGCAGATACCTGTTATGTCTGACAGCTGCATCATTCACACTTCATTATCTAAAGCAATAAAATGATCTACATGGAACAATGTGGCTCAGTTTCTCCTTTCCCAAAACAGTAGTTTAGTACAGAGAGTGGATATTATGGATGATATGATACAATCGCTTATAAAGTAACTTGTGGGATTAATAAGTAGGTCTTGAACAGAAAAAAAATGTGTTTTGTATTCAACTGATAATACAGAATCTATAATGAATCTGAAACTGAAAAGCTCATGGAATTTTTTTTAAAGACTAGGATATGCCACCACTAGTCAAGGTCACAACAGGTATGCTTAATATCCTATGGCAACCATATACTTAAGATTATTTTTCAGAAGTGGAGATGCAACACTTATATTCTAAGTCTTGTGACACAAAATATTCAAATGATGCATATGAATATGGATTTTCTTGTAGTTTTCCTGAATTGCCAGTGCCTTTATTGGCTTTTCCTGTATAAAGGGTGATCACTACAATACTAGCACATCATACTAACAGTGGAATTATTGGTTCACATTCATGGTTACATGGTTCACATTCAAAACAGGTATTTGAATGGATTACTTGTGCTCATGTAAACACACTCCTTCAATGGTGTTTCCTGAAACCTCTCTCAACTGAATAGTTCAGCTCTATTCAAATTATTATCCATAATTTTAAGCAGCATTATGGTATAAGAGGTGATGAAGAAACTGTTTTAAACCTTTTTTAAAAATATAAAGCTATTGTTTAAATGGAAATAAAACTAATAACATGTTGGCTAGAGACAAAGCCCCTCTCTGCCTGTAACAAATAGTGGCATCATAACATACCATCAAAATCAAAAGTGGAAATTGATGCACTGATTCAAATCCCTTTAATAATTTATCACTTGTCTATATATCTCTGGTGGATTCATTACAGGAATGAATATGATTCCCTTTGTTAGGAGAGGAAGCCTATGTGAACATCATAATTTGTACATGATATTTTATTCAGAAAGTACTGTAATGTGATTGCATAATTCCAAGTCAACAGAAGAATTAGCCTGTGGTAAACAAAGGATCTATCAGGTGAAAGGCTTTGTAAATGTATCTTTGGCATATATACATTCTAACTGATTATGTAAGCGGCCTTCAGTGTTACACTGCCAGGTAAAATGTTATAGCTGATGTTAAAGAAATCCACTTCCTATCCACAAAGTTCTGAGGTCATCGTGCCATTTGCTTAAGAGATAAGTCACCAAGAAATATGGATTTCCAATGCAGTTTTGAGAGCTGCAATACTCGTGATGACATGAGAAACACAACACACCATATCCATTCATAAAAAATAATCACAAGATTTGGGATTGCAGCAATGAATATGGTTGGTTATCAGGTGACACCAGAAAATGACTAATAGAGCAAACCTGTACTCGCATTATGCTGGGACTAGAAATGGAGGGATCTGCCAGTTTCACTCCTTTCTCTTTCCCATTTTTCCAATCTTAAATTCAGTTATCCACATTTCTGCAGCAAATGATCGACATGAAAATTGTTCAGCATTTTAGCGTGAATTTCTCTTAATAAATATATTTTATATGCAGTTTTGACTAATATATACATTTCTGCAAACAATTTTTCTTCATATAGTGCATTTTGTATTTTTTCATTATTATATTCATTTTTATGCACACTTTCTCCTAATATATATAATATATTTTAAAACCATTGTTTGATTGGAGAACTTCATCACAAAATTCTGATAAGTGTAAATTTGAAGAATGGCTGTGTTTTGGTTCTCATACTGTTCCAGAAAGTGCAAATTTGATAGATTCAGCTTTAAATCAGAACTGAATTCCCCTGTGTTGCTAGCTAGGACCAGAGATATACCATTGCTATTCTGTGGAATGGCCATGGTATCCAACGCATGCCCAGTCCTGGAAGTGAGAGTGAAAACACATAGTGCCATATCTTTGCCAGTAGAATGGCTTTGCCACTGATATGTTCCACCAGCATGTCTGAGGTGTTCTGCTGATGTGTCTGCCATGGTGGGCTGGTAGCATATCCAGTCTTCCTCTAGTTCAGCAGTGCTTATGCTGAAAATTTATAGCTCCTTAGCTGAAGGATCTTGTATATAGGATTGTACCTAAAGATCTTCTGCAGTACCAGCTTTCAACAAATGATATTTTTCCTTATCTCATCCATCTTTTCAGGAATGCTGAAATATAGGCTAGTATTATTAATCCCCTATTATCATTGGGGTGCATATGGCATCTGAGACAGAAGTAGTGGCTTACCTAAAGCCAGTGAGCTCATACAGACACCCCCTCTTTCCCCTCAAAGAGATATATTTAGCATATATAGGCTGTTTTAATTGACTACAGCAGCCTTTCCCAACCTTTGGGTCCCCAGATGTTGCTGGACTACAGTTCCCATCATTCCTGACCATTGGCCATGCTTCCTGGGTCTGATGGGAACTGTAGTCCAGCAACAACTGGGGACTCAAAGGTTGGGAAAGGCTGGCCTAGAGTAATTGTCACACAATGTGTAGAACCACCAGCTATTTGACTAGAAATATAGGTACTCCTGACTTCTGAAAGGCAGTTGGATAATGCTCATGCTCAGTGGCAGAGCACACACTTTGCATGCAGACCAGGTTCAGTGCCTGGCATCTCCAAGTAGCACTGCCAAAGATCCCTGTTTGAAACCATAGAGAGCCCCTGCCAGTGCAGACAACACTAAACTGGGTGGACCAATGGACCAACATATTGTAAGGCACCTCTAACATTCTCTGTTCAAGAAAGAGAACAAGGGCCATTGCCGTTCCTCCTAAATGGCAACTCTGATGCTGCCTCTAGAAGTAAAATCCTATGCATACATAGGGAATTGACATTTATCTGAACCAAAATATTTCCTCCAAGTCATTGACAATTTAAAGCCAAATATGTATATTTTTCCCATTAAAAACATGAAAAAATAGTAGAAGGGGATTTCCAGATACTATCCACTGACCTGATGCAGATATTTTATGAATCATGTTGTGCTGCACAAGGTTCTTTTGACATTGTCCTACTAAATCTGTGTACATTGTTCAACAATTCCTCATGATGATGTGACAGTCTGGGAACTGTGTCTGGGTGGGCTTTGTGGTTTCTAGTTGTACTAAATTTCAACCTTCTTTAAGCAAACTATGTGCTGTGATGTAGCTTGATGAATTCCAGAACTGTGGGAGAAGAATCCTTATTGCCTTTTTGTCAGTCTCACAGCATTGTTGTATTATTTTGATCATGTAGATGCATATATATATATAAAATGTTTAACTTCTGTTTGCTTCTCTTGAAGTATGCAACAAGTTAGCTATTCTGTGGTCGTGTGAAACAGTAACCTCCTATTCCAGCTCTCAAGATCCAGTCCCAGCAGAAGGGAGTGGGCTATCTAAGGCAGGTGGTGGCACACCTCCTCTTCCTGCTACCCACCAGCCCCATCCTCCTGTTCGTGGTCCTAGCAGTGCTGTCACCATCCTCCTCTCCCCTGGCATGCCCTATTCCTCCCCTCCCTTTTTCAAACCTTTTTTGTAGCCACCAGATTTGTGGCGTCTGCTACTCCCTCGACTTTCCTTCTGCCTCACCTTGCTCTATGGAAAGGTCAAGGGGGTCCTTGCAGGTAACTTTAAAAAAAAAATATCTAAGTTTAAAACAACCTTTCTAGTCTCTGTGGCAAACTGCAGTTGCATCTCAGGCATTCTGCTATTCACCTTGCCCAGAAGAGCTCATTCTGAAGGACCCCCTTGGCAGTTTCTCAGAAGGAAGAAGGGAGGAGGAGGTGGAGGAGGTGACAAATTATATTGCCCCATCAGGTAGCTAGGTGGCTAGCTTGCACTGGCTGCCTTTATGTTTCCGAGCTCAATTCAAGGTGCTGGTTTTGACCTATAAAGCCTTACATGGCTTGAGACCACAATACCTGATGGAACGCCTCTCCCGATACAAACCCACACGTAGACTACGTTCAAGATCAGAGGCCCTCCTCCGGGTGCTTACTCCAAGGGAAGCTCGGAGAATGGCAACAAGGGAGAGGGCCTTCTCAGTGGTGGCCCCCAAATTATGGAATGATTTTGCTGACGAGGTGCGCCTGGTGCCAACATTGTTATCTTTTTGGCGCCAGGTCAAGACTTTTCTCTTCTCCCAGGCATTTTAGCATGTGTTTTATATTGTTTTAAATTTTTAAATTGTGTTTTAAATTGTTTTTTAAAAGATGTATTTTAAATTGTATTTGTTTTTAGTTACTGTAAACCGCCCAGAGAGCTTCGGCTATGGGGCGGTATACAAGTATAATAAATAAATAAATAAATAGATAAATAAATAATTCTTTCAGCAGCAGGGTAACATGTTGGCAATACCCTGCTCCACCAGTTGTAGTGAAATGTGTCTAAGTTAGATTCACATTAAAGAAAGAGTTAACTTTCTCTAGAGGGTACGACACACCCTAGGGGGAGCTAGACTGATTTAGTTAGTTTGTGTGTTAGTATTGTGTGTGCTGGGTGAGGCCTAGCACAGAACAAGCTCAGATATTTCACTGTTTTAAGAACTGATAAATAAAGAAGCTCTGTTTTATCCTCTGTCTCATCCTGATCAATATAGCACCAGTTGCAGCTTCCAGACCAACCTCAAGGGCAGCCCCACATACAGCACATCACAGTAATCCAGCCTGGAGGTTACCAGTGCATGGACAACAGTAGTCAGGCTATGCAGCTGTCTTACCAGATGAAGCTTGTAAAAGGCATTCCTAGCCACTGATGTCAACTGGGTATCTAGCAACAAAGATAGATCTAGGAGCACCCCTAAACTATGAACCTGTTCTTTCAGAGGGAATACGACCACATCCAAAGTAGGCAAATGACCATTTATGTGAACTCAGGAACCACCAACCCACAGCACCTCCATCTTGCTAGAAACTCAGTTCATTGACCCTCATCCAGCCTACCGCTGAGTCTGGTCCAGGGCTTGCATGGCATCTCCCACTTCAGATGGTACAGAGAAACAGAGCTGGGTATCATCAGCATACTACTGAGACCTCACTCCAAATCTCCTGATGACTGCTCCCAAGGCTTCATATAGATGTTAAACAGCATTGGGGACATGAAGGTACCCTGCGGCACCCCACAGTACAACTGCCAGGGAGATGAAAGCCAATCACCCAATGCTATATTCTCTGAAAACAACCCTGGAGATAGGATCAGAACCACTGTAAAATAGTGCCTCCGATACCCATCTCACCAAGTCAGCTCAGAAGAAGCTCAGTGGCTAGGAGTGCCTTTTACCAGCTTCGGATGGTAAGATAGCTGCGGCTATTTCTGGGCAGGGATAGCCAGATTACTGTTGTCCACGCACTGGTAACCTCCAGACTGGATTATTGTAACGCACTCTATGTGAGGCTGCCCTTGAGGTTGGTCTGGAAGCTGCAGCTGGTGCAAAATGCAGTGGCGAGACTGCTCACTGGGGCAGGGTATTGCCAACATGTCATCCTGCTGCTGAAAGAATTGCACTGACTGCCCATTTTCTACTGGGACAAATTCAAGGTTCTAGTTTTGGTGTACAAAGCCCTATACAGCTTGGCTCCAGAATACCCGAAAGACCGTCTTATCCCTTATATACCCAGTCGATCACTGCGCTCTGCAGGTGAGTGTCTCCTGCAGATACCATCTTATCAGGAGGTCCATTCTGCACAACATATGGAGCTTTAGTGTGGCAGCACCTACCCTACGGAACTCCCTCCTCTTAAATATTAGACAGGTGCCATCTCTGTTATCTTTTCGGTGCCTATTGAAGACCTTCCTCTTTCAACAAGCCTTTTAAGTTGAGACCTTATCCCAGTCTGCTTCTGTGTTGGAATTGCTTTTTAATCTGCTTTTAAACCTTTTTTTAAAAAAAGTCTTCAGAACCTTTAAAAATGTTTTTAAAGTTGTTTTGTTTGAATTTATTTTAATGTCTGTTTTTATTATGTTTTAAAGTGTTTTAGTGCTTTTGTTTGCCACCTTGGGCTCCTACTGGGAGGAAGGGCGGGATATAAATAAAACAAATAAATAAATAAATAAGAATACCATGGTTAATGGTATCAAAAGCCACTGAGAGGTCAAGTAAGAATAACAGGGTCATACTCCTTGTCCTTCTCCCGATAAAGGTCCTCCATCAGAGCGACCAAGTCCCCTAAACCAGGCCTGAAAACAAATTGCAATGGGTTGAGATAATCTGTTTCATCCAAGAGTACTTGCAATTGTTATGCCGCAACCCTCTCAGTCTCCTTCCCTAAAATGGGGGTATTTGTGACCAGGCAGTAGTTGTCACAAACCAATGGGTCCAGGGTGGGTGTTTTCTGGAGCTGTCAGACCACTGCCTCTTTCCGGGTGGTGGGACCACTCCTGTCTGCAAAGACATGACTGTACACTGGATCCACTCAGTCATACCCCCTTGGCAAGCTTTAATAAGCCAGGAAGGCCAAGGGTTAAGAGGACATGTTGCTGGCTGCATTGTTGCAAGCACCTTGTCAATATCATCAGGCCTCATCAACAGATACTGATCCCAAGAAGTTGCAACAGATATTGCACGGGACACCACACTGGAGACTACAGTAAATGTGGATAGGGCATGAAGATTACTACGGAGGCCAACCACTTTAAGCAAGAAGTGCCTTGCAAACAATTCACAGTGGGCCTCCGAAAGGTCTAAAACTCTATTTCCTGGAGTTGAACTTTGCTTGCATCAGATGCTTGTATCAAATGTCCGATTATGTCTGAGGCAATTGCTCATGCATTTTTTTTTAAAAAAGAGCCCAAGTAATTGTGCAAACTTATACACCTATATATATATATATATATTGCCACCCTGGGCTCCTGCTGGGAGGAAGGACGGGATATAAATAAAACAAATAAATAAATAAGAATACCATGGTTAATGGTATCAAAAGCCACTGAGGGGTCAAGTAAGAATAACAGGCCCTGAAGGCAGCAACATCAGGCGGAAGCTGAAACGTTTTGTTAATACAATAAAAACCTCTGTTTGGTTAATCACAATTACGTCTGTCTGTCTGTCTGTCTGTCTACATACACATATATACACATATATATATACACACACACACAAAGGAGTGAAGCCTCATGATGTACTATATATCTGAAGCATAATTTTATAAGCATATTAATACATACATATTTTTATGCAAGTCTTTAGATTTTTATTTATTCTATTTGTATGCTGCTTTTCCACCCAAATGTGCCCAAAGTGGTTCACAACACAAAAGAAAAAATGCATATCAATGTAGCATTACAATAACAGTCCAATGACTATTCAAACACAATATAACAATCCAAATAAAGAATTCATTTTGATAACCTAAATGTTATAACATTTAAAATACATTATAAAATACACTGTTAGAACATACGAAACAGAGTCAGACGTGAAAAACATTTCAGGTACAGTGAAATATGTACAAAAATATAAGCAGCAGTCAGTTCTTCAAAAATGCCAAATACTGTACACAGCAAGCAGATTTCTTCAAGCCTGAAGTAAAATGTTTTCTCTCCCCCTTGGTGAAAAGGCTGGTGTTATCAGGTGGAGAGGAAGGGTTCCAGGAGATGTTTATTGGGGGTGTGGTATACCAGCATAACTCTTCTGCTCCCTTCTGGTGCACAGCACACTTGAGCCATTCTATTTCCTGGTGGAGCCACTGCAAGTTGTCTAATTCCTTTCCTTTGGACCAGGAATTTGGCTGAGGAGTCTCATGGCAGCAACAAAAGATTCCTTCTCCCTCCTGTCTGCAGAATGTACTGATTCACCAAGATATCACACAACAGTGTGCTCTCAAGTTCTCCAAAACTCTTCATCAGGTTAGATAACAAACTAAGCAATTGGGCAGAGTAGTTGGCTAATGTTGAAGCCATGTTGTCTGCACCTGGTCACAGTTTCAAGAAGGAATTTTTGCATGTGTTTATGTGCTGGTTACTGAAAATAACACATTGATGTAAGAACTAGCAGACATCGTCAAAACATTAGGAAAGTGCTGATTGTTATTGAAAGATATTGCTGTTGCTTATTTTAACAATGTTAATATTGTTATTTAAATTTTTGTAACTGTATTGTTCCTTTCTAATGTGTATTTTGTATTTGTGTTTATTTTTTGTGAGCTGCCTTGAGGGCCTTTTTGGCCAAAAGGCGGCATAGAAATAAACCGTTAACATAACATACATAACTTTTGGAAACCTGGAGCATGTATTACATTATATTATATATTTATACCTCACCTTTTAGCCAAAAAAGCTGAGTATTAACATAGTCCCTGCCCTCAGGCTTAGAATCTGAAAGAGACATCACACTCAAGAAAAAAGAAATGCATATAGTTATATAGTATTTGTATAATATAATACATATAAAAATGCATATAAGAATGCATGTAATATGTGAAAATTGTTCATATTTTGAGTGGAACCAGGGTGGAGTGGGCGGAGAACTTTGCTTCTCATCATGATTTGAACAAATATATTTTTGACATTTTCAGAAATTTCCATCCCTACTCCTAACTTCTAACAAGGTAATTTTAGGAAATTGGGAGGGGGAAGGAAAACCATATGCTGGAAGGCTGAGGACAGCACTGAGCTAGCATCAAAACACTTGGGGGTGCAAGGTCTTTCCAAGATTTCAGATAATATTCAGAGAAAGCCCAAACTCTTCCCAAGAATTCTCTGGAAAGGCTCAGAAAGTCCCAGCCCATGCTGAATCAATAAAGGAGCATAGTTAATCCACCTTACTTAAGAAGTAGTACCCCTAAACAAACATCTTGCTCAAGACGCTTGCCTGAATAGCAGTGCTGTGCAGCACTTTTGGAAGATTCTCAAGAGAAGCTTTGAATTTCTCAGATCATGGGCAAAAGGGAATTCCAAAGCTGGTTATCAGACACCAAGAATACCCCTCTGCACATCTAACTTCCCCCTGCTGCTTTAACTTATTGCACAGAGAGCACCACTAGGAAGCTCCTCCAGCAGATAGTTGATATTATGATTATATCCAGAAACTTACTGTGTTTCTGATTGTAAAGGCACTGTGAGAGGAGGTTTATTCCATTGGCAGCTGATTGCAGATTTCACTGTTCCTAGTTTGCCACATGTAGTGAATTCATAAAACAGACCTGAGCAAAGATTAGACATATCCCCAAGGAAGCAAAGCAATTACTTTCTTTAGGAATTTGGCTGAATACAATACCAAGAATGGCAAGATACAGTATAAATGAAAACTTCAGATTGAAAAAGTGTATATGACTGGATTATCCTCCATCTGATAACCCAAATCCTTCATAGTCACCATGACGCCAGCACAATGCATCTGGTCTAAGCTTCATTATAAACAACTGATATGATGTGAAATCCATCCTGTGAAACAGATTATATTGCATTCCCTTTAGATAAGCACAGTGTAACATCAGAGGTAATGAGACACAGCAGGAGTTCCATTCTGTAATAGGTATGTCAATAGCTAGACCTATGGCCCAATTTCTACAAAGGCCTTAGTCCCAAGAGGAGATTTATTACAGATTTCTATAAATATCAGCCAATTCCAAACCATTAAATGACAGAAGAATCTAAGTAATATTATTCTCTGGTTTGTGCAGATGCAAGGTGCTCAGTTAATGACATCTATGTTTATACAGGAACCAAGCAAAGAAGAAACAAATCTGAAAGACTGACAAAATACTTAATAGTAGAAAACATTGGCTTAATGTCTCCCACCATTATACAAGATGGTTCAGAAGTTCATCTGCAAAATGAATGTGATTCTGACATTTCACGAAACTGAAGAAGGCATTTTCAGTTTAAAGCATGGGCTTTTGGGAAGTCTGAAATGTTTACTGAAATATCCCCCAAACCCTTTTTTTCTTTTTCAACAAGTTGTTGTTGTTGTTTGCTTTTGCTTTTTTGGCATCAGTTCACTACTACTCACAAACCCAATTGGCTACTGCTTCAGTACCTTTTTGTTATTATTTTAAATTGGGTTCCTTCAACCTAACAACAGTGACATCATCATGCAGCCAATCAGAAGTCAAACACAAACAAGAAGGGGGATCACAAACAGCTGTAAATGTTCAGACAAAACAGAAAACACAAAAAGACAGCTGCAAGGAGTGGTAAGTTCCCAACTCATCTTGAACCCGTCTTTATCAAGGGGATGTTCTCATATTTGTTCCTTCATGAAGCTTAAAATGTTTCAAACTGCTATTACTTTAAGCAGACAAACTTATTGTTGCTAGCAGTGGCGGCTGGTGGCTCCATGTCAGTGAGGCAGTGGAATACGCTTCCGGATTTCAGTCTGAATTGTCAAGGGGCTGTCCAAGGTGCACCTTGAAAGTTCAGACTAAAACTCGGAGCAGATTCCACTGCCCCACTGACATGGAGCCACAAGCCACCACTGGTTGCTAGGAAGAAGGAGGCTGGTTTAAACCGTTCCAAAATAGCCACAAATCTGGACTATATAGAGCAGCCTTTCCCAACCAGTGTGCCTCCAGATGTTGTTGGACCACAACTCCCATCTTCCTGACCATTGGCAATGCTGGCTGAGGCTGATGGAAGTTGTGGTCCAACAACATCTGGAGGCATACTGGTTGGGAAAGGCTGATATAGAGGCTCAGGGCATTTCCAT
This sequence comes from Rhineura floridana, assembly GCF_030035675.1. Lineage (NCBI taxonomy): Eukaryota > Metazoa > Chordata > Lepidosauria > Squamata > Rhineuridae > Rhineura > Rhineura floridana. Next base: position 279,360,103 of record NC_084480.1, read on the forward strand.
ACTGTCACTATTTTGCAGGTGGAATTCAATGGCATACTGGCAAATTCAGGATGCACCATGAAAGTGGATTTGGTGGAAAGTGGTTGCCAGCCAGCTCCAGGCGCTCTTGGATGAAACCAATTATCTAGATCCATTTCGATCCGGTTTTAGGCCCGGTTTTGGCACCGAAACAGCCTTGGTCGCCCTGTATGATGACCTTTGTCGGGAGAGGGACAGGGGGAGTGTGACTCTGTTGATTCTCCTTGATCTCTCAGCGGCGTTTGATACCATCGACCATGGTATCCTTCTGGGGAGACTCGCGGAGTTGGGTGTCGGGGGCACTGCTTGGCAGTGGTTCTGCTCCTATTTTGCGGATCGTCACCAGAAGGTAGTGCTTGAGGAACATCACTCGACACCATGGACTCTCCATTGTGGAGTCCCCCAGGGGTCGGTCTTGTCCCGCATGCTTTTCAACATCTACATGCAGCCGCTGGGTGCTGTCATCAGGAGTTTTGGAGTGCGTTGCCATCAATATGCTGATGACACGCAGCTCTATTTCTCCTTTTCATCTTCTTCAGGTGAGTCTGTTGATGTGCTGAACCGTTGCCTGACCGCGATAATGGACTGGATGAGAGCTAATAAACTGAGACTCAATCCAGACAAGACCGAGACACTGTTGGTGAGCACCTTCCCTGCTCAGATGGTGGATGTTCACCCTGTTCTGGATGGGGTTACACTCCCCCTGAAAGAACAGGTACGTAGTTTGGGGGTTCTTTTCGACTCTTCCTTGTCTCTCGAGGCCCAAGTGGCCTCGGTGGCACGGAATGCATTTTACCATCTTCGTCTGGTAGTCCAACTACGCCCCTATCTGGACAGGGACGACCTCGCCTCCGTTGTTCATGCTCTGGTAACTTCAAGATTAGATTACTGTAATGCGCTCTACATAGGGCTGCCCTTGAAGACAGTTCGGAAGCTTCAGCTGGTGCAGAACGCGGCTGCCAGACTATTGACGAGGACTAGTCGGTCTTCGCATATAACACCTATTCTGGCGCGTCTGCACTGGCTTCCTATTTGCTTCCGGGCGAGATTCAAGGTGCTGGTTTTGACCTATAAAGCCTTACACGGCGTGGGACCTCAATACCTTGTGGAACGCCTCTCTCGCTACGAACCTACCCGTTCACTTCGTTCAGAATCTAAGGCCCTCCTCCGGGTACCAACCCATCGGGAAGCCCGGAGGGTGGTTACCAGATCTAGGGCCTTTTCTGTGGTGGCCCCTGAGTTGTGGAACAGCCTCTCCGAAGAGGTACGCCTGGCGCCTACACTCCTGTCTTTTCGGCGCCAGGTAAAGACCTTTTTATGCTCCCAGGCATTTTAATCTTTTAATCTTCTTAACCTTTCTAATCTTTTAATCTGTATTTTCTTTAATTTGTGCTGTATTTCGTTTTTATTGTGTTTTTTGTTGTTTGTTTGTATATGTTTTTGTGGTTTTTATTATGATATATTGTATTTTACTTTGTTTGTTCACCGCCCTGAGAGCTACTTTTGCTAAGGGCGGTATATAAATCGAAATAATAAATAAATAAATAAATTCTTGTGCAACAAACCTGCTTTAAAAAAATTGAACTTTTTGCAGTATGGAAAGTGATGGGAAAATGCATCCCACTGGAAAGTGTGGGATAACAATTGCTTGATTTGACATTGTATAATCTCCCTGCAAGCAATCAGAATGAATACTCGATAAAAAGCTGATATCATAGAATATTCCCACAAACATTGAACAAACTAATCAGGATGAATGTTCAATAATGTTATCTGGAAGCAACCTCAGCTGCAATGCAGGTTACAAAGGAGGGGACTGCACTAAACATGTGTTAGAAGCAGGGATGGGGGAGAAATTCTGTTCACACTTAAAGGCAAGCTTAACTAATTTGTACTTTCCGAAACAATTCGCAAATTGAAACAGAGCCATCCACTGAAATTTGCACTTTTAAGAATTTTGCAGTGCAGTTCTTCAGCCAAGCCAGCCAAGTAATGGGTACAAAAATGCATGTATCAGGATAAAGTGTTGTAAAAATGCATGTATTAGTGAAAATAACATACAAAAATGCATTATATTAGGGAAAAATGCTTTGCAAAATGTGTGTATTAGGCAAAATCCTATGCAAAGGAGAAATTTGCACTACAATGATGATGAATTTTCATGAAGACTTTTTTTAAAAAAGAAAATCACAAACTGATGTGGAAATGTGGAGAACTGAATTGTCAAACGCGGGGGTTCACAGAGGCATACAGCTAATGAACAGATAAGGCCAGACAATAAATCTGCCAGGCAGGAGGAACCAGGGGGTCAGCCAGCATGTTTTACCGTTTGGGAAGTGCTGAAGGAGGAGGCAGAGAAGTCCTTAAGGGAGTCCAAATGTCCAGATCCGATCAGGCAGGGCAGTGTTCAAGGCATGGGTTTAACAGGAGAGCTGGAGTAATGTCTGCAGCAAGGCTTGACGTTGACTCTAGCAAGGAGTCTCCCTTTCCTTCCAGCCTTTTGTACTCTGCATGCTGGCCTGGATGCTTCCAATCAGCCTGTGTTCTTTCGAGCTCTCCAGCTCCTTAATCATGCTGATTGCTTTGGTTGCTGCAACACCTGTTGGTGTCTTGTCTCTGTTGAGAAAGGGGCAGTCTCCTGGTCGCTTCCTGATTCTGGCAGGCAGGCTCTCTCAGGGGCTTGTCTCTGGTCTGGTGAAGGGTCCTGGGCTGTCTCCCTGCTTGTCCCCTCTCCTGGGTCTGAGGTCTCCCATGCCTTTTCCTCTTTGGATGAGTCCTCTGAGGGGGGCATGACATGAATGTAGATTTGAAAAATGTGAAACTGAGCGAAGCTGAAACTGACAAATTCACCCATATCTAGTTAGAGGGCACAATCACATGGAACACTCCCCCTCCCATTGCAGATGAGGCAGTGGTACTCAGTAAGGTAAGCAACTGTTTGCAAAATGCGTGCCTACTCCTCATTTCAGCTCAGCACAATGTGATTCAGCAATGCTGTACAGATAAGGCAAAGTTACAAAGGCTGAAGACCAGTTCATTCAGCACATTTTGGGATGACCGTTCCTCTCATTTCCCCCCCAGTGAAATGATCTCAACATCCTGTAACTGATTTTCTGTTTCCAGAGATAATTTTGTTTATATATTTCATTTCTATCCTGCACTTCCTCCCAAAGGAGCTCAAGGTGGCAAACACCAAAGTGGCAAAATGATACCATTAAAAGTAAAATAAACATATAGAGAACAACTAAAAGCATTTAAAATATTTTAGAGCATTAAGAACATCTAAAACACATACCCTCACAGCTAATAATTTCAAGGTTGCCTGGAACAGTATGTTAGCCATCAAATGCCTGGGTGAACAAAAATGTTTAGTTCCTCCTGAATGTTAATCATAAGGAAGACAGACAACTAGCTAGTGAGGGCATTCCACAAATAGGGAACCATCACAAAGAAGGCTCTGTCATGGGTCAACAGCAACCAGGCAGGCCCCAGTGGTGACTAGGGATGGGCAAGAAATTAGATTCAGCTCAAATTCAAGCCGAATCTATAAAATGCATACTTTCCAAAACAATATGAGAACTGAAACACAGCTGTCCTTCGAAATTCACACTTATTCAAATTTTGCAATGCAGTTTGCCAGTGAAACAATGTTTTCAAAAATGCATACATTAGGGAAAGTGTGCATTAAAATGATTATGAAAATGAAAATAACATACAAAAATGCATTATATGACAAGAAATTGCTTGCAAAAATGTGTACATTAGTCAAAATTGCCTACAAAAATGTGTTTATAAAGAGAAATTCACACTAAAATGGAGAATTTTCATGAGGTTTTGTGTTTTTTTAAAAAAATAGTGAATCATTGCAGAAATGCGGATAACTGAATTTAAGACTGGAAAAATGAGGAACTGAAATTGATAGCTCTTTCCATCCCTAGCAGTGGCACCACACAAACAGGGCCTCCTCTGCCAATTGTAGGGCCCAAGATGGTTGATTTTGTACCAATTTTCAAGACATTCTAATTTGCAGACATACCACATTTGTATTTTCACAATAGCATTGACTACAAGCAACATAAGGGAAAAGGTCTTTTTCACTTTACACAAAAATACTTCAGTGAATTATCCTGGATTATCCTGCTGCATCATGAATTGGATGAACAGAAAGCTGCCAGCATGTTGCTAAACCCAGCTTCTTCACACAAGAACAATTTGCTATAGACCTGTCACGTCTGGGTAGGAAATTAGATGTACCCCTATTTTCACCACCAGATGTGATTGATGTACTGCATGCATATTCTGCAGAGATCAGCTTTCCACAATACATGTGGCAAAACAGAGCAGACACATGTTGGTCATAGACATCCACAGGATTTCCTACCATGGGAGTAGTATACATGGAGAAAATGCATCTTATTTATTTGATTTATATCCCACCCTTTCTCCCAGTAGGAGCCCAGGGTGGCAAACGAAAGCACTAAAAACACTTTAAAACATAATAAAAACAGACTTTAAAATATATTAACACACAATAACCATTAAAACACCTTTAAAAATTTTTTTTAAAGCTTTTAAAATATTTTTAAAAAGAAGGTTTAAAAATATATTAAAAAGCAATTCCAACACAGATGCAGACTGGGATAAATAAGGTCTCTACTTAAAAGGCTTGTTGAAAGAGGAAGGTCTTTAGTAGGTGCCAAAAAGATAACAGAGATGGTGCCTGTCTGATATTTAAGGGGAGGGAATTCCAAAGAGGTCTGCTTCCTATGTTGTGCGGCAAGGTCTGCTTCCTATGTTGTGCGTAATGGACCTTCTGATAAGATGGTATCTGTAGTCAGCCCTCACCTGCACAGCACAGTGATCGACTGGGTATATAAGGGATAAGACAGTCTTTCAGGTATCCTGGTCCGAAGCTGTATAGGGCTTTGTATACCAAAACCAGAACCTTCAACTTAGCCCTGTAGCTAATAGGTAGCCAGAGCAATTCTTTCAGTAGCAAAGTGACATGTTGCTATAACCTGCTCCGGTGAGCAGTCTTGATGCCACATTTTGCACCATCTGCAGCGTCCAGACCAACCTCAAGGGTAGCCCCATATAGAGCGCATTACAGTAATCCAACCTGGAGGTTACCAGTGCATGGACAACAATGGTCAGGCTATCCCTGCCAGAAACAGCCACAGCTGTCTTACCATTTGAAGCTGGTGAAAGGCACATGGAACAGGCTCTGCAGATCCACTGATCACAGGCACCTGCAAAGCCCCTATATACCTTTGTCCACATGGTCTGATTCCAAGTTGCATGGCGAAGGAAAATGGGTTATCCAACATTATTGTGACATCAGGTGATTGACATGTGGGCAGCCCTGCCCATCTGTCAAAGGTGGCCTGCGGGAGTTGGGGTGGTAAGGATCTGGTCCACTGGCATCATCTAGTTTCCCTTCCCTGTTTTAACAGGAGACACCTGAATCTGAAACTTGGATCCTCTGCATGCAAAGCAAGTACTCTAGTCTACCACTGAGCCATAGTCTGTCCCCCCAGACAGTCAAATCTTCTGGACAATACAGCTATGGGAGCCACTACAGCAATGCCCTGACAAAGAGGAAGAAAAGTATTGGGGTTATGTAAAGTGCTGAGGTTATGAAAGTTGATGGTGTGACTATCTTAGCCATCTTAAGTTTGTTTTCTCTAGCCACAGAATAAGGACATTTTGAAATTCAATTCCCCAAAGAAATAGGCACTTCTACTATCAATAATCTTGAGTGATGATTTGGCATTCATGTAGACATGAAATTTCTTGGAAAGCTGCCTACCCAGAAATGTGTGCATTTTTTTGAAGGCTCACATTACTATCTTTGTGTTTCCACAAGTGCCCAGATGTCAATAAAAAATGAACTCCAGGGAGGAAGGAGGAAGGGAAAACATTGTTTCAAACTGATAAGCATTTCATAAGTATGGAGGCATGAAAAGTCTTAGGTATAAACCCATAAGTTCTAGCCTTATCATAAAAGCACCTTACTTTCCAGATTCACTATGGATAGATAATAAACTGTCTACTTTCAGTTGTTCCATTGCAAGCAAACATATCCATAATAACAAAGTAAAGTAATAGTATTTGGTAATAGTATAAAAAGTATTTGGCACTTTTACATTATCCCACAGCACTTTAGGGCTTAAGAATAGTTGCTGTTTTCACTGATTCTCCTCATGCCTTGAAGGTCAATTGTGTCTTGGTACATAATACATCAACCTGAAGAAAACACTGTGTCTTCTAATTGCTTATTTTAAAGCCTACTGTGAAAAAACACAGGTTAAACATATTGTCACTGAAGAGGAAATTGATGTGTTGCTTGGCAAACAGGGACAGCTCCAGCTAAGGTGTAAAATCTCCTGTGGGGTTTAGTCCTCTCATATGTCTGATATCTCTCAGCTGCCAACAAATATCTGCGTGGGATGCAATGGAAGATTAGAGGGTTCGGGAGTTAATTTCAACAAATGGCTGAGTCTGAAGGAAAGTTTTACAAGGAAACTGGTGAAGATAAAAAGGCACTGGGGGAGGGTTCATTAGCCTTTAAGATCTGAAGTTATAATCATATTTCACCTCCATGGATCCCAACTTGTTTCATTCTGCATTTTTAAAGGGGTTGCATTTTAACCACTGGCACTATGGTAGGGAGTAAACTATACACATTCCTGTTGGTACTGTGGCTTAGGCTGCAATCTAAGATGTGTCTACACAGAAGTAAGTTCTATTACCAGGCCCGGCCTCCAAGAAGTCTTCTGTATCTTTAAAAGTTGTGGAGGGGGGAGGGAGAATTCCACCTTGTGGTTTTTCCCATTACAGTGTGCAAGAACACCTGCACTTGGGTGACTTTCTCTTCTCCTAAAGATACAGGATCAGTCTCAGGCCAAGAACCTGGCAACCCTAGGACAAATGGTAAAGAGAGCTTAGAACAATTTAAAAATTACATCAACTCTATCCATCCATCTATTAAGTTTACATTCAGTAGTACAAATAATAATCCATGCATCCCTTCTCACCATTGAAAACAATAAAATAGCCACTGATCTCTATAGCAAACCCACTGATGCCCACACCTATCTAAACTGGAAATCCTGCCATTTTAAGCATATAAAGAAAAATATTGTCTACAGCTTAGCTCTGAGAATCAAACATATTTGCAAGAATGAAGATAAATATCAGAGAAGGATCAGAGAAACCTTCTTCAGAGAAGATATCCTCCACATATTATCGATTGCAACATCCACTGAGCCTCCATTCTGTCCAGGGAAAACTTCCTCCATCATAATGAGGTTTCATAGAACAAAGGATTCCATTTGTGGTAGATTTCCATCCAGCATCTCCTAACTATCACAGAGCAATCAGGGAGAGCTACCCATTGCTTGCAAACTCTGAACATCTTGCTAGAGCCATTAACAAGCCTCATGTTGCAGCATTTTGCTAGCCTCCTAATTTGTGCAGACTATTAGTGAGAGCTGTGCTTAAGCCACCTATCAGCAATACTGGGTCTCATCCTTGTCACTCCAAATGATGTATCACCTGTGTGCACCTCATGGAGACGGCTACTTTACAAAGCACTAGGACAAGGCAGAACATATTACATCAAACAGAACATCACCTGCAGGTCCTGCAATATAATTTATGTCATTCAATGCAAAAAAACTGTATCATGTCATATCCAATACATAGGAAAAACTACAACTGACCTATGCAGATGCTTCAGAAGCCACAAATCAGTAATCTTGAGCAAAAAAAAGTGGAGCAACCAGTTGCAAAACATTTCAACACTGAGGGCCACAGCTGGTTGGACTTTTCTATAACAGCCGTAGAGATGCCAACAGATCCAGCAGCATTGACTAAGAGGAAGAACTTTTGGATATACTCTCTGGCACCACATGGCCTTAACCTGGAGGACAGTACAAACATCACTTAGCTCTGCAAATGAAGCCCCTCTGAGCATTCCATCTTCAGAGCTCTATAACTGCCACCTTGGTAGCAGCATTTGTATGTTAGCAGCTGATGAAGGCGGAAGCCGAAACATTTTGGTAGTACAATGAAAACCTCTGGTTTGCTCATCAGTCCTAGGAACATAGGAAGCTGCCTTATACCGAATCAGACAATTGGTCCCTTTTGCTCAATATCGCCTACACTGATGAGCAGATGTCAGGTGCCAGGGCCAGCCATGGTTCCCTCCACCATTTCCCCTGCTGACCTGCTCTGCATCTCCTAACCCAGCCTTTCCCAACTAGTGGGCCACCAGATGTTGTTGGACCACAACTCCCATCAGCCTCAGCCAGCATTGCCAACGGTCAGGAAAGATGGGAATTGCGGTCCAACAACATCGGGTGGCCCACTAATTGGGAAAGGCTGTTCTAACCTAACCTGCAGCCCTCAGGTACAGTGGAGAATGCTGTCCCAGCATCCATGGTGGTAAGATTCAATTCCATCACCTTGTCCTTTGCCTCAGGCCACAAAATATCATAGACCAGCCCTCTGCTAAGTGTCCACAACTCAGGAACCATGCAGAAGAAATTATCACCTTTTGTTATTTTCAAGGCAGCTCAGAATAGCACATGGCAGCTTTCCCCAGGCCAATCCAGCAGAAGCACATGCTCCTCCAGGGCGGCATCAGTAGTTGCCTATGGAGAGTAGGCATTTCTAAATATGTGCATAGTTTGTTAATGATCCACTGCACATATACCAGCAAACAAAGCAGCCCACTCACATCCTATTAAAGTATATGGCAAAACTGATTCATCTATCAGACAGATCAATTAAGTGAAAATGGTTGGACAGAATAAGCTTCTTGGCCCCTTTCTAAATCTTACGATGGTAACACAAACACAACATTGTGGGATCATTCAGTTCTGCTACTTTAGTGTTCACTAAAAAAACTATATCATGAAGATAAATACCTCTGAAATACCAGAGACTGAAAGAAAAATCCATCCTCAAATGCTAAAGCTCAACCTGGTCAAATGGGTACTTTGAAACCTTTGCTGGTCATACATCAACCTAACAAGCTTGTTTTTGTAGCAAAAAGCCATGCATTTTTACCTTGAGGATTTCCCCCTCCTAATAGAATTGAATTGCTCCATTTCAATTTCCTTTCTTAAACAACCCAAATGGCATGGATTGGCATACAATGCAGACAGCCTCTCTGAAGAGAAAATAGCTTTCTGTTGCCAGGTCACAAGTCCCTATTCAGAAATCTAATGCTCTGCTGTAGACTTGCTCAAAAACCTTGTTTACCAGCCTTGCCTTTCTTAAGTGGTTGAGTGCTACAACATTTACTAGCAATTCGGAATTTGAGTATCGAGGGTGCATATCTATCTATCTATCTATCTATCTATCTATCTATCTATCTATCTATCTATCTATCTATCTATCTATCTATCTATCTATCTCTTAATTTAGATGTTTCTAAAATCCTAGTGTTCACATTTTAATTTGGGTCAAAGCTTGATATCACATTCTGCCTTATTAACTCAAGCACAGATGATTTTGCCCACTTTTACTAAGTCTTATACCTTCTGCAAAAACAATGCTATTGGCCCACATTCATGTGCCCCCCATTTTTTGTGGTGTTTACATGGATTTTCTTTCAAGCCCTTTGCATATCTGTTTTCTCAATCCAAGTTCTGGCCTTTGAAAGCAAAGCCTCCTTTCAGTCTCAATTAACACTCACAAGAAGGGGCTCAAATCCTCCAATACCTACCATACCTTGAAATCTGCATGAGATGCCCCACTTGTGGTCCTACCAATGGGCATGGTATGTTGTGCGGCAATACAGGACAGGGCCCTTTCTGTGGCAGCACCATATTTGTGGAATACCCTCCCAGAGAAACTATGCTTTCCACCTTCACTGGTGATATTGCATTTTTTAAAAATCTAGGGATCAAAAGACTATATGATTTTGGAAGTTGGCTTCTTTATTCCAAATCAAATTGATGGAAACATGCACAAAATCCTTTCATTGTTTAATGAAACCCTTTGAATAAAGCTGACCAAGCTTTATCTAGACCACCAAGCGTTTCTGGGTTGTATTCAACTAAGTCTAATTTAGAGAAGAACCCACTGAAATTAATGAACCTAAGTTAGTCATGTTTATTATATAGCCATGAGAGTGGCTGTATACTGTAGCCAGTGTGGATTTTTCACATTCCACAATGTTAAATTGAAAATACCTCCCCTGCCATTCTGATGCTTCCTATACGCTCATTTCAAAACAAAACCTTACCAAACTTACAGTCCTGAACTCAGAAACGCTTGCTTAACAACCCTCTAAATTTTCATGGTGATACACAAAACAAAGAGAATCGAGAGTTCAAAGCGTAAAAAGAGAGAGAGAGAAACCAGACCCATTTGGACTTTTTTCTGTCAGAGTTCTCATAATTTGTTGAAATGAATTAAAAATCAGCCATGTTCACAGAGTACCTGTAATCCTATTACTGACCTTGCCCCATACTCTGACCTTCATCTTCTGCAGTTTAAAAGGTAAAAAAATACCTGGCTGATTTTTAATTAATTTCAGAAATTTAGCATTGAAATCAATGATAAGGCCGGGCATGCTCAGTAAGAACCAACTGTCAGTGTTCTAAAAGCCATACTCACAGCTGCTGAGCTTGCCTAATCAGGGGGCCACACCCTCACCAGACATTTAGTTCACTTGAGGCAGTCATGGCTTCCCCCAAAGAATCCTGGAAAGTGTAGTTTGTGAAGGGTGCTGAGAGGAGACTCCTATTCCCCTGGCAGAGCTCCAGTGGCCAGAGTGGTTTAACAGTCAGCTACTCTGATTGAAGCTCTGTGAAGGGAAAAGGACATCTCCTAGCAACTCTCAGCTCCCTTCACTAACTACACTTCACAGGATTCTTTGGGAGAAGCCATGACTGTCTAAAGTGAAATAAAGGTCTGGTGTGGATTTGGCCAGGGACAGCCTTGGTTTAAATTTGGGTGGGAGGCTACATTTGCCTGCTGTAGAATAAAAAGGTGGGGGAAAGCCAAAAAGCAATTATACTGTTCATAACGTTTTCCTTTTGGAAAGCAAAGGGGTTTCTCCTCTGCCCAGTGCCCACCCATCCAATCTCCTCCCCTCCCCCTTCCCTCCCCTCCCCCTTCCTCTCCCATTCTTGCACTCCTTTTCCTCTCCCCACCTCTTCCCCAGGTCAGTTTCACTTACCCTAAGCATGACTGCACAGGATTAAATCCCACTGAACTCAAAAAGCATGCAAATGATCAAACATGCCCTCCCATTCTCCTCCCTCATACACCCTCCCTTTTTCCCCTTCCCTGCCCCTTCCTTTGCCTCTTCCCTCTTCCCTTCCAATCCCCTCCCCTCCTTCCCCTCTCTTCTCCCTTCCTCCTTCCCTCTCCTGTCCCGTTCCCACTTATCCTCCTCCCCCATGGTCAGTTTTACCTATCCTAAACCTGATTGCATGGACGTATATCCCATCAAACTCAATAAACATGCAAATGAAAGACCTGCCTTTCCTCTCCCCATCCCCCTTTCTCCTCTTCTCTTTCTCCTTCCATTCCTCTCCCCTCCTCCTCCTCCCCTCCTCCCCCTTTCCTCTCTCCTCCTCCCCCTTTCCTCTCTCCTCCACCTCCCTTCTTCCTCCCCTCCCTCTTCCTTTTTCCTCCCCCCTGTTCACTCCAGCCCTCCCTTCCTCTTCTCCTCTCCCATGGTTAGTTCCACCTATCCTAAGCATAATCACACAGGAGTATATCACATTGAACTCAATAAGCATGCAAACGATCAAACCTGCCCTTCTCCTCCCCTACCCCTGCCTCTTCTCCTCCCCCCTCCTCATCCCCAATGGTCAGTTTCATCTATCCTAAACATGATTGCAGGGGAGTAAACACCATCAAACTCAATAAGCATGCAAATGATCAATCCATTCTCAGCAAACTTGAACAGGATCCCATTTCTTACCTCCCAGATGAAAAAGCAGAAAAATTCACTAGTGGGCAAAAAAAATCACCTTGCAGTTTAAGAACATACCTATAGCCAACAGATATTTTTATCAAACTTTTAAAAGCAAGGAAATTGGGCAGCTATAGTGAATGCACCAGGGGAGCAGGAGACCTGACCTCCTCTCTGATATATTGTAACGCCCTACACATTTCTAAGAATGCAAACACAATTTGGTTTGATCTTTCACAGTCCAATCCACTTCCTGTGTAGCTTGGAAGAATTTGGTAACATGTGCCTCTGAGTATATGGTGAGTGGTGGCAATATCTGCAATCAACCCAAATAACAGAAACAAGACATGTACTGTGCTGATCTTGTTTTAGCAGGGAGGAAGCAACAATATTAAGACAGTTGATGTAGTTCAGATAATCACTTTAAATATGTTTGATTTACTGTGCAATTTTAGTGAAGTTTCTTATAGTAAATCATTTTCTTTTGAGTAAATTTATGTGAATATGTGAAGTACAGCAACACTTTGCATAATTTGCACTAAAAAAAACTCCAAAAGCAATTGTGGAATTATGGCACTGACTATTCTGCAGAATAGTATCTAATAGGCATGAGGAGTGTCTCAATTTGTACAAGGTAAACAGTGGCAGGTGAAATATATTCTAGCAAATTTCTAGGTGTGCTGTATGTTTTTAATTGACCATGCCCACCTTTCCTTAAGTGGAGTAGTTTAAGCGTAGCAGGCTGAACTCATGCATCTTGGGCAGGCCAAATTTGTTTTTTCCAACAGCTGGATTCATTGCTCAAGCAGCAACATATTGTAATCTGTCTGATTTTACATCAGACTGCAGTTTCAGATTCAACTGTTAATGCACCCAAAATAGAAATAGAACATAAACTCCAGTCTGAAACACAAATGGTTGTCTTCACCATCATATGACACTGACCAATAAAATAGGCTTTGAAATTAAGAAAAATAAATTTGACACAGATTCGACTGTGAAAGACCAACCCAAATTGTGTTTGCATTTTGACAAATTTGTAGGGCAGTACAATATCTCAGAGAGGAGGTCAGGTTTCTTGCTCCCTTTGTGCATTCACTAGAGCTGCCCAATTTCCCTGCTTTTTAAGGTTTGATAGAAATATCTGTTGGCTATAGGTACGTTCTTAAACAGCACGGGTTTTTTTGCTGATTAGTGAATCAACTTATATGGGTCTGCTCTGAGTATGATTAGCATTGAATGCCCTCCGCTATCTGCATGATATCAGGTCTAAACTATATGTTATGCTCAGTAGTTTACATGGTGCAAGGAGTGCTCTTAGCTCTGTCTTGCACCATATTTCCCTTTTCCACATCAGAAAAGACACAGGCTGCTGCAAACGACCTGTTCATTGACCATTCATCCTGATTTGTTTACAGGGAGGTTATTTGTTGTTATGCTAAGGAATTGTTATCTTCCCATCTTCCAGTGCATTTTCCCATCACTGTAAAAAGTCTGATTCTTCTTTGAAGCAGATTTGTTGTGCAAGAGCATCAAATCCACTTTAATTGTGCTATCCGAATTTGCTGGTGTGTGATTGAATTTTAACAACTGTGACAGTTTGGAAATGCTCATAGATAGCTTTGTGAGGTTAATTTTACTGACAAACCAGAACAAGGGAAGAGGATTAAGAAACCTCTCTTCTCTGCATTAGTCATGTGTAGCTTGGCACTCATAAGCAGAGAAGGGGTAGTTGCTAGTCAGGCTACTTGGCTGTGAAAATGTGCTAGCCTTTATGACAAAGATGAATCCTAAGATCTTAAAAATCATCACTATCTGATGCAGTTAAGTCAGCACACTGGTGTTAGCTGGGCAAATAATCACCTGGCATTATGTTGACATTTGGGGAATGAGAAAATGGAGTGGCTAGGATAATAATGCAAGAATACTGAATGTGTTCATATATGAACTCTGACAAGTATTCCACCTCCTGCCCTCCCTTTCTTTTTGGGTAGTGGACAAATTGGCACATGTTCCCTTGCAGCAACTTTATATCTCCAGCTTCTGAAATTGGCTACTTCTATTATTACCTCTGGCCACAATCCCATGCGCTGTTATGCAGACTTAGAAGCAATGAAAATCAATGGGGCTTAAATGCGCATAATATATCCTAGATTGTGGCTGCTGTGTATTCATTTCCAAATATGTACATTTTTTTCTCTAGCAGTACAGCTGTGAATGGCCATATTCTGATTTGGCTATTAGAACCCAATATTGATGCCACATCCCTCTCATCATTGTCATTATCATCCGACTGCCTAGGGAGGTAGTGGGATCCCCTTCGCTGGATGTCTTCAAGCAGAGGCTGGACAGCTATCTGCGGGAGATGCTCTAGTTGTGGATTTCCTGCTGTGAGCAGGGGGTTGGACTCGATGGCCGCCCCTTCCAACTCTATGATTCTATGATTGTATGCTGCCTTTCCATAGTTAAAGCATACTCAAGGCAGTATACACACACAAACACACACATATATATAAATTACAAAAAAATAACAAAATTAAATAATAATATACAAGAAACGAATGAAAACATCTCAATAAATATGCAATAAAATTAAGCAATCCCTAAAAAATTCATAATAATGAGACTGCAGCACCCGCTGGGTGCGGTCATCAGGAGTTTTGGAGTGCTTTGCCATCAATATGCTGATGACACGCAGCTCTATTTCTCCTTTTCATCTTCTTCAGGTGAGTCTGTTGATGTGCTGAACCGTTGCCTGACCGCGATAATGGACTGGATGAGAGCTAATAAACTGAGACTCAATCCAGACAAGACCGAGACACTGCTGGTGAACGCCTTCCCTGCTCAGATGGTGGATGTTCACCCTGTTCTGGATGGGGTTACACTCCCCCTGAAAGAACAGGTACGTAGTTTGGGGGTTCTTTTCGATTCTTCCTTGTCTCTCGAGGCCCAAGTGGCCTCGGTGGCACGGAATGCATTTTACCATCTTCGTCTGGTATCCCAACTACGCCCCTATCTGGACAGGGACGACCTCGCCTCCGTTGTTCATGCTCTGGTAACTTCAAGATTAGATTACTGTAATGCGCTCTACATAGGGCTGCCCTTGAAGACAGTTCGGAAGCTTCAGCTGGTGCAGAACGCGGCTGCCAGACTATTGACGAGGACCAGTCGGTCTTCGCATATAACACCTATTCTGGCGCGTCTGCACTGGCTCCCTATTTGCTTCCGGGCGAGATTCAAGGTGCTGGTTTTGACCTATAAAGCCTTACACGGCGTGGGACCTCAATACCTTGTGGAACGCCTCTCTCGCTATGAACCTACCCGTTCACTTCGTTCAGAATCTAAGGCCCTCCTCCGGGTACCAGCTCATCGGGAAGCCCGGAGGGTGGTTACTAGATCTAGGGCCTTTTCTGTGGTGGCCCCTGAGTTGTGGAACAGCCTCCCCGAAGAGGTACGCCTGGCGCCTACACTTCTATCTTTCCGGCACCAGGTAAAGACCTTTTTATGCTCCCAGGCATTTTAATCTTTTAATTTTCTTAATCTTTCTACTTTTAACATGTATCCTTCTTAATTTGTGTTGTATTTTGTTTTTGTTGTGCTTTCTGTTGTTTGTTTGTACATGTTTTTGGTTTTTTTTACTATGATATATTGTATTTTATCTTGTTTGTTCACCGCCCTGAGAGCTATTCTGCTAAGGGCGGTATATAAATTGAAATAATAATAAATAAATAAATAAATAAATAAATAAGCTAGCTAGAAGTTGAGAGATGCAGGACTGGGGCCATGTGGGGCCTTCCCCAGCTCTCCAGTGAGACAAGCCCAGACCTCAAAAGAAGCATTCAGAGGCTCCAGAAGTGAAGGAACTTGGCAGCTTTGACTGGGGCTCACTAACACCCCTTTTCCATCACCCTCTTTGAAAACTTTACTCCACAATCTAATTAAAATGGCAGGAAGTATAAATATGAAAAAGACCTTCACTGAGTGAATATCGTCAATGGCGAGACAGACTCTTTGCAGAAAAGAGCAAGCACCCTCCACACAGCTCCTTTCCTTTGTAGTGATTCAGTGGACAAGTCTGTACAGTTCAATGGTAGAGTTGCTACAGCTAGATCAGAGCATCTTTGCTTTTTCTGCCTAGTAATTAGATGTCTGAATGTCAGAAAACACACTGAAGTGAAAAAAATTCAGGAAACATCAAGGGGAAGGGGGACATTAAGATAAAACTAAGCAGAGTTGCTTTCCCTTCAAAATATGACTCCATAACCGGTAGACCAGATCCACACCATCAGTAATCTTCACAACTCAGTGGCTTTGTCCTGCACATTAGAAGACTGTGATCCTCATTCACATGTTGCCAGAGCAGAGTAGATGCTACTTTTCTCTGTCTAGATCTCTCTTGTCTCCAATGATGATTGTATAACTAGATTATATGAGGTCTCTGGGGTCATGCAAGAGTTACACCTTAGCATCCCTCTGTCAAATCTGAATCACTGATGTTAGTGTGTGTAATGTCTGTGTGCTTCCAAAGAGTCCATGTGATCTTATTGTCCACAAATCTAATCTGAAAGCCATGTGGAAACCAGTAACAAATTGCAGATATCACTGTGAGTCCTGCAAGACCTGGTCCCTGCTCTTTGGCTCATTTTCACTTGACCTGGAAGGGAAGGGCCTTTACTGACTCATACAAAGGCTGCTTCTGTTGCAAAATGTGCCTAGAGGCCATCAAAGTGGGGTATTGTTTAAGATTGCTAAGGTCAAGAATGTGGTGCTGAAGGAGAGCTTTGCGCATACCATGGACTGCGAAAAAGACAATTGGGTGTTAGATCAAATTAAACCAGAACTATCACTTGAAGCTAAAATGTTGAAACCTTATGTTTATAAACCTTGTTATATGCTTAGTTGATACAATATAATCTCTCTTAACTTGATTAATTAAACCAGAGTTGTTACTAGAAGCTACAATGATGAAACTGAGGTTATCATACTTTGGACACATAATGAGAAGACATGATTCACTAGAAAAGACAATAATGCTGGGAAAAACAGAAGGGAGTAGAAAAAGAGGAAGGCCAGATAAGAGATGGACTGATTCCATAAAGGAAGCCACAGACCTGAACTTACAAGATCTGAGCAGGGTGGTTCATGATAGATGCTCTTGGAGGTCGCTGATTCATAGGGTCGCCATAAGTCATAATCGACTTGAAGGCACATAACAACAACAACAACAAGGTCAAGATTTAATGTTGGAGATGCTTTATTTTTGTTATCTGGATTATGTTCCTGTATTGTTATTGTTAGACCTTACTATCAGTGGATTCTTGAATTTTATTGTATGCTTATTGATATGTTTTCACTAGTTTAGAGTTATTTATTTATTTGTATACTATTTATTTATTATTTATTATTTATTTATATACTGCTTAATCATTTGCATTTCTAAGTGGTGTACATAAAAACAAGTCAAACATAAAATGTTTATTCAAATTTTATTGTCTTGTAACTATTAGTAAGTTATCTTATGTAAACTTTTTAATGTTGTGAGTCACTTGGAGAATGGTTTACCATGGAAAAATTGCAGACAAATAAATGGTGACAATTATGTTGCCTCAGAATTGCACAGTTAGGATGAGGAGAGATAGAGTGGCAATGATTCTCAAGTCAATAATATGTATACACTTAGCTTTCAAATTTTCAATCAGTAATGCATTAGCTAAATCAACTATATATTATGGAAAGTTGTTCTCTATGCCTTTCGACACCTCTTACGAAACTGTAACCAAATTTTGCATGATGGTTTCTGAGATCAAGAAGCGGTTTCCATCTATACTTGGATAAAATTGGACACCATTTTGAATCAAGACTGTAGACTGAACCTTTCAAAGTTGCACTTTGGAGTCCTTAGCAACACCAGATACGAGGTTGCAAGTAACAAATATAACAGTACAGAACAAATACCAAATAATTCAACCACTAGCCCAGAGTTAGTTACAAGCACAGTGTCACTATTGTCAGGACTGTGACACTAATTTTCATGGTTCCTTGGACTGCTGTCACTAGTCCCTGCTGCTAAATTTCACTATTAAGAAATAATAATAGCTTTGAATATACAATGGTCTAGAAAATTACGATGCGCAGGCAGTACTGTAATGGCAAATTCAGAAGTGCAGGGTCCCTTCATGATAATCACAGCCATGCCAGCTCACAGCTACACCCCTTCTAAGATTATACAACCTTCTAAGATTATAATCTGGCCAAGTCTGAATACTGCTTTCTGCTTCTCTATCATTGTTAATGCCTTAGCCTACAACAAGCCTTATCCTACAACAACAGACATCCCTAGGAGCTAATCAGCATGAAAGGGGAGTGTGTTAGCTACTGAGAAGAGTCTTCTCAGTGGCTGACTCACCTCCTTTAACTCTGATTGGCTCCACATAGGCAGAAAGGACAAGGAAACATGTTAGAAGACTCTTTTCAGTGGCCAACACACTCTCCTTTCATGCTGATTGGTTCCCAGGATGCTTGAGACATACAGACCCTGCTGGGACTTGGCTCCCCAGAAAGTAAAGGGTCTAAGACCCCCTGAGATCCTGGATGACTACACCCCTGTGCACAGGCAAAAGTTAGTCAAGGCAAATTGTTCTCAAAGTTGTCCCCTCTGTGTGTGATCAACTGAACAAAGTATTGTAAGCAGCAGAACTGAGATTTTCTCACCAAGATCTATGATGCAAACACTCTTGGCGTTCTAGTTTCCCTCCAACAATGCTGTTTAAACACATGGAGCACAGATGTTCTGGCTTCTGTCAGGTTCGTGCTACTTTGCCATTACCATAACCTTGTGTGTGTGTGTGTGATTGTGTGTTTTCTGACATCAAATTGCCAGCGAAGCTATAGATGAGGCATCAAATGATACATTTTCATTTCCCCTTGATAAGTACTTTCACATGTGTGGGCTAAAAGCATTTCACTGTCCAGGGTGTTTATTTCTCTGTTGCTTTGGAAGTGACTGCAGTGTTTTTGCTAGCTTTCATGGGAAAATCTTTTACTATTTAATTAATAGGCCTACTGCAGCCTGGAGGAGTCACAATCCATCTCTGTCAAGGCCTTGTGCCAAATCTGTCTTCATATGGTCCTTACTAACCTGGATGACCTGCTCAAGAAAAGACTTCATTTCATTGTTAACTGAAACATGAGTTAGAGCACTGACTTCTGGTTGCCCCCAAAGGTCCAGCTACCTCTGACATTTCTATGGCCTATTCCACTTTTGCTGCTCAGAGTGGAAGGAGAGGAGAGGCACCATTCTGCAGACAGTATCATGTCTGCAAGAGAAACCCCTATCACTCGTGCTTTCACCAGCTTCATTACTGCAGCATCTGCAAGCAGCTCTGTTTACAGTTATCACTATCTGTAAACATCCAGTTAGCAAAGGAACAAGGAAAACGACATCTGGAAGATAGAGGATCCTGAGATGCACTTCTCCCATTATGGCAGTGTAGAACTGAGATTACAAACACAAAAAGCACACCTACTAAATAACTGCATTACATAAGAACATGAGCAAAGTCCTGCTGAGTCAGGCCAAAGTCCCATCCAGCCCAACATCCTGTCCTCAGAGTGCTGCCAGATGCCTATGGGAATCCTGGAAGCAGGATCTGAGTGCAAGAGCTTTCCTCACTTTCATTTCCCAGCAACTGGCCTTTAAAAGGCTAAAAGCTGTGAATCTTATGAGAGGTTCTTATGGCCAGCTTTGAGGCACCATCAGTCAAAGAACTGGCCAGTTGTTCTGAATCAATGAGTAGAGAAGGGGGATGATTTTGATTAAGTTCACATGTAAAACCATATTGATCAAATTTGCACTTTCCAAAACAATATGAAAGCCAAAATGCAGCCATCCGTCAAAATTCACACTTACCTGAATTTTGTGATGCAGTTCTCCAACCAGGAAATGTTTACAAAAATACATATATTAGGGAAAAGTACACACAAAATGAACATATTCATGAAAATAACATACAAAAATGCATTATATTAGGATAAACTGCTTGCAAAAATGTATTTATTAAGAGAAACGTGCACTAAAATGCTGAAGAATTTTCATGAGAAACTTTTTTAAAAAAACTCAAATGGCTGCAGAAATATGGAGAACTGAATTTAAGATTAGAAAAATGAGAAACTGAAAGGACCAAAAGTAAAAGATCATTCCATCGCTATCAGTGAGTAAGCTGCACCCCATTTGCCTCCTTACTTTCCCATCTCCATAGCCACAATGTCTGCTTTCATCCCTTTCCCGCCTTTCTTGTTCTTCCACCTTTCCCCTCCTCCCTATTTTCTTGCTCTCTTCCTAGGCTCATGTCTTCTAGTTTTGATACTGAACTTCCTCAACAGTTGTGCTTTATCCATCACCACTGACGATACCAAACAGCCATTTCCCTATGCTGAGAGGCCTCCTGTGAGCTCTTCTATCTGCAGTATTTTGCAGTGAAGGGTACAAAACAGTGATCAGTTCCTGTGTTTGGGCTCCCCAATCTATATATTTTCTTATGCTGTTAAATGTCCCACATTGGCTATTGGCTGGGATCACACAGAATCAAATAGCAGAACAATTAAATATACACTGGGAGATCTGGGTCATCTGGTCTTACAATGAGTGACCAAACCTTTTGTTAACATGTTTTCTGTAGCAGTGCAGACCCGGATACTGCAATGATTCCCTTGATTGTGCCTGTCTGTGAGCAGCTCTACACTTTATATGGCAACAGCATTTTCCATGTCCAACATGTAAACTGTGAATGGCAGGTTCATGATCACATATCTGAGAGCCCTGACTGGATTACAGCTCCCCAACACACGTGCATGTGAATTTCATTTATCATCCACACTATACATGTTTGCTCTAGGAAATATCAGTATAGCACTGATGTACTTGTTTAAAAACATGATTGCAATGTTAAGTGTTTTTGCTAGCTTTGTAATAAATTTGCTAGGCACTTCCAGGATAAAATCTTTAGCATTCGCCAGGACTTAAACTCTAGTGTTATAGCAGGTGAATCAAGCGGGGTATCCAGAGCACAGCCTTGTCCTGATTTCTTGGATGAGTTTCAGGTGGTACAGCTTGAGGATGTTGACAAGGTGCTTGGACAGGTTCATGCAACTACTTCTGTGCTGGATCCTTCGACTCTTGGCTAATAAAAGCTAGCAGGGACGGAACAGCTTCCTGGGCCAGGGAAGTGTTTAATGCCTCTCTGCAAGAGGGGGTGGTCCGTGGCTGCCTGAAGGTGATGGTAGTGAGACCACTCCTGAAGAGATCCTCCCTGGACCCAGAACATCTTAATAACTATAGGCTGGTAGTAAATGTTCCATTCCTGGGCAAGGTCCTTGAACGAGTGGTGGCAGGCCAGCTCCAGAAACTCTGGAATGAGACCAATTATCTGGATCCATTTCAGTCAGGTTTCAGGCCTGGTTTTGGCACCGAAACAACCTTGGTCGCCCTGCATGATGACCTCTGTCGGGAGAGAGACAGGGGAGTGTGACTCTGTTGATTCTCCTTGATCTGTCAGCGGCTTTCGATACCATCAGCCATAGTATCCTTCTGGGAAGACTGGCTGAGTTGGGAGTGGGAGGGACTGCATGGTGGCAGTTCTGCTCCTACTTGGTAGATTGGCTCCAGAAGGTGGTACTTGGGGAATGTTGCTCAGCGCCCTGGATTCTCCAGTATGGGGTTCTGCAGGGGTCAGTTCTGTCCCTCATGCTGTCCAACATCTACATGAAACTGCTGGGTGCGGTCATCTGGAGCTTTGGAGTGCGTTGCCATCAGTATGCTGATGACACGCAACTCTATTTCTCCTTTTCATCTTCTTCAGGTGAGGCTGTCACTGTGCTGAACCAGTGCCTGTCTGCAACAATGGACTGGATGAGGGCTAATAAACTGTTGCTCAGTCCAGACAAGACTGAGATGCTGCTAGTGGGTGGTTCTTCTGACTGGATGGTGGATATCCAACCTGTCCTGGAAAGGGTTGCACTCCCCCTGAAGGAGCAGGTTCATAGCTTGCGGGTTCTCCTAGAACCATCTCTGTCACTTGAGACTTAGGTAGCCTCGGTGGCACAGAATGCCTTCTACTAACTTCGGTTGGTGGCCCAGCTACGCCCCTATCTGTACAGGGATAACCTGGCTTCAGTTGTTCATGCTTTGGTAACCTCCAAGTTAGATTACTGCAATGCGCTCTATGTGGGGCTGCCTTTGAAGATGGTTCGGAAGCTGCAGCTTATGCAAAATGCAGCAGCCAGATTGGTAACAGGGACCAGACGGTTCAAACATATAAAACTGATTCCGGCCTGCTTACGTTGGCTGCCTGTATGTTTCCAAGCTCGACTCAAGGTGCTGGTTCTTACTTTTAAATTCTTACACAGCTTGGGACCACTGATGGAATGCCTTTCCCGACACAAAACCACCTGTATGCTACACTCAACATCCAAGGCCCTTCTCCAGGTGCCTACTCGGAGGGAAGCTGAGAGTCTGTCGACAAGGGAGAAGGCCTTCTCAGTAGCAGCCCCCAAATTATGGAATGATCTTCTTGATGAGGTGCACCTGGTGCCAACACTGTTATCTTTTCGGTGCCAGGTCAAGTCTTTTCTCTTCTCTCAGGTATTTTAGCATGTGTTTTAAAATTGCTTTTTAAAAATGTGTTTTTAAATTTGTATATTTGTTTTTAATGTTTTTACTTGTTGTAAACCTCCCAGAGAGCTTCGGCTATGGGGCAGTATACAAATGCAATAAATAAATAAATAATAAAGGTGCATTGTGATAACAGACAGGTGCAGGACTTCAGGGTATGATGCACAGTCTGGCTTAATTGCAAAGGTGGCCTCTGCTAAGCTGCCAATCTGAGTATTTCTGTTTAGACTGAGTGTCTCATGTTTGTATCTAGTCAGATTTGGACAATGAACCATTCTTTTAAGGATATTGTATACCTCACCACAAGCCCTTTGTTTTCACAGCATAACTTGGCACAACAACATTGTATTCATGTTTATATTTATACATCCCTCAACATTGAGTCAAACATCTTGCCTGCCTCTGGCGCTCTTTCACCAAGAGGAGAAAAATGCATGGTAATCCTGCAAGAGCACCCTGGATGTTGACAAGCTGCTTAGAACAAAGGTTGCAGCAATAAAGATGATTGATAGTGGCAGACGACTGTGGAATTCAGTAGGACATCTGGCCAAGAGACTGGTTCCTTCTCAATTTGTAAAGTGAGGTGTCACAATTTAGGCTATGGCGATTTCAAAGATATAGCAAGACACTTTTGATTTAGTGGTAAGTGGTTTTATTTTTGCAAAGTAACAAAAATGCTAATTAGACTTAACAGCAGTTCTGTAATGGAGTTAATGTGGTAAAAATGGTAGAAATCGAAAGGGATTAGCATATCTGTAGAAACACAAATGTAACTACTATTTCATGACCGGCGAGGAAGGATTCATAAATGTTTTTATTAGCTGAAATAATGACTTTTTCCTCAGATGCCAAAAAGATGGAAAAAACATAATAACTTTTTTTTTTCTGAGCAAGCCTGAGCTACTTCATCCATCAAGTACTCTCAAACTTGAATGAGGTCAATTGTTCTGTACTGGCTTTACCATCCTACCAACTCTACTTTTTGTTCAGTGTAAGATTTCCGTTGAAAGGGTTTAAAATGGAAGTGCTACACTGTCAAGGGTTTGGTGCCTAAATGATCTTAGCAACATGTAATTATAATGCTCAAATCGAAACACGGCCTTTCAGTATGAATTGTTGCCATTCTCCCAACATTTTCGCAAGTGTATATGATCTGTGCAGAAAGGATAATTTCTCATCAGTTGCATTGTAGACCCTGAAGTTGTAGATCTAGAGTGTTGTAGGTTGATTCATCAGTTATGACAGGCCTGCGCAGCTTTTGAGCTGCCAAGACAAACAGAACCCACCATAAACAGTGGCATACAAGGAATTCAATAAACCCTTTTATAGCCTGTTTGAGACTCAAAAAGCAGAGGGGTTATCAGACACCTGTCAAGGCATAATACATGATTGCAGTTGGCTTATTGTAGGCCTGAGTTGTGATATAACGGTGCAACTCTTTCAGCATTGATTTTTGATATCGTTCTTCTAGTGCAGGTGTGGGGAACCTGTGGCCCTCCAGATGTTGGGCTATAACTCCCATAAACCCTGACCTTTGCCCATGCAGGCTGAGGCTGATGGGAATTAGACTCCAATAACATCTGGAAGCACACAAGTTCCCCCACTGATGCTCTAGTGGATGGTCCTTTAAATAAACAAGTGTGCCACTACTACAGTACTCTTAAAGCACGTATTATATTACTATGTATGCTTCCAATCTGATAGTAAAAAAAATGGCTAACATTAAAACATAGAATTCCGAGTGACACAAACCCTATAAAATGTGTATCTCATGCTGATGTCCTTTTTTTCTTTTGTTGGATGACTGAGAAGGTAGGGTCTTGCCCTAATGATTATTACAATTTGCATAGCTAGCAGATCGTAAGCACACACAGAATGGCAGCACAGCAGAGGAGTATGGATTAAAAGAATGTTGAAACTACACCTTTTGATTGATTGATTAATTGATTGATTGATTGATGTTTTATTTTGAAGCTTATACTGGTGTTGTGGCCCTGTGGCCCCGGAAGCATAGGGAAAAAAACAGCCACTGAAACATGATGGCTTAGAAAGGCTATACAGGAGGAAATGGGATATCTTTGGCCCTCTGAATGTTGTTGGACTCCAGCCCCCATCAGCCTCAGCCAATGTAGCCAATGGTCAGGGATTATTTTATTTTATTATACATGTGTGTGATTTTATTCTAGCCGCCCTGAGTGCCCTATTGTAGGGCAGAAGGGCGGGATAGAAATATTTTAAATAAATAACTAAATACATAAATTATCAGAATTGTAGTTCATTTAAAGCTGGAGAGTCAAAAAATCCACATCCCTGCTATAAATTATTGTCTCAGGTTCCATAGATCCAGATAACCAAACCACTCAGGTCTAGTATAAAACCTGCAAGGACCAGCTTGTGATTATTCAAGATACTAAATGGAACATTGTACTTTATTTGGCAGACTTGGTATGAGACAAACCTCCTGGAGGAGAGGCTTCCAAAACCAAGCACCACAGAAGGAAGGCTTTCTTCTTGGCCAATTTTCCGTCCCTCCTCTGAGAGCAGAGAAACATAGAGAAGGATCTCTGAGCCAGATCTTTGTGTGCAGAGAAACCCATTGTAAGAAGGTGGTCCTTAAGGTACCCTAGTCCCTCATAGGCTATTTAGAGTTTTAAAACACCAGTACTTTAAATTGTGCTCATAAATTGTCTGGAAGTCAGTGTGGCTATTCTAAACCTGCCAAGATAAGTTCCCAATGAATCATACAGTTGTTTAAGTGGATCAACCATCTGGAAGCCATAATATGTTGTCAGTTCTGAAGGGTCAGCACTGGTGGGCTTTACAATCTTCTGGGTAGCCCCTTCTTATCATCCTGCATCTAGGAATTACTGTCCTGCCTGAGCCCATTGAAGGAAGACACAGACACGAAGGTGCGCTTTTCTTTAATAGCTTTAATGGAAAATTTCAGTTCAGAGCATTTCATGAATCAGCTTACAAGTTACACAAGGTTCAGCATCTCTATATCGCATAAGTAGGCATGACTACACAGAGCTAAGATTGTGTTGCAGCAATTAGACATACCACCTTTCAACCCGTAGGAAGGTGTGGGTGGGCTCATCCTACTTGCGTGAGAAAGGTGTCACAGATGGAAGCATATGTGCAAGCGAGCACTCCTCAGTGGGACAGTGGGAACCCTTTGAGCCTGCCGGCGCAGTAGCCTATGCATCTGAGGCGAGGGCAGTGGAGACACTTCAGTGATCTCCTCCTCAGGAGGCCAGTTGCGTGGCAGCGATGGCAGGGCGAACGAGCAAGGGGAGTGAAGGGGTGAAGAGGCAGCCTCCTGATCGCGCAGAGCCTCATCAGTTGTATTTGGAGCTACGTGTCAGCTCTGCACCGAGACAGCAGTGCAGGTGGGGGCTGGAAATTCCTGGGTATTTACCAGGGCGGGAAAGTCCTTAGCTGGCAGCTTGGTCGTAAATCTGCCAGGCTAACAAGGATGAAGCATGATAAGGGCAAGGCCCTTTCCAAGCTTACGTGCCAAGCCAGAAGTCCAGAAGCAAGGTCAGTAGAGGTCCGGGTTCAATTGCCAAGGGGTCAGTCCAAGATAAGATTCAGGGAATATGGAAACACACAAAGCCAGACCTGACGTTGTAGTCAGCAACAAGTTGAAGCCGAGGTTTGACTTTTAAGGAGCAGGTTTGTCAGCAGGTGTGAGCCATCAGCGTTTTGGCCTTAAGTGGACAGGCCTGCCCCTCTTCTGCCTGACCTTCTGTTGTCTACGTTCTGCAGGTGTGGGGGGAGTATCCTGTTCACTGTCTGCGTCTGGCTGAAGGGCTTCAGCTGTGTCTGGGGTGTTCTGCAGCTGAGAGGGAGAAGGAACTGGGTTCTCAGGAGTTTCCTCCGTTTCTCCTTCTGGGTCTGCTGCTGTTACTCCTGAGTCATCCTTGTCTGATGAGTCCTCCGAAGGGGCCGTGACACTACGGGGCTGTAGCTGTCACTGTCAGCGGCAGTGAAGCCTTTGGCTTCAACCAGCTCTGAATGCAAGTCACTGGGGCTGTCCCCCAAGTCCCATTCAATCTCCTCCTCGTCTTCCACATCACTTCAAGACTGTTCCGTGGAACTCATAACAATTACACATTTGGTCAGGATACAGGAAAGGGCCTTTTCTGTGATGATGCCTGAAATTGTGGACTGCCCTCCCATCAGCTAGGATTGCCAGGTCTCTTGTTTTTGCCTGGAGACTCTAGATTTTTGGGGTCCTCTCCTGGTGAGTGGCATAGCGGTTATAGTGTCAGACTATAACTACAACCTGGGAGACCAGGGTTCAAATCCCCACACAACCATGGAGCTCACTGGGTGACCTGGGGCCAGTCACTGCCTCTCAGCCTCAGAGGAAGGCAGTGGTAAACCACCTCTGAATACCGCTTACCATGAAAACCCTGTTCATAGGGTAGCCATAAATTGGAATTGACTTGAAGGCAGGCCATTTCCATTTTTCCTGATGAGTCACCCCAAACTCCAGACTCTCCACTTTCATTTTTTTTTAAAATTAAGTTTCTAGGTGTCTGGTTCAAGAAATATACACCAAAATGTCATCCACTGCCCCAGCAACGTCTGTTAAATGAGCTTGTAGCTGACTGCTCTAACCCCACTCTTTCAAGTTTGTAGCCTATAAGTGAAGTCAGGGTTGTGATTGACAAGGGATTTGTTGACCTCCAGGCAAAAGGTGGAACCCATGGCAAGTCCAGAGAACTGTTGTCTTTTCCTGCTTGTCTGAAAATCTCATAAATTGAGTAAGTTTATAGCTTTCAGCAGTAGAAAAGTCCCTTTCTCTGTGTGTGCAGGTGAGGAGATGTAGAACAAACAATCACAGTAGGAAGCTGTGGAAGACAATTGTTCACTGTAAATAATTTCAGTTGTGATTATAATAAAAGCGTACATGCAGGGTTTTGAAAGTAATTGCAAATATAGCATATTATACATTTTATCTTTCAAATAATGTTTGAACAGAAATTTAAAAATGTACATGCAGCTTATGATGCCATTACACCGTGTTATACTTTTCTAATTATGAGGAGTCAAACAAGTTTAAATTTTCCTGGGGCTTTGAAGAGGGCAGTTTATTTATCTAATTCATACCCTGTTTTGAAAACCTTCCCAATATGAAGCTTTAATCCTATATTCGCTTTTCTGGGAGTAAAGCTGTAATACTAATCCCACATACTGGGAGTAAACCCCATTAAATTCAGTTGGACTTACTTTTGAGTAGATGTGGTTATGATTGTGCTGTAAGTCAATGGGAATTTTGAATGAATGTAGCAAAGGATTGTGTTTGTGTTGTAAATCTTTCTCCCCCTCCAATCCTATTTTTGAAGCAATTAGGCAGGCTTACCTAGGTGTCACTGCTTTTATTTGGTAGGAAACTAATACTAATTTTATTCTATTTTTAAAAATGCTCTGTTATGACCAACTAGTTTTGACAATAAACAATTATATGTAGTGTGTGCATTTTTACATCTCCTGTCTCTCTCTCTCTCTCTCTCTGTGTGTGTATGGAATCTTTCCAACAACCTTGTGAGGTAGGGTTGGAACCACAGGCAGCTCACAATAAGAAATAAATCCCTTTAAAATCCAATACCCATAAAACAAGTATGAAACAAGTATAAAACAGTTGCAAAACAGCTGAAATTGCCATGATTCTGAATTTTGGGTTGGGTGAGTGAAGTCCAGTGCATGCTTTCCTGTTTGAATAAGCCCCATTGAATACATTGGGACTTGCTTCTGAGTAAACATATATAGGATTGCACTATAAATATCTTTATAGGTTGTGTCAATAATAAACATCTTTGACATTCATGCTTATATAAATATTTCTTCATACTATGTCTTGATATGTATCTGATTTCCCACTATGGTTGTAAATTATTATTTGGAAATTATTATTCCCTATACGTTTTAAGTGTTCCCTTCTTCCTTGGGGTAGTCATGGTCCCCCTCTGTTGTTTTCACTCTAAGGGGCAGATTAGGCTGAGAGATGGTGCGTGCCCATGGCCAGCCAGTAAACATTGTGGCTTATTTCCATTTTAAACTTTAATTAAAATGTTTTATATGCAGGCAAAGTTTATGAAGTAATGCAGATCCACATAAAACATTTAAAGCACATCCAATTCGCATTTAAAGCACATTACTTCCTCCAAAGAGTCCTGGGAAGTGTAGTTTCCCCCTCACAGTTATAGTTCCCACCACACTTAACAAACTATAGTTCCCAGGATCCTGTGGTGGGATTCATGTGTTTCAAATGTATGTTGAATGTGCTTTAAATACATGGTGTGGATCTGCCCTAGTATGCTATACATTCATTAGTGAGTTGAAAAGAACAATTTTAAAATATATTGTTTCCAACAGGGCTGTAGCTCAGTGGCAGGGCACATGCTTTGCATGCAAAGGTCCAAAATCCCATCTCTGGACAAGACTATTGCCTGGAATCCTGGAGAGTCAATGATAGTCCATGTCATCAGTACTGAGCTAGATGGTGCCAAATGGCCTGACTCGGTATAAAAGAGGAAAGATCCAAGGGCCACAGTGTCTCCAACATTTATTTATGTATTTTATTTATAACATTTATATACTGCTTTATTGTAAAATACCTCAAAGCGGTTTATAGAAGGAATTCAAATAATAAAATTATTGGCAAAAACAGTAAAGACACATACTTAAAAACATTCAAAATAATAAAACCAGCAAGGAGTTAAAAACAGATAAAAAACATAAGAGCCTCTACATGGCTGGGTAGGCTTGCCTAAACAAAAAGGTTTTTGGCAGGTGCCAAAATGAGTACAGTGAAGGCAATTGCCTAATGTAAATGGGTAGGGAATTCCAAAGCATAGGTGCTGCTACACTGAAGGATTGATTTCTTACCAGAGCAGAACAAATACTATGTGGAACCGATAACATGGAAAGCACAACTTGAACTTTGCCTGGTAGCAAATCAGCAACCAGTGCAGATTTCAGAGGTATTATGTGCTGATAGGGTCTCACTCATGTCAGCAATTGTGCCACAGCATTCTGCGTTCCTGCAGGTATCGTGGTCCCGCGCCATATAAGGCTTTATAGGTTAGTACCAACACTTTGAATCTGGCCCGGTAGCATATTGGAAGCCAGTGCAAGCGAGCCAGGACAGGTGTTATATGCTCAGACCGCTTAGTTCTTGTTAGCAGTCTGGCCGCCGTATTTTGCACTAGCTGTAGTTCCGAACCATCTTCAGAGGTAGCCCTGCATACAGCACGTTGCAGTAGTCCAAACGTGAGGTTACCAGAGCATGAACCACTGATGTAAGGTCCTCCTTACCCAGATAGGGACGTAGCTGGGCTACCAACCGAAGTTGGTAGAACGCATTCCGTGCCACCGAGGCTACATGGGCCTCAAGTGATAGGGAAGAGTCTAAAACGACTCCCAAACTATGAACCTGATCCTTTAGGGGGAGTGTAACCCCGTTCAGGACAGGGTATGTATCCACCATCTGACCAGAGAAACCATCCACCAGCAGCATCTCAGTCTTATCAGGATTGAGTCTCAGTTTGTTAGTTCTCATCCAGTCCATTGTCGCGTCCAGACAACGGTTCAGCACATCGATCGCCTCACCTGAAGATGTAAAGGAGAAGTAGAGCTGCGTGTCATCAGCGTACTGATAACAACGCACTCCAAAACTCCAGATGACCGCACCCAACGGCTTCATATAGATATTAAAAAGCATGGGAGACAAGACCGAACCCTGCAGGACCCCATATTGGAGAATCCACGGGGTCGAGCAATGTTCCCCAAGTATTATCTTCTGGAGACGGCCCGCCAAGTAGGAGCAGAACTACTGCCAAGCAGTGCCTCCAACACCCAACTCCGCAAGTCTCACCAGAAGGATACCATGGTCGATGGTATCAAAAGCCACTGAGAGATCAAGGAGAATCAACAGAGTTACACTCCCTCTGTCTCTCTCCCGACAGAGGTCATCACACAGGGCGACCAAGGCCGTCTCAGTGCCAAAACCAGGTCTGAAACCCGACTGAAATGGATCTAGATAATCGGTTTCATCCAATAGCGCCTGGAGCTGGTCACCAACCACGCGTTCCAAGACCTTGCCCAAGAATAGAACATTTGCCACTGGTCTATAGTTGTTAAGGTCCTCTGGGTCCAAGGAAGGTTTTTTCAGGAGTGGTCTCACCGCCGCTTCTTTCAGACAGCCAGGAACCACTCCCTCTCGTAAAGAGGCATTTATCACTTCCTTGGCCCAGCCAGCTGTTCCATCCTTGCTAGTTTTTATAAGCCAAGAGGGGCAAGGATCAGGTACCGAAGTGGTTGCACGTACCTGTCCAAGCACCTTGTCCACGTCCTCGAATTGAATCGACTGAAACTCACCCAACAAAACATGACTAGAATGTGCCCCAGACACCTCATTAGGACTAACTGTCATAAAATGGGAATCTAGGTCCCGACGAATGCATAAGATCTTATGCTGGAAGTGCTCAGCAAACTCATTACAGCGGGCTACAGATGTATCTGCCATGTCCTGTGGGCCAGGATGGAGTAGCCCTCGGACAACTCTAAAAAGCTCAGCTGGGCGGGAGAGAGATGACTTAATAGTGGCGGCGAAATGTTGTTTCTTCGCCGCCCTCACCGCTCCTACATACCGCTTGGTAGAAGCACAAACCAGTGCATAATTGCATTTGTCGGGAGTTCGTCTCCAACTCCGCTCAAGCCGTCTCCTATCTTGCTTCATCGCTCTTAGCTCCGGAGTATACCAAGGAGCTGTATGAGCTCTACAAAGGAGAGGGCGCGCAGGAGCGATCGTGTCCACTGCCCGGGTCATCTCTGCATTCCACAGATTAGCCAGGGCTTCGACAGGAGCGCCAGTCCTATCAGCCGGAAAATCCCCCAGAGCCCTTTGAAAACCATCAGGATTCATTAGTCTCTGGGGGCGGACCATTTTAATAGGTCCCCCACCCTTGCAGAGGGAAAAGGCCACTGAAAGTCTAAACTTCAGCAAGCAGTGATCTGACCATGACAAAGGGAGAGATGTAAGACTCCCCACATCCAGATTACTATCCCCATGTCCAGTAGTAAAAACAAGGTCGAGAGAATGCCCCGATGTATGTGTTGGGCCACTAACACGTTGAGACAGCCCCATGGTTGTCATGGCGCCCCCAGTACTAATAGTCTGGGGGATCTCAGCAATACCTCCGAGACCACTTCCGTCAGCTCAGTTAGGGAAGCCATTGGGCAGCAAGGTGGACGGTACACCAAAAGGATTCCCAGTCTGTCCCTCTGGCCCAACACAAGGTGCAAACACTCCAGACCCATAATTGCATAAGTGCTTGGTGAGTGAGATGGAACTCTTATAGACCACAGAAACCC
This sequence comes from Rhineura floridana, assembly GCF_030035675.1. Taxonomy (NCBI): domain Eukaryota; kingdom Metazoa; phylum Chordata; class Lepidosauria; order Squamata; family Rhineuridae; genus Rhineura; species Rhineura floridana. Next base: position 279,392,115 of record NC_084480.1, read on the forward strand.
CACCTCCCCGACCCTCAGATCGACCATGATGCTGAACCAAATACCCTGGTGGGCAGAGCTGGGAGAGACTAACTCTTAATGGGGTAAGATTACCCCTGAGGGATCAGGTCCGCAGCCTCGGGGTTGTTCTTGATTCCAAGCTGTCCATGGAGGCTCAGATTTCGGCAGTGAGCCAGGCAGCTTGGTATCAACTACACCTCATACGGAGGTTGCAACCCTACCTCACGATTCATCAGCTCCCACTGGTGGTACATGCCCTGGTCACCTCTCGATTAGACTACTGCAATGCGCTCTACGTGGGGTTACCCTTGAAAACGGTCCGGAAACTACAACTGGTGCAGAATGCGGCGGCACGCCTGCTTACAAACAGCCGCCGCCGTGATCACATCACGCCGGTGTTAATTCATCTACATTGGCTTCCAGTTGTTTTCCGGGCCCAATTCAAGGTGTTGGTCTTAATCTTTAAATCCCTATACGGTCTCGGCCCAGTTTACCTGAAGGAGCACCTCCAGTACCACCAACTAAGCCGCCCGACCAGATCAGCCACACAGGGCCTTCTCTCCGTCCCACCAACGAAAACAGCTAGGTTGGTGGGGACTAGAGAGAAGGCATTCTCAGTGGTGGCCCCCACTCTCTGGAACTCCCTCCCATTCGATCTTCGCCATGCCCCTTCCCTAGATACATTTTGCCGAGCCTTGAAAACATGGCTCTTTGGACAGGCCTTTGGGATCCCCGGGGTGGGCTAATTTCTTTATATTGTTTTAAAACTGTCTATTGATGGCCCTAAACTGTTCTGTACTGCTGCTTTTAAAATGATTATTGTTGACTGCACTGTATTTTATTATGTATTTATATTGTATTTGAACTTTAATGTTGTACGTCGCCTAGAGTTGTTTTGGCCAGATAGGTGACACAAAAATTAAATTTATTATTATTATTATTAACTCCTCCCTGCTCGCCCACCCAGGTCTCGGTTATGCATGCCAGATTGGCTGCCTCATCCATAATCAAATCATGGACGATGGAGGTTTTATTTTGTACCGATCTGGCATTAAGAAGCAGCAACTGGAGATCCGAGGGTTGGCTGAGAGGACAACCAACAACCCTGCGGATATGAGAGGGACCGGAACAAGGCACAGCCACTACATGTCTGGGCCGCGTTCCCCTTACCTGGCATGTCCCTCTCATAACACCATACCTCCCTCTGCCCGTCACTATGGCAATTGGGGCCCCCTCTAGTCTCCCCACTTGATAGAAAGATCCCTGCCCCAGGCACATTGTAAACTATAAAACATCTTAAAAATAAAAGACTTTAAAGCATATTAGAACAAAACATCTTTGCATGAGGGCACTTAAGCTTTTCTTGCCAGAAGCAAGTAGACTAGATTAAATATTCCCTACCCAGGCTCCCTAAGCAGGTGAGAAGGAATGATCCCATCCCTTCAGCTGGACCTGGCAACACTCTCATTAAGCTAACTTAATTTCCAATCAGAGAATTTTTTTGAGTGGTATGCTCCAAGCAACTGTGGTTGTTGCTTAATGACATCACCAGGGCCCACCTCATGACATCACTAGGGCCTGCCCCTAAATCTCAGGGTTTGGGATGCTTCTGATCTGGCAACCCTACAATCAGTGGTAGGACTGACATCAGCTCTTTTTATCATTTTGGCACCAATGTAAGTCATAGCTGTTTTTTCAGGCATTTGTGAGTTATTTGTTGTCACTCTCAGGTTGATAACTACTCTGCAGTTTAATTATGGCCTTATCCCAGTCTGCATCTGTGCTGGAATTGCTTTTTGAGATGTTTTTAAAGTTGTTTTTAAAAGATGGCTTTTATATGTTTTGTTTTAATATGTTTTTAAAGATGTTTTGTTCTAATATGCTTTAAAGTCTTTTATTTTTAAGATGTTTTAAAGTGCTTTTAGTGTTTTTGTTTGCCGCCCTGGCCTCCTTTTGGGAAGAAGGGCAGGATATATATTTAACAAATAAATAAAATAATAATTAAGATTATTTGTTTATCTGTTCTCTCAGTTATTGTATTGGGATTGTTGTGTTTTAAATTAAGTTTGATTGTTATGATGAAGGGCAGGTTATACATATTTTATATTAAAAAACATGCTCAGTGCAGGAATCTTGCAAATACAGCATTCGTAACAGATGATTAAACATCTCTAGGCACTCTAGAATAGCTCTTACCATTAGAAAGTTTCTACTAATGTATAGCCAAAGAACTGGTCGAGTTAGCGACAGAGGCAATCTAATGAGTCATCAGATCCATCTCTCTGCCAGAGAAAGATAAAGATCATATTAGATCACCCATTCAGAATGATGGGCCTTCTGGTGTGTTCCTTGTTAGACTGTAGTTAGGAATGTTTTAAGGGCTATTCACTCTTCATTTTCCTCATCCATTCTTCCCCTTTTCATTTTTTAAAATTAAACCACTATCGATTGTAAACAAGTCAGATGTGCTACCTGGATGGCCACTGTGAGAACAGGATACTGGACTAGATGGGCCACTGGCCTGATCCAGCAGGCTGTTCTGATATTCTTATATTCCTAACCTCTAGGAAATCTCAGTTTTAAACAGAAGCTGAACTTCCTTTTCTTTGTTTACTATTCTTTAGCATTAGTGGAGATTTGGTTGATTTGTAACATTTTTATCTTCTTCACTGGTGGATTTGTGTGCGCATACGCACGGGTATGGCTCAGAGCCATTTCTTACAAATGCTGAAAGACAGAACATGGCATTTTGTTCTCCCACGTTGGTCTCCTATAGTTCAAAAGAGCCCAGTGCTGGCATAATTCAATATGCATAGGGAGATACAAGATGGCAGTGTCTAGTTAAAGTAAAAAGTGTTGATCAGCATTCAGAATAACTCCATGCTGGCTCATGCTCACATCTAATCAGTCTTATAATGGGTTTGTGCAGTTTAAGAGCTGTGACTCTTTGGCTTAATGGCATATGCATTTCATATGATCTACTGACTGGATATATAATATCAGAACATTATTTTAGTTTATTAAAGCTGTGACTTTTAAATAACACACAAATAGTGTGCCATACATTATGCACTCAGATGAAATGGCTCCATTACTTCAAGCAGGTTTAATTAGCTCTGTTAAAAGCCTGTAGCTTATACAGTATAAACAATGGTGAGTATAATTCATCAGATATTGTGTGTGTGTGTTTCATACCAACTTCACTTAATTTTTTTTGATTGCTGGGTCATTAAAAATTGATTTTTCCTTTTTCATTCTTCATTTTACTTCTTCTTTCACATGCTCAGTATGTAACATATAAAAGAAAATGTATGTTTTTCTTTTCATATGAATTATGTGAATGTCATATTTACTGGACAGTAAACTCCCCCCCCCTTTGACTCACCCAAATTTCTGTAGATCAAATGTCAATGGATTGTCCGTTTTCTTTTCTTTCTTTGGAATGGAGAAAATCAGTGGGATACGGTTATCCCTGGATATAAACTATATCGGAAGGACAGGGAACGACGTATTGGTGGCGGAGTCGCTCTATACGTGAAAGAAGGCATTGAATCCAGCAAGCTCGAAACCCCCAAAGAGGCAGACTCCTCCACAGAATCGTTGTGGGTGGTGATACCATCCCCAGGAGGGACTTAATGCTGGGAACGATCTATCGTCCCCCAGATCAAAATGCTCAGGGAGACCTTGAGATGAGATATGAAATTGAGGAAGCATCCAAACTAGGAAATGTGGTAGTAATGGGTGACTTCAACTACCCGGACATAGATTGGCCGCATATGTGTTCCAGTCATGACAAAGAAGCAAAGTTTCTAGATATTCTAAATGACTATTCCCTAGACCAGTTGGTCATGGAACCAACCAGAGGGACGGCAACCCTGGACTTAATCCTCAGTGGGGACCGGGACCTGGTGCGAGATGTAAGTGTTGTTGAACCGATTGGGAGCAGTGACCACAGTGCTATTAAATTAAACATACATGTAACTGGCCAATTGCCAAGAAAATCCAACACGGTCACATTTGACTTCAAAAGAGGAAACTTCACAAAAATGAGGGGATTGGTAAAAAGAAAGCTGAAGAACAAAGTCCAGAGGGTCACATCACTCGAAAATGCTTGGAAGTTGTTTAAAAACACTCTATTAGAAGCTCAACTGGAGTGCATACCGCAGATCAGAAAAGGTACCGCCAGGGCCAAGAAGATGCCAGCATGGTTAACGAGCAAAGTCAAGGAAGCTCTTAGAGGCAAAAAGTCTTCCTTCAGAAAATGGAAGTCTTGTCCAAATGAAGAAAATAAAAAAGAACACAAACTCTGGCAAAAGAAATGCAAGAAGGCAATAAGGGATGCTAAAAAAGAATTTGAGGAGCACATTGCTAAGAACATAAAAACCAACAACAAAAAATTCTATAAATACATTCAAAGCAGGAGACCATCTAGGGAGGCGTTTGGACCCTTGGATGATAAGGGAGTCAAAGGTGTACTGAAGAACGATAAGGAGATTGCAGAGAAGCTAAATGAATTCTTTGCATCTGTCTTCACAGTGGAAGATATAGGGCAGATCCCTGAACCTGAACTAACATTTGCAGGAAGGGATTCTGAGGAACTGAGACAAATAGTGGTAATGAGAGAGGAAGTTCTAGGCTTAATGGACAATATAAAAACTGACAAATCACCGGGCCCGGATGGCATCCACCCGAGAGTTCTCAAAGAACTCAAATGTGAAATTGCTGATCTGCTAACTAAAATATGTAACTTGTCCCTTGGGTCCTCCTCCGTGCCTGAGGACTGGAAAGTGGCAAATGTAACGCCAATCTTCAAAAAGGGATCCAGAGGGGATCCCGGAAATTACAGGCCAGTTAGCTTAACTACTGTCCCTGGAAAACTGGTAGAAAGTATTATTAAAGCTAGATTAACTAAGCACATAGAAGAACAAGCCTTGCTGAAGCAGAACCAGCATGGCTTCTGCAAGGGAAAGTCCTGTCTCAGTAACCTATTAGAATTCTTTGAGAGTGTCAACAAGCATATAGATAGAGGTGATCCAGTGGACATAGTGTACTTAGACTTTCAAAAAGCATTTGACAAGGTACCTCACCAAAGACTTCTGAGGAAGCTTAGCAGTTATGGAATAAGAGGAGAGGTCCTCTTGTGGATAAGGAATTGGTTAAGAAGCAGAAAGCAGAGAGTAGGAATAAACGGACAGTTCTCCCAATGGAGGGCTGTAGAAAGTGGAGTCCCAATACAGGTATTGGGACCTGTACTTTTCAACTTGTTCATTAATGACCTAGAATTAGGAGTGAGCAGTGAAGTGGCCAAGTTTGCTGACGACACTAAATTGTTCAGGGTTGTTAAAACAAAAAGGGATTGCGAAGAGCTCCAAAAAGATCTCTCCAAACTGAGTGAATGGGCGGAAAAATGGCAAATGCAATTCAATATAAACAAGTGTAAAATTATGCATATTGGAGCAAAAAATCTGAATTTCACATATACGCTCATGGGGTCTGAACTGGCGGTGACCGACCAGGAGAGAGACCTCGGGGTTGTAGTGGACAGCACGATGAAAATGTCGACCCAGTGTGCGGCAGCTGTGAAAAAGGCAAATTCCATGCTACCGATAATTAGGAAAGGTATTGAAAATAAAACAGCCGATATCATAATGCCGTTGTATAAATCTATGGTGCGGCCGCATTTGGAATACTGTGTACATTTCTGGTCGCCTCATCTCAAAAAGGATATTATAGAGTTGGAAAAGGTTCAGAAGAGGGCAACCAGAATGATCAAGGAGATGGAGCGACTCCCTTACGAGGAAAGGTTGCAGCATTTGGGGCTTTTTAGTTTAGAGAAAAGGCGGGTAGGCGGAGACATGATAGAAGTGTATAAAATTATGCATGGCATTGAGAAAGTGGATAGAGAAAAGTTCTTCTCCCTCTCTCATAATACTAGAACTCGTGGACATTCAAAGAAGCTGAAGGTTGGAAGATTCAGGACAGACAAAAGGAAGTACTTCTTTACTCAGCACATAGTTAAACTATGGAATTTGCTCCCACAAGATGCAGTAATGGCCACCAGCTTGGACGGCTTTAAAAGAAGATTAGACAAATTCATGGAGGACAGGGCTATCAATGGCTACTAGCCGTGATGGCTGTGCAGTGCCACCCTAGTCAGAGGCAGCATGCTTCTGAAAACCAGTTGCCAGAAGCCTCAGGAGGGGAGAGTGTTCTTGCACTCGGGTCCTGCTTGCGGGCTTCCCCCAGGCACCTGGTTGGCCACTGTGAGAACAGGATGCTGGACTAGATGGGCCACTGGCCTGATCCAGCAGGCTCTTCTTATGTTCTTATGTTCTTATGACCTTAAGGGTTGCTATGGGATATAGGCAGTTTTGATTCATCCTACTTCTGTTGCTAATCCACTACTGAGATACAATTTGATTACTCACAGTTAGAGTGCAGTCAGGGGCATCACTACCGGGGTGCGGAGGGTGCGGACCGCACCCAGGTGACACCCTGAGGGGGGTGACACCCAGAGCTGCCCCGCCCCGTGCCGTTGGCTGGCAAAGGAGCCGAGAAGCACTTCGGGTTGGCGCAGCCAACTCCTCCTCGGAGGTGGGTGGGCGAGACCGACAGCAGGCGCCTGCCCGCTGGTGGTGAAGTCGGGACGGCCTTCCACCACCAGCCTGGAGTGCGTGGTGAGTGCGTGTGCGTGCCAGAGGTCCGCACCCCCCCGCATTCCCGCTAGTGACGCCGCTGAGTCCAGTGAAGTTCAAATGCCTGGAATTCAGATTATTTAAGGCCTTCTACTAAGTGGGAATGGTGCAGGCAGCATCACTTTTCCACTAGGAATACTGGAGTTTGTATTTCCAGTCCTTGGTGAAAGAAGGTATTCCACAAGAAACTGGAAGTTCCTGCAGCCACATTTGTTTTTCTTTGCATCTGCTTGGACATAAGTTTCAGCAGTGGATTAGACCCTTCTTTGAGGGTTTTATGTATGGTAATTTGGAACACTGGTGGCTGATTGTTCCCTGCCAGTGTGACAGTGGAATCTACTCCAGGTTTCAGCACCTTTTAGCACTTTGGACAGCTCCTTCAAAGTCCTGACAAATCCTGGCATGGATTCCACTGTCTCATTGACATGGAACAACTAGCTACCACTTTTTGGAATGGACTCAAGAAAGCCCCTTGGGGGTGAACACAGGGGGGCTTTTTCATTCCCTTTAATCAGTCATCTTTTTAGACAACAATTCAGATTGCCTCTTTAAAGAAAAGTTGGAGCTTGCCAATAACCACCAATATACTGTGTTTGGTAGATTTGATGGGCCATGTGAGCTGGCTCCTTTGGACCACATCAGCAAGTCATTTTTAACATGATAACCTTTTTTATTATTATTTAACAGAGACATTGGTTGTGAGAAGAGATTGGCAGTACCAGCAGATGTTTACTGGGGAAAATGGTTACAAGTATTTGGCCCTATCCAGCATGAGAGTGGAACGAGCATTGGGCTTGCACACAGCCTCACCCCTCCCTTCCCACCTCAGGGTAGAAAGTAAGCTGTGACTTGGTGTGATATTGGCTGTATTCAGAATCTCCTTGAACTCTCATTCTATGCCTGTTTTAATCCAAGTCTGGATAGCAAATTTTAGCATATCTCAGGCTCAGGTGAAACTAATGTTGCACTGGAGGGCATGGACCAGGAAAAGAGATGAACAGGAGGTCAGATGAGGAGCATGTGAAGCTGTGGCTTGCCAAATAGAAAAAATCTGTCGTAATAGGTTCCTTATCTAACAGCTGCAGCATAAGCAGCTGTTTGCTATAAACAGTCCCCACCCCAAACCTGGTGCCATTCAGATGTTTTGAATTACAACTCCATTTTAGTGTAGGGATGGGGGTTCACATTTCAGTTCACATTTAAAGGTGGATCTACCTAATTCACACGTTCCAAAACAATATGTGAATTGAAACACAGCCATCCATCAAAATTCACACTTCTCTGAATTGTGCAGTGCAGTTCTCCAGCCAAGTAAGGCTTACAAATATGCATGTACTGGAGTAAAGCGTGCATAAAAATGTATATACAGTAGGGCCCCGCTTTACGACGCTTCACTTTACAGCGATTCGCTAATGCGGCGGCTTTCAATTAGGGAAGTCCCCGCATTAAGGCGCTTGTTCTGTTTTTACGGTGTTTTTTTCCCACCGCGTGTCATTTTTATGTCATTTTTGCGCGACGCGTCCCATTATCAATGGGTTTCGCTGTACGGCAATTTCCGCTTTACGGCGGGGGTCCAGAATAGAACCTGCCGTATGAGCAGGGCCCTACTGTATTGGTGAAATAAATAGAAAAATGCATTATGTTAGGGGAAATTGCGCCATAAAAATGTGTATATTAGGGGAAATCACATATATACTTGTGTAAATTCTGAGAAATTTGCACTAAAATGCTGATGAATTTTCATGAGAACCTTAAAATAAAGAATTCACATACAGTTGCAGAAATGTGGATAACTGAAGTTAAGACTGGAAAAGTGAGAAACTGAAATTGACAGATTTGCCCATCCCTATTTTAGAGGGTTGGCTGGTGCCAAAGCTTTAGTCATTTCTGCACCAGATGAAATCTCATTTTCCCCCTGAGCTTGCTTAAGTTATTAGTAATTTCATGTGAGGAGCCCATACTGTGGCTTCCTCAGTGTTTTTAAAGGATATGCTATCGTTTTATCTGCTGTGTTGAACAGGTTTTACTGTGATGTTTTTCTGCATTGTCCCCCACCCTGGAATCATATGATGAAGGGAAAGCTAGAATTCTTGAAGGTATGGATAGATGGATGAAGTAATCACAGATCATTGGCCCTGCTGGCTGGGACTGATGGTAGTTGTAGTTTTGAAGGGCCTAGGGTTGGGAAAGGCTGGCTGTAAACATGTGCAGTAAAGGGTACTATATGTGGAGTATATCATATTGCTTCTCCTACATCTATGGATTATGACCCATTTCCTCTTCTTACTTTCCCATTCCAAAATTTGGCCTCCAATGCTGGTTGAGTAACTAGAACTTGATACCTCAGAGATTTGAGGAGAATGCAAATAAGTGTAACCCTTTGGCCCTCTTTTGAATTCAAACTTTACTTAAGCCTTGACCATGTCTGGATAATGTTTTTCTTTCTTTTTCTTTTTTTCTTCCTCCTCCTCTGTTTGTTTCATGCACTTTTGTGCATTGGCTACAAAATTATGAGAGAGGCAGTTCTCGCTGTATTTCTGGTTCAGACCCAAACCACAAAGCTGATGGAAACCTCACAGGAAAGCCTAGCCTAGAGAAGAAGAAAAAGAAAAGAAAAGCTGGGCCCAATTGCCTGAAGTACTTTCTTTAATCTGTCATTTCAAGGAAGAAGTAGGAGGGGAGAGGCTGCTATCTGGACAGTGTGGGGGTCATCCACAGTGTTGCTGTGGCTAACATCTGGCTACCGCAATGGGCTAAGATTAAGGGTCAGAAAGCCCCAAGAGTAGATGAAGGCATTTTTCTAGAGAGAAATTCCTGCTGAATTTGACAAGTGAGAAGCTGCCTTTTTGACCCAGTTTGTATGTTCGTCCTGGCCACTTTCATTGCTCACCAGTGTAATGTGTACTCATTTGAGCTAGCAGCTAATGAAAGTCAGCTGCAGCTACTTCTAGGATCACACAGATCCCATTTCATATATTGGCTGTAATCTCCTCGAAGTCTCATCATGTGCACCTCTTCTTGGGTACATGTGGAGTTGCATAGAAGATGGATATGATCAGAATGGGAAGTATATGTGATTGCTATAATCAAGGGTTAAAATTATTCCAGGAATAATGTGTACTGCTGTATGAATGATCTATTAGTTTACACATGTCCTCTTTGTGTCCATGAGCACACATGCATCTGAGGTCGGGAGCACATGAGTCCAATGTACTTGTGTACCGGCTGTATGAACCAGTCCCAGATTCTCATCCTCATCATCATCACTACGTACTTTATAGCAGAAGGAAGGTTGGGATCTGCTGGTAAATCTATTATTATTTATTAATATCTTATTTGAATTTCTGTCCCACCTGTCCACCCAAAGGAGCTGAAGTTGGCAAACACCAAAGTGGTAAAGCAATACAGTTAAATGAAATAGATCAGCAAGAATTGCTGTCTCATTTGTTTAACAGTGGCAACAACAAAATGACTCCCCGATTCCCCCCAGATTATGCTGTTGAAAGGGTGTAGTGGATTTTTGTGTGTAAGGACTTTGAGCTCCATTCTGATACTCAGAACAATTTTTGGGGCTTGGTCTTTCACTCTCAGTGTATGTCTTTTTGGCACTGAGACACTAGTTGGTGGATCTCAGGGTTCTAGTAAAACACACACACAAAGTAGAATCTTCCTATTCTGAAGTCTGCCCACCTTTGCTTTACAGAGTATATTAAAAGGACAATGACTCTTGCCTGGAGGCTTACAGTCTGAAAAGCAAACATAAAAGAAAGAAGAAGAAAGGAGGGAGGGACGGAGGGAGGGAGGCTAACAAATAAAAGACATGGGGAAACTGATAAGGCAAGAAAATCAATCAGGGAATGTAATCCTGAACAGGTGCATTTTTAACTCTCTTTTTAAAACAAGCAAACAAAACTTTGGAAAGAAGATATATGTCCAGAGGAAAGAGTTATGGCTGGTGGAAAGCAACAAAACCAAAAAGAAGGTGAAATGGGTCTGTCTTTAACAATCTAGGATGCTTATTTCAGCAATAATAAGAAAGGACTATGGAGTGGGAAACCAGACTGTTGTTTATGGTTCAACTATAGTGTCCTTGGAAGGTCATTGCATTTCCTTTTGTCTGTCAATGGGAGGGGGTAGTTATGCGCTCATGTAATTTTTGTATGAGAATAGAGCAAATGCATCTTACAGAAAGATACCCATAAAATGCATGTGTGGATGTGGATGTATGTGTGCATGTATATAGAAAACAAAAATCTCAGAGTCCTTTTGTCATCCAAGACATGAAATCCATTTTCAGAGAGTTTATCCCTTGTACACTGGAGCTTAACATGTAGAGTTTACTCTCTCCCTGTTCTGCTATATTGGAATTTTAAACAGGGAACTGATAATGGTATAATTAAAATCTTGCAAGTTAAGTACATCTCATGAATTATTAAAATAAAGCACCACCAAACCCTGCAAAGAACACACACACACACACCTTAGTTTTTGACAAACATACCCTTCCCCAAGGTCACTGAAAGAGTCTATCTACATGCTGCTGCTAACATCCTGCAACTTACTGGAACATATTTAAAGTTCATGGGAGTGTGAGAGGGAAGGGGAGGAACTGTCACCCTGGGGGTTCCGTGAATGTCTGCCAATGCATTTTTCAGAGGATTGTTTTTAGGGGGAGGGGTGATTCACTGTGGGGAGCAGATGTATTTCCCTTATGCAGTTTTAATATAGGACACAGAATTTTGATCAAATGCACAAGGAGGCCACTTGCCACAGGAACAAGGCAAGAGAGTACTGACACCTGAGCATCTTCATTAACCTTTTTGATTGCCTTCAAATCACCTTCCTGCAAAGATGACTTGCTTACTCCTCATTATTGAAAGCATGTTATGCAGGAATGTGCCTAATCAAGGTTCCACTAGGTCTAATGCTTCTTTTCTTGAGAACTATCATTTGTTATTTATTTCATCCAAGAGGGGATCACTGGGAGATTTTCTAGGGAGGCAGAAGGCCAAGAGAACAGAGTCCTCAGCTTTTATGGCTTGCTTATATCCGAATGCTTCATTAGGAACAGCAGTGTGACCAGCGCAAGGCTGTCAAGCTGTGCTTCCAAACAGTGCAGTTGGCAAGTCGAGCCCCTAGTTTTGTCAGCTTGATGGCCAATGTAATTATCAGGAATGGAGCATGCATACTGAGAGATGGGATGAAAGAAGATAGTGGGGCCACATTCTTTTAGCAAATAAGAGAAAAGGAAGGCTTGGGGAAAGAATGAATGGGACAGAAAACGTTTTAAAGAGAGGGAAAGCCTATTGTGTAATAGTAAGTACAAGTGCTTTTTTCTAAAGAGACGTTTGCTTCAAATTCTTTCAACTGCAAAAGTGCTGAGTGATCAGAGGGTGGAGTTCAGCTAAGAGTTTAGACTGAGCTGATTGCCCTGTCCTAGGGGGGGCTGTCTTTCCTCCAAGGAGGCTGCCAGAGGGAGAACAGTATTTTTCACCACAATAATCCTGTGGGGTAGGGTAGGCTCAGGGATGAAAAGATCTGTCAATTTCAGTTCTCCTGGTTTCACTTTTTTCCAATCTTAAATTCAGCTCTCCACATTTCGGCAGCAATTTGCATTTTTTTTTTACAAAAAGAAAAAACCCTCATGAAAATTTTTCACATTTTAGTGGGAATTTCTCCTAACACACATATTTTTGCCTGCAGTTTTGACTGATGTACAATTTTTGCAAGCAATGTCTCCTAATATGTATGTTATTTTCATGAACACATTCATTTTTATGCACATTTCCCCCTAACTTATACATTTTTTATCCACTTCTGAGGATTCTTTTGGGGAAGCCATGACTGTCTAAAGTGAAATAAAGGCCTGGTGTGGATGTGGCCGGGGACAGCTTTGGTTTAAATTTGGGTGGGAGGCTACATGTGCCTGCTGTAGAATAAAAAGGTGGGGGAAACCCTGAAAAGCAATGATGCTGTTCCCAATGTTTCCTTTTGGAAAGGAAAGGGGGTTTCCCTCTGCCCAATGCCCACCCACCCAATCTCCTCCCCTCTCCCTCCCTCTCTCCTCCACCTTCCTCCCCTTTCCTTGCGCTTCTGTTGCTAATGACAAATCTCTGTATTTAATAAAATGGTTCCACAATGCAACAGAATTCTCAGACCATGTTGCTTTATTGCTTAAAAAAAGATTATATACCTGTATAGTGTTTCACTTGGTAAACTTTTTTTTACATCAAGAAAAAAATTCTAATGCCCCTCTTTTCCTCTCCCCAAAGATGTAAAGACTTAGGATTGGGGTTGATTTATTTATTAATTTCATTTATACCCCACCTTTCTTTTCATGAAACCCAAGGCAGCTTACATATGGTTCCCAAGCAATCTCCCATCCAGGCACTGACCACACCTGACACTGGCCTTATGTGCCTTCAGACCATAGCCTGATGACAACTTTATAAGCTCATCAAGGGGTCAAGGAACTCCAACTTTTCAGAAACCCTGATATAAGCTGCAGTGACACCAATGTTGGGAGGTCAATTGTGCCCCACCACAGCAGCCACTACCAGTCACTCTCTCAGTGCCTAGCCTATCACATAGGATTATTCAGCCTAGTTCAGTATTACCCACTCCAGCCAGCAGCAACTGTCCGGAGTCTTTCCCATCACCAGATACCTGATTCTTTTTCAACCAGGGAGTGAACCTGGGACCTTCTGCATGCGAAGCATGTCCACCACCATAAAGCTATTCCACTCTCTATTTTTACCTGAGGCCACCTAGCGAGTTTCAGAGATGAGCAGGGGATCTGATCCTGCTTTTCCTACAACCAATCCTCAAACCCCTATGTGCCAATTATATCTCAGTTTTTCCATGCAAAAATATCAGGACTGATACCAGGTTTGAGGGATCTTTGAGCAAGATGCTCTTCTGGGGGAGGGGGCAGTGCCCTCTTTGTTCCTCCACCAAAATAAGCTTACCAGGGGGCAGAAAGGTGGGCAGCCTGCAGCAGAGGTAGGTAGTGGTGGGTCGCAGTGGAGACAGACAACAGGACAGTTCCCACTGCCTGAGGGGAGCCCAATATTGAGAAGCACCTAAGAACATTTAGGCCACAAAAACAAAATGCACGGGTACAGGATGGGAAATACTCGGCTTAGCAGTAGTGCATGTGAGAAGGACCTTGGAATTGTAGTGGATGGCAAGTTGAACATGACCCAGCAGTGTGATGCTGCGGCAAAAAAGGCAAACACGGTTTTGGGATGCATAAACAGAGCTATAGTTTCCAGGTCGAGGGAAGTAATAGTCCCACTATATTCTGCATTAGTCAGGCCTCATCTGGAATACTGCGTTCAGTTCTGGGCACCTCATTTTAAGAAAGATATAGACAAGTTAGAGCGGGTTCAGAAGAGGGCGACGAGGATGATAGCCGGTATGGAGAACAAGTCTTATGAGGAAAGGTTGAAGGAACTTGGCATGTTCAGTCTGGTGAAGAGAAGGCTGAGGGGTGACATGATTGCACTCTTTAAGTGGCTTCCAGTTGTTTTCCGGGCCCAATTCAAGGTGTTGGTATTAACCTTTAAATCCCTATACGGTCTCGGCCCAGTTTATCTTACGGAGCGCCTTCAACGCCACCAATTATGCTGCCCGACAAGATCAGCCACTCAAGGCCTTCTCTCAATCCCGCCGACAAAAACAGCTAGATTGGCGGGTACAAGAGAGAGGGCATTCTCAGTGGCGGCCCCCACTCTCTGGAACTCCCTCCCACAAGATCTCCGGCACGCCTCCTCCCTAAATGTATTCCGTAAAGCCTTAAAGACCTGGCTCTTTCAACAGGCCTTTGGGATCTCCGGGGAGGGTTAATTACTGTGACTGAAATGCCTCCTACCCTGTTTTAATATTGTTGCTGCTGTATTATTCTCATACTGTTTTTTATTGTATTATTGTAGTTTATCTCATTGTGTTTTAACTGTTTTGTACGTCACCTAGAGTGGCCTTTGGCCAGATAGGCGACACAGAAATTAAATTTATTATTATTATTATTAAGTACCTGAAGGGCTGTCACATAGAGGAGGGTACAGATTTGTTCACTGCTGCCCCAGAGGGTAGGACTAGGTCTAATGGTTTTAAATTGCAGGAGCGTAGATTCAGATTGGACATTAGAAGGAACTTCTTGACAGTAAGGGCAGTTCGGCAATGGAACCGACTGCTTAGGGAGGTGGTGGGATCCCCTTCGCTGGATGTCTTCAAGCAGAGGCTGGACAGCTATCTGCGGGAGATGCTCTAGCTGTGGATTTCCTGCTGTGAGCAGGGGGTTGGACTCGATGGCCTACAAGGCCCCTTCCAACTCTATGATTCTATGATTCTAACATAAGAAAAGCCTGCTGGATCAGGCCAATGACCCATCTAGTCCAGCATCCTGTTCTCAGAGCGGCAAACCAGAAACCTGTGGGAACCTCAAAAGCAGGACAACAGCATTGTCCCCTCCTGGGGTTCCCAGCAACTGGCATTCAGAAGCATACTGCCTCTGACTGATGGGACAGAGCATAACCTGGCTAGTGAGGGGACAGTAGCCATCGCCTCCTTTATTACCCCAGAATATTTCTGTGCTCCAAAGTAGTGCTTGTTGGGATGGTGCCTAGAGATACTGGTGATGATGTAAATGGCATTGACCACAGCTGCCTAAACTAGCGTTTATCTTTTTTTAACACCGGCTCTTGGATAGATTGGTACTGGCATCAGCTGTTGTGGGCCTGGGCCTTTGTCTAACTATGCCATGTGCTAATATTGGCCATGATAAACCTATTGAATGACCAAGCACCTCAGTGGAAATGTGTGAGATGACTGTGCACTGAAACAGTTTGTGTTAGACATGCCAGATGAAATAGCTGGACAATCAGCAGAGTTTTAGGATATATAAGATACTAGCAGCCTAGTACCTGACATTGCTTAGAAATTCTAAGAAACCCCAAAATCAGTGGTTAAAGTCAGTGGTATTTTGAAAAACCCACTCCACCATCTGGATTCAAAAGGTCCCAGGCTATGGTCTGAAGGCACATGAGGCCAGCACCCTGCTGAAGCTAAGCAGGATCAGGTCTGGTCAGTGCCTGGATGGCAGACTGCCTGGGAACCATATGGAAGCCATCTTGGGTTTCTAGCATGAAAGAAAGGCAGGGTATAAATGCAATAAATAAATAAAATGTTGTCTAATTGTAACCAGTCACAGATAAAATCTCACTCCTTGCTGTCAGGAGCCATCATGCAAAAATTGGTTATGATATCTTAAGAGGTGTCCAAATGCACAGAGAACAGACAAACAACTTTTCAAAATATTTAATAGATGTACTTCCCATGTGGACAAAACTTATTTTTCATACTATCTTTTCAAATTGAAGTGTGCATCTTGACAAATCACAACAGAACATCAGGAAACAGGAACAGTTTGATGTGTCTGCTTGAGCTCTCCATCACACTTTGCTGATCTTTGACCACAGCAACACATTCCCACCCCCACGCCTTCCATTTTACAACAGTGGCTGATGAAATGCATCTTGGCCAATATGTGGGTGTGCTGTAAATTGCTGCTGGATCAATGAGGAAGGTGGGCGAGTGATTGTGATTCATGCCTGTACCTGAGTCACCCCCTCTCTCCTGGGGGCTCTTTCTGTCCTTAGAAGCTTAATTACTGCATGTTTGCAGGGCTCTGCCTCTACTCGTTATCTAGCCTTAAACATGTGGATAATTATTTTTGCAAAAACGACATTAAAAGCAGCACAAAGTGATGCATGCCTACTCAAAAGTAAGCCCTACTGAATCCAAAGGGGCTTACTCCTAGTTAAGTGTTACACAGTTTTTTGGAGTAACAGTGCCATCGTACTCAAGTCTACTCAGAAGTGAGTCACTAAATTTTGTGGGGCTTACTCCCAGGTAAGTGAGGTTAGGATTGCAAACTTAAGCCTATTTCTCATAAATTGCAGAGGAGGTTATGAACTTGTTGCTGGGCTGTACCTGCCTAGGCTTCAGGCTCAAATGATTGAATGGTGACCTGTCCTCCCACTCTTTCTCAAAAAACAATCTTTCCTACATATAGAAAGCTAGTCTGTTAGGGAGAAGGCTGCTCTCTTCTGTTATTTCATTCTCCGCTGCTGGTGGTTTGTGCTTATGGATGTGTTTGGGACTGGATGCATGTTGGTTACTGCAAGCTTATCATGTGATACCATGTGTGTGTGATACCATGGACCACGGAAAAGACAAATAATTGGGTGTTAGAAGAAATTAAATCAGAATTATCACTAGAAGCTAAAATGATGAAACTGAGGTTATCATACGTTGGACACATAATGAGAAGACATGATTCACTAGAAAAGACCATAATGCTGGGAAAAACAGAAGGGAGTAGAAGAAGAGGAAGGCCAAACAAGAGATGGATTGATTCCATAAAGGAAGCCACAGACCTGAACTTACACGATCTGAACAGTGTGGTTTACAATGGATGCTCTTGGAGGTCGCTGATTCATAGGGTTGCCATAAGTCAAAATCAACTTGAAGGTACATAACAACAACAACTTTGGTTCTATTCTGTTGTCTTTTAATATTCTGTGATGGAAGCCACCTTGACAGAGCCTTTACTCTTAAAGGCAGGCTCTAAATGTCTTAATTTATGGATGGGAAACCTATGACCCTCTGAATGTTGTTGGACTCCAAATCCCCTCAGTTCCAGACAGCATGGTCAATGGTGAGGGCAGCAGCAGGCGGCATGGTGTGGAGGACTGCACCACCTCCTTGACCTCCCTCTGGCTGAGTCACCGCTACATACCAGGATAGAGAGGGGGAATGGCGAGGAGAGGGCAAGGCTGGTGTAGTGCAAATTTGCCTCATATACACTTGCTTTTGTGCAGTTTTGCCTAATATACACATTTTTGCCAAGCAAGTTTCTTTAACATAAAGCATTTTTGTATGTTATTTTCACCTGTATATGCATTTTCATGCACATTTTACCCTAATATATTCATTTTTGTACATGTTACTTGACTGGAGAACTACACTGTAGAATTCGGAGAAGTGCAAATTTCCAAGGATAGCTGCATTTTGGTTTGCATGTTGTTTCAGGAAGTGGGCATAAAGTAAAAGTTGCCATAAATATGAACTGAACCACATTTCTCTCCCATTCCCAACCATGTATCAGCTCGGCGGTTCAAGGTAAGCAGAGCAAGGAACAGGCAGGCTGAAAGTACTGTTGATCCATCTCCCAGCATCTTCCTTCTGCTTCTTTATGTCTGGCTGGGGGGGGGGCTGGACCCAGGCAAGACAGAATGCAACCGTGTCTAATTAACTCAAGGACCTGACTAGAACAGGTGCAACACAGCAGGTATATGTAGGGAGCCTGACACACACATGTCAGCAACTAGCTTACTTCCAACCATAAAAAGACAGCAGAAATCAAAATATCTTTTTTACAGTGCACCCAAAAGATGTTCAGACTTTGGCAAGTGTCCAGGAAATAGGCAATATCAAAAACACCTTTCTACATTGCTTTGCTTCCTGAATCCAGTACACAAACTATAGAAATAAAATGGGTTGTCTCAGACAGATATGGCAAAAGTGACATGTAAAACTTACCTTCGCATGTAAGCAATCAAGCCCTTGAAAAAAACCCTTGCTGGAATCTTCCAGAAAGATTTGTTTGCTTCAAAAAGGTGGTACCTCTTTCCTCCTACCCCAGAATGTTTATTTCCCCGTATATAAGGATTAGAGAGGGGGGGGCAGATGAAAGAAAAAGCTAATAAATAAAGTCATACATACATAGCACAATGGCCACAGCACATATTTAAAACTAGATCTAAGAAACCAACATCAGATCCTAGAGGCATTGGCATCTTCAATTTTCAGATGCATGTACTATCCATGACAGAGGTACAGAACACCGTGAGCCTCAAGCCAACAGTTACAGTATCACTGAGTAAGAAATCCATTGGAACTAATCTTGTAATCCAAGTTCTCCAGGGGTTGTTAGACTCCCAAGTCCCATCAGCCCTAGTCAGCATGGTCAACGATCAGGAGTTATGGAAGTTGTAATCCCACAATTTATGGAAGACCATGAGTTCCCCATCCCTGTTGTAAACAATGGCTTGTAACCAATTTTTTTTTTATACTGCCCCATAGCCGAAGCTCTCTGGGCGGTTTACAGTAACTAAAATCATTAAAACAAATACAATTTAAAACAGCCCTTATAAAAACAAATTAAAACACAATTTAAATATTTAAACAGTATAATGGTGTCTTCACACTATTTGAAAGCACTTGTGCATGGACAAAGTGGGACATCCCATTTTCACCAATCTCACCTACCTACTGCAGCCCTATGAACCATCTCCTATTCTGTTTCAGAGGTTTCCCCAAGACCAGGAGGTGATTTTTGGGAGTCATGGGTAGGGTTACCATCATTTTGTCATTTCAAAAAGAGTACATTTGGCTTCAATAAGTGAAAAGTAAGAGTATGCTGTTGCACCATCTCAGAAAGAGTACATGTACTCTTAAAAGAGTATGGTTGCTAACCCTACATGGGAGGCTACAACAGGTATTGTAGATAATCAAGATCAGGTGCTTCGCCTTGAGCAAACAATAGTGTTTTCCTCTTGTGCAAAGCCGCCACCTGTGGATACTCTATGTGAGAGAATATTTTAGAACTGTTTATGAGGCACAGAAATCAGAGAATGAAGTCATAACTTGAACTGTGTGGGAATCTGACCCACCCCTAGTCATTAGTGCAGTTTTACTTATTTATTAGATTTATATCCTGCCCTTCCTCCCAGTAGGAGCCCAGGGTAGCAAACAAAAACACTAAAAATACTTTAAAACATCATAAAGACAGACTTTAAAATATATAAAAACATAACATCCTTAAAAACATATTAAAACAAAACATATTTTAAAACATTTCTTTAAAAAAGCTTTAAAACATTAAAAAGTACAGTCATCTCTGGAAGAAATGGTTAAAAGTGAGCAGAAAGTGGCACGGTAGGGTTGGAGGTATGGATGAAAAAAGCAGAACTAATGGGGAACGTTTGCACAACCACCATGTTGTTGCCTGTATTATCCCACAACTGTTCATTGCAGGGGAGACAGAGAAAAACCGTGAGAGTTTACACCAGCCAAATTAAGTTGCTGCTCTTCCTTAGGGTTTGCCTGTTTATTTATGCATTAAAAAGGAGGCATCATACTTTGTTTTGTGTCTCATCATCACACCTCTTTCCTCTCTGAAATACTGCTTCCATTTTTTGAAATTATTTTTTTGCTGTTTGATACATCTTGTGAACTACATAAACTACCAAACATCTGGATTAAATAAACTGAAACCTTTCTGGGAAAAATATTTGCATATTCAGTGTTTGGTAACCTTTGACTAAGATGTGACACTTTCTCTACTTTTTCTTTCCATATACAAATTTACCCATCTGTTTTGCATTTAATTCAGATATCCAAAACTGAAATGCTCATTGTACTAAATCTTCTTAAATGATGCCTAATCAACAAACATACATTATTTCGTCTTACATTTAGCAGATATATATAAAAATCATGCATTGCAATCCTGGATGTGCCTACTCAGAGGAAAGTCCACTGTGTTCAGTGGCGTTACTTCCTAGTAAGTGGATTTAGAACTGTAGAGGACATAAGAAGTAATCTGATGGAACAGACTAAGCATCTACCTTGCCCAGCATTTCACCCCTTGGCCAGGATGCCTCCAGGAAGGCTGCAGGCATGGCAGGAAGGCACAACTCCCTCCTATTGTATGTGCTTGCAAAGTGACTGCTGTGCTGCCTCCCTGAATCATACAAGGCCTTAAATTAATGCCCTTCATTTCAGACCAGATTAGAACCAGAACTGACTCTAGAATATGTTAAAGGAGAGCTAATTGATGAGTACAGCTGCAGGAAGGAAAACAGGGTAGGCAAGGAAACTGAGGTGCTGGAGACAGTTCTCAAGGCTGGTGAAGGCCCCAGGCAGAAGGCAGAGTGTGTTTTTGCTGCAAGAAACCTGGACAGCTAAAGAGAGATTGCTCAGTCGGGAAGGCTGAGCAATGCAAGAGGATTCCCGGAGTGGCCAAGGCAGCAGCAAGTGAAACCACAGCAGAGGAATAGATTGGCTTCTTCAAAGTTACTCAGAGAGGCAACTCAACAAGCTGGTGCATTGACTCAGGGGCAACAAGCCACATGACCTGTGATGAATGATTCTTCACAGAAATTGACTACAGTACAAAAGACGTTTTCCTTGCCAATGGGAAGAGAATTATCGTGCAGGGGGCAAGACAGGGATTTCTAAACTGAGCTGTGCCATCCAGAGGCAGACAAAGGATCCTAGTGAATGATGCCTGGTACATGCCAGACCTAGAGGGAGGCCTTATCTCTGTGAAGCAGCTAACAAGCAACGACTTTCCTATGAATTTCCAAGGGAAGGAGTTCACCATTCAAAAGGGGATAGAAGTTCTAGGAAAGCATCCAATATGCAGAAGTATACATGGAGGTTCAATTTAGCTTTCAAGAGTGATACCTTGAAATTATCCAACCCAGGAATGGGGAACCTGTGGCCCTCCAGATGCTGTTAGACTCCAAGTCCCATCAGCCCCAACCAACATGGTCAATAATTGGGGATGATGAGAATTGTACTCCCAACACCTCTGGAAGGCCACAGGTTCATTACTCCTGAAATGGTAACTTCTAATTCACCTTTGGAAGTAAATTCCAATTTGCACCACAATCCTCTGTTGTTTACTCAATAGTACATCCCACTGAGTTTAAAAATGATTTTCCCCACCTACAATATGAGGTGGAACACACCATTCAACCAACTCAGGATTCTACCACCTCCTCTTCTGTAGATTTTTGCCAATCTGGTGCCCTTCAGATGGTTTGGAATACAACTCCTATAAACATCAGCAGCACAATTGTTTACTGTGAAAGACTTCACTGAACTAGTTCAAAAATATCTGAACTACACCTGAAAGTAGCTCCTATAATTGCCAGGTGATGTAAAAGTGAATTAAGTTCATCTGCACATTCAGCGCTCCCTGTCCAACCAGGAAGCCTGGATTCTTAGCTTTCATTTTTTGAAAGAAAAGTTAGTCAGACATCTATTAAGAAAATTTGAAAGTAAAATCTGGAGGCACTATTTGAAGGCTTTTTAGGCACATACAGGGCTACTGCTGTTGCTAAGGTCACCTACTCACTTATCAATGTTCCTAAGCAATTAAAAGGAACGAACGTGAGTCTAGGGCTGTGTTTCACATTTATTTATTTATTTATTTATTTTATTATACTTGTATACCGCCCCATAGTCGAAGCTCTCTGGGCGGTTTAAAGTAACTAAAAGCATTAAAACAAATACAATTTAAAACAGATCTTATAAAAACAATTTAAAACACAATTTAAAAATTTAAAACAGTATAAAACACATGCTAAAATGCCTGGGAGAAGAAGAAAGTCTTAACCTGGCGCCAAGAAGATAACAGTGTTGGCGCCAGGCGCACCTTGTCAGTGAGGTCATTCCATAATTTGGGGGCCACCACTGAGAAGGCCCTCTCCCTTGTTGCCATCCTCTGAGCTTCCCTTAGAGTAGGCACCCGGAGGAGAGTGTTTGATCTTGAACGTAGTGTACGGGTGGGTTTGTATCGGGAGAGGCATTCCATCAACAGAGCTTGGAAGATTACTTTTAAAAAGTAATAAATTACAGTTACAGTTACATGGCCCAAAAAAGTAGTAATTACTGTTACAATTACAATTGCTCTGAAAGTAACTGATTACTTTATTTTTCCTCCAAAGTAATCACGGCAATTACATTTCAGTTACTTAAAAAAAAGTCTACAAGGTGCTGGCCTTGGCTGCTGCACATCTAAGTAGCCTAAAACAACAGTAAAAATAAACAAACACATAAAAGAGGTAGTAGAATAATTATTTTTATTCATAAGATAGCAATGGCGGTCTCTCCGCTGGTAAGGGTGGTGGGGAGGGAGGCTGAGGCCACTACTCAGATCTTTTCCCATCAAACCAAGTGCAACCCCCCCACTCAGCCAGCCAGCATAATCTCTCTCACTTAACCAGCTCCCAGACCCTGCCCTGCCACCAACTAAGGGACACTCACTCAAGCAAAGATTTTCCCCTGAGATGCAAAAAAGTTAAAATACTGCAAATGCAGCACAGTAGCCAGAGAGGGTGGTGGAGGCCACTTTGTGTGCCAAGTGCAAACACAGTATTCATTCATTCACACACACACACACACACACATACACACACATTGTCATCTTTCACCTCCACAGTTCTTTATCTCCATTCTGCTGCTGCCTCCTTCTCCTTTATCCATGTTCTTGACTCTTGACCTCTGGCTCCTTTTTCCCTCCACTCCATTCTTCACCACCACTATCCATTTTTAAAAAAATTATTTTCTCTACTCCACCCCATCTCACTCTCCGCCTCCTCCCTCGTTGCCTCCTACCCATCCACAGAGCATGAGGGAAGAGCGACATTGCACAGAAGCCCAGTTTGAGGCACATGATTTGCATCCACAAATCAGAGGAGCAGAAGACTTCCCCTGTTCCCCCCCCAAGTAATGCCCAAAAGTAATTCTGGAAATGTTACAACTACTCCACAAAAGTAGTAAAATTACTCTTAGTTCTATTACAATCAAAATGTAAAGGAATTACCCACTCGTTACTCAAAAAACTAATGAATTACAAGTAAATCATTACTTGTAACTAGTTACTTCCAAGCTCTGTCCATCAGGTATTGTGGTCCCAAGCCGTGTAAGGCTTTATAGGTCAAAACCAGCACCTTGAATCGAGCTTGTCCAAGGCCTGAGCTCCAAGCTGGACCTCTTTGGAAGTATTTGAGCCTTGGCCAAGTCAGATCGAGGTAGCAGATCACTACGGGTTGGAGACAGTGGCCTACAGTGATATCGGGAAGTGGGGTATAGGGCAGGAAGAAGAGGCAGGCATGGGCAGGAAGGAGAAGGTCAGATGGGAAAGGCACCCCTTTGCAGAATCAGAATCAGAATCAGAATAAGTTTATTGCGGTCATTGACCAGTATAAAAATACATAGAAATAGCATAGGATATAATTATAACACATGTCTAAAAGATCAGTACAGAGGAGTAGGATACAAAGAGTAATATGAGTAGGTTATAGGGTAAAATTCAAGGTAGAGGTCAGCTATTAAATTTGGTTGCTGTACCACCAAACTGAAGCTTTCAGGAGCGGGAATTAGAATGTTTAGTTTGGGCTGCGTATACAAATTTGGCAACTGAAATGGTAAGAACCTTATCTGAGCCGTATAGGAAGCATTTCAATAACTCTTCTGGAGTCTTGCTATTAAATTTTTTGGTAAATGGAAGTAGATATCTACAGCATTCTAAAGAATATATTGGACATGCAAATAGTACATGAAGAAGGGTTTCTGGCTCATCCGCTCTACATGGACATAAACGCTGGGCATAAGAGATACCCCGATATCTCCCTTCCAGCAGAGCAGAGTCTAGGCAGTTGAATCTTGCCTTAGTAAAAGAATGTCGAAGTTTAGGTATCGTTAGAAAGTCAAGATATAATGCGTGAGATCCAATATTAAAGTCCAGATTGGAGTGGAGAGGAGAACATGTCTTCGATGCTGCTGCTATTGAGGTTTGTCGGTCTAAGTCTTTTAGTCTATTTAGAATTGTGTGTTTGGCCACTATTGGCTCTACTGTAGTTAAATATTCTAATGAGAGGCCTAATTTGGGGAGTTTAGCATGCAAAGTTTTGGTCCATGTGGAAAGATAAGTATCTTCCCAGAGGCTTGTTAAGTATCCAATTGGTGGCTCATAAGAAAGTTTGACCCAATGATTAAATGCACTGGACCATGCTTGGCATTCTAACGAGATAAGGCCAGCTTCGAGTCTAAGGGCCGCATTTGGGACGCATCTTGGGACACCAAAAAGTTTCCGTAGAAAAAGGGAAAGTACTGACTCGACTGTAGTGTTATATTCAGAGATCCAGAGCTGGGCACCGAAAAGAAGTTGGGGAATTACCTTTGCTCTGAAAACCTGTATGGCAGCTGGAATATATTGCCCCCCTTTAGTGTGAAAATACCGTAGGATGCTTTTCGCAGACGCACGAGCAGAAAGAACTGCCGCTCGAATGTGTGTTGTCCAGGAGAGGGAGGAATGGAAAATAATTCCGAGGTATTTATCGCTTGAAACTTGGGCAATTTTTTGCCCATTGATAGTCCACTCTGCCTCTATGGGGCGATTGGTAAAGCCTAGGATTTTGGTCTTCGTGAAATTGATTGTTAAATGATTTTCAGTGCAGTATTCCATGAAAACTCTTAAGAGTTGTTTTAGGCCAATTTTTGAAAATGCTAGCAGAGCAGCATCGTCTGCATAAAGTAAGATTGGGCATCTGTGCTCACCTATTTTGGGGGAATGAAACTTTGGTGATAGACATCTTGATCTCAAGTCGTTTAGGAAGAGGTTGAAAAGCAAGGGGGCCAACACACAACCTTGCCTAACTCCTTTCGTTGTGGGTATTAAATTGGTTAGATCGCCATTTCTACCACAACTTACACGTATGGAGGTGTGCTGGTGGAGGTGGTAAATTAGTAGTAACAGCCTTTTGTCTATTGTTGTTTTTTCCAACTTGGCCCAGAGTATGTCCCTTGAGATTGAATCAAAAGCGGATTTTAAATCCACAAAGGCAACAAATAAGGCTTTCCCCATTTGATTTCTATACTTTTCTGCCAGTTGATGTAGGAGTTGTCAGTGGTCCAGCACGGATCTGCCTCTCCTAAATCCTGCCTGCTCATATCCCAAAATGTCTTCCTCCTCCATCCAGGTCAGCAGTTTTCCTTTTAGGTAACTGGCATATAATTTCCCTACCACTGAAAGGAGACTAATAGGGCTGTAACTTGATGGATCTTCTCGTGGGCCTTTCTTATAAATAGGGATGATAATGGCTTCACGCCATATCTCAGGAGTTCGACCTGTGTTATTTACCAAAGTGAAAAGATTAGCGAGTACGGGAGCCCACCATTCAGGATGACATTTTAGTAGTTCCGGGAGTATGTTATCACAGCCCAGGGCTTTAGCTGATTTTAATTTTCCGATTAGTTCTATTACTTCACTCTGCTTCACTGACAGCCATCTAGGTAGTTGTTCCAAATCATATGTGAAGGGGTATTTCGGGGGAGTATGTTGTACAGTTCCATAAGTATCTGTATAAAATTTTTCCCAAATATATGCCGAGATGTTACATGGGGCAAAAGTTTTAGGACTGATGCCTCCTGAGACTAAGGACCAAATTTTTTTAGAGTTTTTCGTCTCTGAGGCGTGGATTAGGGATTTCCATCCTTCATGGATTATCTGTCTCTTTTTGGAGGCTATTAGTAGTTTGTATTTTCGTTTAGTGTTGTAGTACTCAGGGGGGAGTGTGTTGGATTTTTGTTCTCGATATTGCCGATATATCTGTCTCAATTGACTCTTAATTTGTATACATTCTTTATCGTACCATCTATGGGCACTTGTATTGGTATTTTTTTTATAAATCTTAGGTGTTAAAAGATTATTCAGGGACGCGTTTAGGAAATCGTAGGCTTTAAGAGCCATATGAAGATTGTCAGTTTCCCCTATTTGCTCTTGAAGGTCTAAAGCATAGTCAGATGAGATAAAAGTGGCTAGCTTAGAGGCCAAAGTGGTGGACCAAATGGTCCTCCTAAATGAGGAGTACATTTGGTTGGCTATCAAGTTATACCCCTTGTCCACTTTACATTTATCATTAGAATGTACTAATAAAGATAGGGGGAGGTGATCACTATCTTGTCTTGTGTCTACTATGAATTTAGTTATTTGTTGTAGCAGCTGGTGAGAGACTATCGCGTAGTCGATTACGCTACTTCCCCTGCCGGATATGTAAGTATACTCAGCGTGTGTATCTAAAGGCTTTAGACCATTGAGTATAATAAGACCATGGCTTCCCACTAAACGGGTCAAACAGATTCCCGAGTAGTTAGTTCTTACATCCTTGGAGGATCTATCATATATAGGGAAATAATGGTTATTCTCCTCACCCCTCCAGAGTTTCGATGTCCGAAGAGTGTCATTGCGAGGTCCAATTCTAGCATTGAAATCACCCAGAATGATTAGTAAAGCTTTGGGAAACCATGATTCCAACTCGGTAATATATGATTCCAACTCCTCCCATATTTGCTCTAAGTGAGCTCTTACTGAAGTAGGTGGCAAATAGACATTAATCAGTATAAAGGAAACAGTATTGAATTCTAACAAGACCGCCATTGCAAGGTTATTACATGAATGAAGTTTTGTATACTGAGCTGTTAGCATTGTGGAAATAAGTACTGTCATGCTGCCTTTGGCTCTTCCTTTCCATTTGTCTTGGGGCAGAGCTGCTGGTAATGTAAAAGAAACAAATCCATCTAGTAGTACCTCATGGATAGTCCATGTCTCCTGAAGAAGAATTATATCATGATGTTTCAGATAATTACATAGTTCTATGTTGCTTTGTTTGGCATTCCAGCCCGCAATATTCCACGATAGGATGTGTAGCGGTTGGTTTTCCTGTGTTGTTTTGGGGTGGGTGGGAAGAGATAATAAAGGAAGTGCTGCTGAGTTGGGAGGAAGAACTCAGTGTTCAATGCTGATTTGGTTAAGGGAGTTTGTTGTATCCATGAAAATTGCTCCAGATGACTTAGTACGAGCTGCAATTTTTATATTCGGATAGGTTGAGTTGGAGGGAGGAGATACAGGGTCCAGCAAGTGTGCGGAGGAAATATCTTTTCCCGGATTCCTAATGGACTTGGTTTTTTCTAGGTGTTCTATCAGATGTTGGAACTTGTTGATAACCATCATACGTTCAGTTTCTGGAAGTTGTGAGTATAGCTCTGCAAGTTGTAGTTCTTCTGGCTCCAATTCATGCATCAGGTTGAATAGCTCTTGAATGCCGCTGGAAGGAGTCTTGGGTTGTGTTGATATTAAAGAACTGACTTGCGAGTTAGTCGTATGGAGCTCATCTATTGTAGACAGCTCTGTTTCCGAGATGGATAATCTGGATATGTGTGGGATGTTGGGCCATAGTGGAGACAGCAGTGATGAGTTTTTGTAATAACGTTGAATTGATATACCTCTTTCCTTAAGATTATTTCGTATGTAATATATTTGATTTGCAATGGCAGTGGAGTGCAAAGTGACGATCAAGCGGGAGTAGTCCGATCTGGAAGATATATTGGTCAAGGGTTTGATATAATTCGTCCTATGTGAAGGGAAGAGGGATTGTGCAAAGCATTTATCCAAGAACAGAATGCTTGGAAAAGTGGGCCAATGTCCATATGCACATTTGTTGTAAGTTAATACCAGTTTGTCCAGTTGTAGTATCAATTTCCATGGGTTCTGTTGGAACTTGTCCACAGTTGTCCGTGCAAACATTTGGGAGGCGAGTGTCGAGTGCCTTAGGTCCCGCTCCCTGCTTGGTGAGGCATGACTAGAGGAAGTGCCCCCATTGTTTGGTGGCATGACATTCTTTCTGGAGTAAGTAGGATTAGTTTTAGCAGGACATTGGTCCTTTGTAGTAGCTTCCAGTAATTTAAACAGTGGTTTATAGTTCATTTTTCTGTCATTGGAAGGTTTACTATTTTTGATGTTTTTTGGTTTCTTAGATTCTTGAGTTTCTTTTTTCCTCCCTTGTGCTGAGAAGTTCATTTTCACAGATTTGTTCAAGCTCTTATTCTTGTTCTTCTTAGATCGTCCTGTATTTGGCTCCTGTGTGGCAGTGGTGTTCAATGGAGTTGTCATAGTTTTAGCTCCTGTAGAATTTTGTTCAAGATGAGATCCAATTGATTTGACCAGAGTGGTGAGAAGGTTGTTAGTCTCAGTAATATATGCCTTGATCATGCTCAATTCTTCATGTAGAAGTGATTGCCAACTTGTAGGTTTAGGAGCGGAGTGAGCTGCAGAAGATAAGAAATAGGACTCGCAGCTCATCTCTTGTGAGAACTGTGAACAACTCTTGGAGTCATGGCATGAATCTACAGTGATTATCTCAGAGGGCATTCCATCGTCCATTGTGTTATTAACACAGTTGTCATTGCAGTTAAAACCAGCGTCTTGGAGCTCCTCTGACAGGCTCTTAGCAGCCCTGTTATCAACAAATGCTTTTATTGAAAAAGGGTGATCTAATGTCCATTCATATGCCCTTGGGAAAGAGGAGTTAATTTCTTGCGGTTTGGAGAAATGTTGTAGCAAATGAGCTGAGTCATGCACTGGTAAAAAGTAGCTCGTTATTTTGGCTTGTGTTTTATCCTCCCCCATGACTGTTCCTAGCTCCTGTTTGGTCGTCAAATTAAGATCGTTAACATATACAATGTAAATTAAAAGGATAAGTTGTTTAAAACTGTTTGAGCTAGTTTCCATTCCAAAGTCCTATGTGCCTCCAGTAGGTCTCCAAACTCTCCGGTGGTATGTTAATAATAGTTTTATTTATTTATTTAATTTATTTATTTATTTAATTTAATTTATATACCGCCCTAAGCCCGAAGGCTCTCTGGGCGGTGTACAAAAAGATAAAAAACAAGCAATATATAAATACAATAAATCAAGAAAACAAAACAAACAAACAATAAAAGAACTAAACAACATCCAAAAATACAAATAATGATGAAAATACCATTAAAACACACATTAAAATGCCTGGGAGTATAAAAAGGTTTTCACCTGGCGCCGAAAAGATAGTAGCGTCGGTGCCAGGCGCACCTCATCGGGAAGGCTGTTCCACAGTTCGGGGGCCACCACAGAAAAGGCCCTGGTTCTAGTCACCATCCTCCGAGCTTCTCGATGGGATGGCACTCGGAGGAGGGCCTTAGATGTTGAGCGCAGTGTCCGGGTAGGTTCATATTGGGAGAGGCGGTCCACCAGGTATTGCGGTCCCATGCCGTGTAGGGCTTTATAGGTCAAAACCAGCACTTTGAATCTAGCCCGGAAACAAACAGGAAGCCAGTGCAGATGGGCCAGAACAGGTGTTATATGAGCGGACCTTCTGGTCTGCGTCAGCAATCTGGCCGCTGCATTCTGGACTAGTTGTAGTTTCCGAACAGTCTTCAAGGGCAGCCCAACGTAGAGCGCATTGCAGTAGTCCAGTCTAGAAGTTACCAGAGCATGAACAACTGAGGCGAGGTCGTCACTGTCCAGATAGGGACGTAGCTGGGCTACCAGGCGAAGATGGTAGAAAGCATTCCGTGCCACCGAGGCCACCTGGGCCTCAAGAGACAAGGAAGGATCAAAAAGAACCCCCAAGCTATGCACCTGTTCCTTCAAGGGGAGTGTAACCCCATGAAGAACAGGATGAACATCCTCCATCTGGGCAGAGAAGGCACTCACCAACAGCGTCTCGGTCTTGTCTGTTTTGATTTATTATTGCTAGTGCAGCCGTTTATATCTTAAGGTTGAGGTCTCAACTGGCGTGCTTTGTTACTAGAGCTGGAGTGACGCCTTGTTGAGACTTTGGAACTAGATCCTGAAGACGAGGTGGGAGAGAGTGGGGAGGGGGATTTAGAATTCCCAGAGTTGCAACTAGGGAGTGAAGAGGAGGGGGGAGAGAAAGAGATGTTTGCAGTAAGAGACCTTGGGATTCCAACGGCCAAGGACTCAGCCCTGCCAGTTCTCACGCCTCCTTTCGAGCAGAGGGGAGGGGAGATGGAAGAGGAGTCAGAGAGAAGAGGATACATAACCCCTCCTCAGCCCAGCAGCCCCGTAAAGAAGCCAGTGTCCAGTTTCCACTCACCAGGCCCCCCCGCACGGGATAGAGACGTCAGTGCTTCAGAGGGAGAGGAACCCCCCTCCCCTAGAGCTCGCAGACGGCAAAGGAGGGAGGAACAGAAAAAGGCGGAGGGAGGGGGATCTCTCCGAAGGAGCGCAAGGCTTCATAAGGGGTGGGGAGGCGGGAAAAACTTCACTCTGTCAACTTTCTTTCAATGCTGCAGGAATAGGCACTTAGGGAATCTAGTGAGTTAGATTAGAGGCTTACATGAAGCGCAGGAAATTCAATGTGGAAATTTCCTTAATAAAGAAAGAATTAATCACACCCTCGAGTTCCATTATTGCCACTCACCCTGGGCATGAGACGCCTTAATTTACAGTCGCTTTTAGCAGATAGAACCCCCACGTTTGTCTCTAATTTATACCCAGCAGTTTGGGAGTCGAACTTCCCTAGTTGATTAGAGCTTTCGCTTTTAAGTTTTGACTTTTAGAGCTTTAAACACTGAGAGTAAGAGCTGTGTAAAAAGTGCGTCCTACCGGAAGACGAGTCAAACCAGAAGTACCCCTTTGCAGTAGAAGGTAAGTGCCTGCCTTTCGTCCCCCCCCCATTTCTTCTCCTTTCTGCCAGGCCTCCCTAAATCCCCTTCATGAGCAGACAAAGCAGCAGCATCCTGCAGTAGGGAATCCTCTTACTTATCAGCTGATACGCAGGAGGATTCATTGTGTGTTGTGCCGGTCACTGCTCGTTCATGTATTGCTTCCCTGCATGCAAAGAAGCTGCTTGTGAAATAGCAGTGACCCACAATGCTTAGGATGGAATTGTCCTGTTTACCACCTGGTAAGCAAAGCAATTCCATCCTGCACTGGTTGCACCTGCCTGCTCTTAGTCCCCCATATTTTTAATTTTAAAAGCCCTTATCCCTGGTCCCGCATAACTTTAGGGATGGAACTGGGGTAGAATGGGTGGTCCCATCTTCATGACAGGGAGGAAGATGGAGAATTACATTTTTGTATGTTTGTTGGTGTTCTTACTTTGCTTCATTCCTGTATTACTACTGTTTCTACAGAGAATCCAATCCAGAAGATCTTATTTCTCTCATTATTCATCGTGGAAACCTGTGTCAAATTTATTTTTATTAATTTCAAAGCCTTTGGTCAGTGTCATATGATGGTGAAGACAGCCTTTTGTGTTTCAAATTGCAGGTTATGTTCTATTTCTATTTTGGGTGCATTAACAGTTGAATCTGAAACTGCAGTTTGATGTAAAATCAGACTGATTACAATATGTTGCTACTTCAGGAATGACTCTAGCTGTTGGAAAAACAAACAGCCTGCCCAAGATGCATGTTTTCAGTCTGCTATGTTTAAACCACTTCACTTAAGGGAAGGTGGGCATGGTCAATTAAAAACATAGAGGACACCTAGAATTTTGCTAGAATATATTTCAACTCCCATTGTTTTATCTTGTGCAAACTGAGACACTCCTGAGGTCCACTGGAGACTATTCTGCAGAATAGTCTGTGCCATTATTCCACAATTATTCTTGGAGTTTTTTTAGTGTAAATTTTGCAAAGTGTTGATGTACTTCACATGTTCAGAGAAATAGAAGCAAAAGAAAATGATTGACTATAGGAAACTTCGCTAAAATTGCAAAGTAAATCAGACATACAGTATTTAAAGTGACTATCTGAACTATGTCAACTGTTTTAATAATGTTGCTTCCTCCCTGCTAAAACAAGATCAGCACAGCACATGTCTTCTTTCTATTATTTGGGCTGATTGCAGATGTTGCTACCACTCACCATATGCTCAGAGGCACATGTTAACATATTCTTCCAAGCTACATAGGAAGAGGATTGGACTGTGAAAGACCAACCCAAATTGTGTTTGCATTTTGACAAATTTGTAGGGCAGCACAGTATCTCAGAGAGGAGGTCAGGGATCCTGTTCCCCTGGTGCATTCACTATAGCTGCCCAATTTCCCTGCTTTTTAAACTTTGATAGAAATATCTGTAGGCTATAGGTACGTTCTTAAACTGCGAGGTAAGAAATGGGATCCTGTGCAAGCTTGCTGAGAATGCATTGATCATTTGCATGCTTATTGAATTCAGTAGGATTTACACCCCTGCAATCATGCTTAGGATACGTGAAACTGACCACAGGGGATGGGGAGGGGAGGAGGAGGAGGGAGGGGAGGAAGGGCAGAGGGCAAAGGGAAGGAGGAGGAGGAGGGAGGGGAGGAAGGGAGAGGAGAGGAGAAGGAGGGGAAAGCCAGGTCTGATCATCTGTATGCTTATTGAGTTCAATGGGATTTATTCCTATGTAATCATAGTTAGGATAGGTAAAACTGACCATGGGGGAGAAGCAGAGGGAGGAGAGAAGAGAGGGAAGAAGAAAGGGGGGCAGAGGGGAGCAGAAGGAGGGGGAGGGGAAGGAGGGGATTGGAGGGGAGGGGCAAAGGAAGGGGCAGGGGAGGGCAGGTTTGATCATTTGCATGCTTATTGAGTTCAGTGGTATTTACTCCCATGCAATCATGATTAAGATAGATAAAACTGACCATGGGGAGGAGGAGGAGGAGCGGTGGGGAAGGAGGGGATTGGAGGGAGAGGGGATTGGCGGGGAGGGAAGGGGCAAGAGGGATGGGATAGGACAGAGAAGAAGGTAGGGTGGGTTTGATCAGTTGCCTACTTTTTCAGTTCAATGGGATTTATTTCTGGGCAATCATGTTTGAAAATGGAAATGGACTGCCTTCAAGTCGATCCCGACTTATGGCAACCCTATGAATAGGGTTTTTCTAGTAAACGGTATTCAGCGGAGGTTTTACCATTGCCTTCTTCTGAGGCTGAGAGGCAGTGACTGGCCCAAGATCACCCAGTGAGCTTCATGGCTGTGTGGGGATTCGAACCCTGGTCATAGTCCAACACTGACCCGGGGGAGGGGCCGGGAGGGTAGGAGGAGGGGGAGGGGAAGAGATTAGATGGGTGGGCACTGGGCAGAGAAAGCTCCTTTCCTTTCCAAAAGGAAAACACTGTGAACACTATCATTGCTTTTCAGGGTTTCTCCCACCTTTTTATTCCACAGCAGGCACATGTAGCATCCCACCCAAATTTAAACCAAAGCTGTCCCTGGACACATCCACACCAGACCTTTATTTCACTTTGGACAGTCATGGTTTCTCTCAAAGAATCCTGGGAAGTGTAGTTAGTGAAGGGTGCTAAGAGTTGCTAGGAGACGCCCTATTCCCCTCACAGAGCTTCAATCAGAGCAGCTGACTGTTAAACCCCTCTGGCCACTGGACCTCTGTCAGAAGAATAGCAGTCTCCTCTCAGCACCTTCACAAACTACACTTTCCAGGATTCTCTGAGGGAAGCCATGACTGTCTCAAGTGAAATCAAAGTCTGGTGTGGGTGTAGCCCCTTGATTAGCCAAGCTAAGCAGCTGGGAGTCTGGTTTTAGAACACTGACAGTTGGTTATTACTGAGCATGCCCGACATTATCATTCAGGTCAATGCAAAATGTATTAAATTAATTAAAAATCAGCCAGGCATTTTTAAAACTTTTAAACTGCAGAAGATGAAGGTCAGAGTACGGGGCAAGGTCAGTAACAGGATTACGGGTACTCTGTGAACATGGCTGATTTTTTTTAATGACTTTCAACACATTATGAGAACTCTGACAGAAAAAAGTCCAAAAGGGCTCTGGCATTTCTCTCTCTCTCTTTAGACTTTGAACTTTCGATTCTTTCTGACTGTTTTGTTTATTGCCATGAAAATTGACAGGGTTGTTAAGCAAGCGTTCTGAGTTCAGGAGTATAAGTTTTGTAAGGTTTTGTTTTCAAATGAGCTCATGGGAAGCATTAGAATGGGAAGGGGGGTATTTTCAATTTAACATTGTGGAATGTGAAAAATCCATGCTAGCTATAGTATACAGCCACTCTTGTGGCTGTATAATAGGTGTGCCTACAGAAAGCATGCTGGATTTTCCAAAGGTAGCAGAATCTGAAATTGCTCAGTTCAGCTGAGACAGAAATGCAATGTGCAATATGAATACCTGCATTTTGGAAGTCTCGTCATATACACTCCTCCTTCCAGGCAAAAACAAAGGAAAGTCCAAATAGGAAAGTGTTACACACCTCCAAAAGGTATTCAGACTTTCTCATGTATCCAAGAGAGCGACATTTTAAAGGGTTACATTTTAAAGCAGTGCAAACATAGCCCTGTAAGGCAGAGTCAGTGCCAGGACACGGCACTGTTGGTACCTGCTAGGGCCCCCGCTATTGGCCCTACGCCTTCCTGGTCATGTTGTGCTCCTCCTTCTTACTGCCACTGCCTATTCATCTGCCTTCTCTGAGCATGCAAGTGGTGACAAGAGAGAGGAGATAAAGGATGCACTTGTTTTGCATCCTTTCTCTAGTTGTATGGATTGATCCCAGGCAAAGAGAGAGAGAGAGAGAGAGAGGAGGGGTGGGGCAAATGCATAAGAGTTCCAGAGGCAAAGAGGAGGGGGGACAGCCAGACAGGGAGCCCCCATGAATGCATCTTACCCAAGGGCCTCCTCAAAACCTGGGGCTGATGGGAGTCACAGTCCAACAACATCTGGTGGGCACCACATTGATTATCCCTGCCGCAGGGTATGAGTGATTCCAGTTTTTAGCACGTCTTCTCAGTGTGGATTTTCATTTATCAATACCACTAAAAAGAGATCGCCTTAGACTTTCTGCTTGTAAGAGCTACACCATGATAGTTTAGGCAGTTCATTTGGCCGTGAAAGTCTATGAATCAGAGGCTAACATAAGAGCTTAGATCCAGTGTTGTATGGCAGGCTTCCCTCTTAGCGCTTACTCATAAATTGTCCAGCAGAGTTTACTGTCTGTATCTCTTCAGAAACTCTGAAAATGGTTGCCACAGCGACAACTAAATGATTAGTGATTACACATTTGTTTACATTCAGTAAACACAATAGCTGGAATGCAATTTGTACCTGTGCAACTTCCTCTGATTATATATACATGTAGCATAAATGTGCGAACGAAACTGCCTCTATCCAATGACTCATATTGTTGTCTTCTACCTTGAATCAACCTGAGACAGGGGCCAGAAAATACAGTGAGCCAACTCAATATCCTCCATGTTTTAAAAAAAATAAAATAAAGGAAAGAGAGAAGCAAATTACACTTGACACCATGACACAATGCTTTGATTTAGCATTATCACTGACACCCATCAGATGAAATCAAGTGCTCATGAACAGAAATAAACAATCCTAGCTTCAACCTACAGATCTTGTGGTATCTCAGCAGGAATTTTCTTATATTCCAGAGAAACCAAAGACTTAATCTGAAAGACTCCCTGCTATTTTTTTTCTAGCTATTTGTCTGAGCCAGCCACAGCCAAGGAAGTTTCATTGTGCCAAATTACATGGTAAATTCTGGAGAAGTTAGAGACTGAAATTGATACAGTTTAAATATTTAATCTCTATTGTTAAAGCCAAACTACTCTGCAATAACATGTCTTATTCCAGACACTCTGCTTAATCATTCTTTTTATATATATTTAAATTTTATTTTATTTTTATACAGAATTTAAGTAGAAAGTAACAAGAAGAAAACATATTGAGAACACTGTACTAGAATGGTAAATAATTAAGTTATTAATGATTAGCAACATAACAATTGATACTATCAGGCAATTAAAATGTAATGATTATAAATATAGTAGGAGGGCAATATTTGAATAATCATATTAAATTTGTATACTCTATACACTTAGATAAATGTATAACTTATAATGCAACTTTTGAGGGAGACCATAACTATAAAAGGATGACATCTAATCCCCCTCTGTTTAATATTCCAAAGTTCATTGCCCAGTCTTGTTTGAACATTGTTCAGTCATTCTTTTGAGGGTCTGGCATTTTCTAAGAGGCTGATGTAAAGTCGACATGATTGGTCCCACTGAGGGACTGCTTACTTTGGGAGTCATTCTGGGAGTGTTCATTTGGCTACTTCCTCCATTGGTTCTTAAGCAAACCTGAGGTTACAAGAACAGGTTAAAAGCAATCATGATCAGGGTAAGCAGAAGGTAGATTGGAATCTACTGGTAGATTTTGGGGTGATTGTTGTCTTAGAATACCAACCAAAAAAAAAAGGTTCCTTGCCACCCTAGATTACACTGGTGAAATGAAAAAAGCTTGGGGTGACCAGGAGTGGTTTTTTGTGGAGACAGACTGTGAGTTCTAAATTCTAAGTGTATTTCCTTTTCACCAAGTTCTGGCTAATGGATCTTAAGTTCTAGAAAAAAACAAAATAGATCCTGCTAGCCTGATGCTTGCCCAGCCCTGATCTAGATCACAGTGCAGCAGAAGCAGCTCACTGAGTGGGGTGGAACCTCTGTGTTAACTTCTTGGCAGGTGGGTCACTGTTGCTTACCAGGAGGGAGAGTGAGGAAGGTAAAGGGAATGAGAAGTTTGGCACAGTTAAAAAGCATCAGGAGCTCACCCTGCCAACCTCTCTGCTGCCTCATCCCTCCTGATAAACAGCAGTGTCCCACCTGCTGGGAAGCTAGCAAGCCAAATTATGATTACTTCAAATGACAAATATTGTACCTAGTTGCCTAAGCCTCTTTGCAAACTTTTCACATTTTGCACTTGCTATTGAGGAGACAATTCTTTAATATCCATCTGCACTTATTGTGTAGTAGTATTTGCAGAAAATAACTCATAGAGAGCACCTAGTCTCAGATGAACCCACCACAGGAAAGATGTATCCTGGTTGCTAGGGGAAAAGGAAGGGCAAACTATGGACATTCCAAGGTCTACAAAATAAGACAGAAGCAGGAAAAGTGCACTAAATGGGAGGGGAAAACAGTAGGACCAAGGAATCCTATTGTCTGGTGTCCAAACAACTTAATCAAAACTCTCAAAAATTGGCTAAAAACATTGACAGGCAGGAGCAGCCAGGCTGGCTCATTTCTAAGAAATCACATAGAAGGTAGTCTCTTTCTAGGAGGGCTAGAGACTTACTTTAAAAAGAACATGAAAGCTCAGAATCTGGGACACCTGCCTGGTGGCACCAACGGAGGCAGTTTGGTTCTTCACAGGGTTGCAGAGAAAGGAGACAAGGGGGGCAAACTGCCATGGGTCCCCACACTCAATAATCTGATGCAGATTAAAAAGCCACTGTGACCTGCACTCATTTGCTATAAACATACAGTATCTAATGAATCAGAGTTATGGAGTAATATGTGAAGAGCTTCCACTTTTGATTAAAATTAACAACTCAGATCTATGTGACAACCATGGCAAACATAGCACATTGATTGCCTTGAACTAAATCTATGCCGAAAGGCCTGGAAAACCTATTTCTGCAAATGGCATTAACATAAAAATACTCTGTTGTGACTCCATATCAGATGTGTCGATGAGTGTACCCTTAGTAAACTGAAGCTGGTAATGCACAGGGGGTAAGTTTGTTGTTTTTTTCCTATGGAGGATCATTGATCCACAGGAAAAATGAAGTAGAGGTGGAGATGACAAGAGCGACTGGCATGAAGGGGAAATCCTATAGTGCCACCTTCCCAACATTAGAGTTGCTGCCACTTACTAGGATGGGGCAAGGCTGAGTGGCAGTGAAGTTGAGGCACCAATTTGACTCCATTGGTGCACCTGCAGGCCCCAATCTCACAGCAACTCTGACCCCACAATATTGGCAAGCAGCACTGACTCTGCTGTCAGGAGGGCACCACCCCTTTGTGCAGGCCACTCCTGGGAGCTCAGGGTGAATGGATCCAGACTCCCCTTCTCCCTCTCTGCCACCCCCCTTTCTCTTATGTTCACCATGCCCCTGTGATGGGCTCTTGTGGCTGAGCTTGTGCTGCATCTTGGAAACGTACATCTTGTTTGTATTGTATTGTGAAATTACTTCAAGATGCTTCCTAATTGAAAATATTGTTTGTAAATTTGTTTATGCTAAACCATGGGAATACGTAAACCTATGAATGAATCTTTAATGGGTACTGCAAGTGTTGTATCACCCACTACAATTGAGAGTAAGTGGTTAGGTTTCATTTTTTGTTATCTTTCTAGAGGGGTAACAACAAACAAAACAGCTTATTTCTGTGAAGAATGTAAACGTTTGTAAACAGTGGCTCTGCAAAGATGGCTCAGTGGGCTGAGTATAAGTGAATGAATCAAAGGTGTCACATTTTGACAAAGTTGCTGCGTCTTTCATTTTAATAGTGTGAAGACAGATACCACTTTCACAGGGATTGCCAAAAGAAATGTGTTTATGAGAGACTTGTCAGAGATGGAAAGGTAGGCTGAGAACATATTAGGAAGCAAGCTCCAGGACAGAACCACAAACAAGGTTGAAGAAGAAATGTTTGCATTCCCATTCCCAATTAATGTTCCCTTATATCACCAACAATAAAAGATTAATTCAAAAATTAAATCATAGGAAAATGGACAGTGAGAATTAACTAACACTGACTGAATTTGAGAGATAGTTATGAGATGGCAACCTACATATGGTGGGGCCCCTCACCCACTTGGTTCAGCTGCCCCACCTCCAAGGACACTGAGCATCCACACATGAGTGTCATGTTCTTGCAGGCATATTCATATGTAATCCAACTCACTTTGTATGCAGAGGCTAGTGGAGGCTGACAGAGGTGGATGGAAGGACACCTCTGCCCAACTAAAACCTTCCCCCAGCCCATCACAAACTAAGTTTGTATCGTGTCCTAAGGGGTGTAAGTTGGGTATAAGGAGTGTGTTAGCCACTGAGAAGAGTCCTAGTGAGTGTAAGTTGCAAGAAAGCCTTTTTTAGTACCTACTTCAAAAAGCCAAGACAAGATGTGGAAACTGAGAATTCTGTAATTACAGAAGAAGAGACAGTGAATACTTATGATAGCCCCCCCCCCTTTACATCATTAAGCAGTTTGGTAGCATCAAGAGATAAATGTGTCAACACTGAATTCAGTAATTCAAGTAATATCTCTGACAGTGAGAAAGGACAGTCTAATGGTGACAATCATAGAGAAGAAAAAAGCAGTATTCAAGCCTCGCCAGATTACCCCATAACCTTAGAAGGGGGAGTGGCTTTGACTGTTATGAAGGGACCCTGCACCTCTGAATTTGCCACTACACTATTGGATATCATACTTCTTTGTAGAAGAACTTTGGAGACAGCTAG
Source organism: Rhineura floridana (assembly GCF_030035675.1). Lineage (NCBI taxonomy): Eukaryota > Metazoa > Chordata > Lepidosauria > Squamata > Rhineuridae > Rhineura > Rhineura floridana. The sequence goes on from NC_084480.1 coordinate 279,431,767, forward strand.
CTATTCATACAATATTTTGATTTAACTTACATTGATTTAAACTGCCATTCAGATAAAATAATAGATTTTTATGTCCCGCTGAATTCGGTGGAGCTTACTTCTGAGTGGATCTATCTATCTATCTATCTATCTATCTATCTATCTATCTATCTATCTATCTATCTATCTATCTATCTATCTATCTATCTTTCTGCTGACTTTCAAGTAGACGTGCTAAAGACTGAGGCAAGAACCTTGAATTATTTTTGCTCATTTTTACTGAAGTCTATTAGGATATTTAATTGTAATATTTTATATTATGGAAATAAACATCCAGTCAATTGTACACTATTTTTATAAGACCCAGCCCACAGATCTTCATGTGCAGAAGTGGGCTGCATCAAGCATTTGCTTGACAATACCAGGGTTGTTGTTGTTTTACTATGAATTCATACAATCAATAAAAATATAAATTCATCCAGGTTTACACACAAGGATCACTATAGTTGGATTAAATCATCCAAGGTAGAAGTTTATTTATCACTTTGTTCACAATCTGAAAGTATGGTGTGAAAATACTGTTTTTTAAATCTAATATACTACATGATTTGCTTTTGAAGTGCTGGTACTCATATATTGATAAATGTTCTGTGGATGCCAGCACAAAATGGCTGCCATGGGCAACAAAAAAAGTACTTCTTTCCGGTGAGTACTGTCAGAAAAAAGCCAGATAGATAGATTGATATAGATATATAGACCTCCAACACACTCACACCCCTACCTCTGTCCTCCATCTGGGCAAGGAAGAAGCGTTATCAGAGTTCAAGGAACATTCTAGCTATGCAAAATACTAAAAAAGGGTGCAAAGCAAGGCTGGTGAAGGGGTGTGGACTGGGGAGATGGCGTGTGGCTGGGGAAAGCAGGTAGTCTGAGGAGAGTACGGAGAGCCAGACAGAGAGGCATGGAGGGCCACGTTTGACCCTGGATCTAAGGTTCCTCATTCCCGGTTTAAATTTCAAACATATAGGTAGTTTTTGTAGGAAGCTGGCACTTATGTCCAACAGATCTAGGAATGTGCTGCCTTGCAAAATGCAACCGAAGCATTAAGAAGATTAGCATTCAGAGAGAATTGATTTAGCAGAGTCATTTGATAATTGCTCTGGTGAGTGGACAAAAGTAGCTGACTATCTTTCTATGAGTTCACTTCATAATCTGCCAAGCCAATAACAGCTCTTGGTAAAGGACTTCACAATGTACCTAGAGTTGAGATATTGATCTAAGCAGTGTCTATAAAGAAACATAAATCCCACATTTTTGAAAGTAAAGGTTTTGTGCATCACCCCAGATTATTATTTTTTCCTCTTGCCAGAAGCTTAAAGAAACAGACGGCTAACTCATAAAGTACCATTTCTCAGTCACAGAACTAGCTTGGCTGGGACACTGGAAATTAAGTGCATAAGAAATGGGGGGGTAACTGTACAGGAAAGAAATAACTGCATCCTAGAGTACTCAGACAGGAAGTAACAATATCAGGGATAAATGTAATCAGGAGCAAGAAGGTGGTAAAATATGTTTGATGAACCATGTAAATGGGACAATATAACCAAATTCAATATACAAATATTGAATTTAATTTCAGATAGGATATTATTATTATTATTATACTATTATTATATTATTATTAGAGACAATTATAACCCAATTCTATGCCTGATATCTTGGATGGCCACCCAAAAAAATATTTTATATCACCAAATAAGAGGACAAAAGAGGGAACATACCCGCATATAATCTGGATATGCTAGTTTATATGTAGAGATGCAACTTTAGAAAAAAATAATTTAAAGAGAAATACAATACACCACAGTGGGAAAAACCATAGTCTGGTCAGATGGCCTGTTTGCCTGCTCAGTCTTCTGTCCATGAGCTAACTATTGATGGGCAACTTCAAGGCTCCTGCTCACCTTTGTTACAAAGGATATCTATAATATTGGCAATTTTTCTTTCTTTGATTCTTCTCAGTGAACCAAAGTCTGGAAGCCTAGGGTTGCAAAGAATCCTAGGAAACAGCTGTTCTGTGGAATAGTGAGCTATCTGTGTCAGGAGCCAAAGGGCACAGATATCCTGACTGCCACGGAAAGCAGCCTAAAATCATGAGGTTCTGTATCATTAGAAAACAGACATTTCCAACAAACAATGGGGCCATCTGGATAAAGAGTGATATTGTTGTGACCTAAAAGGGATAAGAGATCAATCATCCAAAACCAGGAATTTATAGTAACATTCCCCAGGAGATAGGAATCTTATGAGGAAACACATCTGGTAAAGCCAGAACCCCTGTTGGCAATTCCAATTTTTTCCATTATATTTTACATGTCATGTCCACATTCCCCCTCCCAATTTACATGCAGTTCGGTGGAGACCCAAAATGTATTTAAACCTGGCAATTTTGGGAGTCAGTAGCACCTCTCCGGAGGCTCCAACAGCCTCCTCACTCTACACAATTCACCCTAGGAACAACATCGGGGATGCACCGAACCATGAGAACTAAAGAAGGGTGAGATCGTTTGGGTCTAGTGAAGGTTACATTAAGGGCGGAACTTTGGCTCACTGGCTAGATATATGGAAGTTCACTTCTGACCTTAGAATCTCGCTGCAATCTTCAGGAAAGGTATATTCACCCTCAACTCTTGAGCCCCTTTCTCTTCTTTTTCTCGCTGTATGACTTGATGCAACTCTGAATGTACCATAGGTTTAGGGTCTCTGTATTATTCTATCTAGAGCATTAGGGAATGAATGACGGGTAAAATTAGATGTTGCTCACATTTACTGTAATTGTAAAGGCAATATTTTTCTTGTTTCTTCTTTTAATAAATCAATATTTATTTTACTTTCTGTGTGCTTTATTGGGGTTAAGGGTAAGGTTATACACTTGTAAGAGTGACATGCGGGTTTAATTCCAGCAAAGGGTTTCTCTATACTCTCAGGGATGTTGTCTGAGTTTCCTGTGAGTATACAGTAGGGATGGGATCTGTTACCCAGTGCCAGTCTGAAAACATTCCATCACCCTAACAGGCTGGTATCAATTTGGGTTTGTTCTTTATCCACTAGCTACTGATTTTACCAATCCATGGGATTTTTTCACCAAGAAAAATATTGATATTAATATAGATATTTTTAAAGGAAAAATCAATCATCACTTTTACAATCAATGTTTTAGAGGCAGATTTTTTTTATTTTTAAAGGTCTGTTTTCAGCTGGGAGGGAAGGGCAGGATATAAATCTAATAAATAAATAATAAATAAATAAAAATACCCACAGAAATTTGCTACATTAAAATTCGATCCTCATCAGTTGGGAACAGCTGCAGCACTGGGGGACTGAAGAAGATCTGCCCTGGGAGTGAGTACCTGAGCATTTGGGTGCTTGCTTGCTCACTCCTCTGGGTTGCTGTCTCTCGAGATAGCTGAAATCCCTGGTAAGTGCTACAAGAACTGGGACCGCCTGCCTGACCTTGACTCCAGAGAGATGCTGCAGACAATCTTGCAGCCTCTTGCATCAGCTTCTGGCTGGGTCAAGGGGCATAAAAGTCTGACTGCCCTTGGGGAGCCCTTAGAGAGTCCCAAGCGCAAGGGTGCTATCCCTTTCTATTATGTTTTTAAACCAATCTGGAGTAGATTGGTAGTGGGGAGGATGTATGGCTCATGTGTAGTTCCTGCACAGGGCAAGAGCCTGTGCAGGGATCTGATCAATAGGAGAAAGTCACCAGATGCCTTCAGAGTGAGAGTCTGCAACTGGCAGAAGGCTGGCCCTCCCTGGGTGTGAGATGAGGGGGAGCAGATGTGCCCTGTGTGAAAAATATTGAGTGGGTCTGACTGTTCCCAATTTTCTCAGAACCCTACTCGGATAATACGTTCAAGTAGGTTTTGTTGGTGGGCTCTTGCTGGGTTCACAGCAGGTGTTTAGGAGGAGTCTTAGTACGAAGGAACATGGGTGATGCCACACCAGTTTCAGTGATGATGAGGAGAAGGAGGTATAGCAATGGGGAGGTGGTGAACTACCACAGAAGACTATCTATGCCTTGTTCCTCGCTCCCACTCCTCTCATGGATGGGTTTCTCATTGCTCATCTGCTGTGCCCACTGGCCTGTGTGTGCTGTTTAATGCCAGATAGGTACATAATAAGACCATACTCATCCATGATTTGACCACGGATGAAGGAGTTGATTTGGTGTGCATTACTGAGACCTGGGTGGGTGAGTTGGTAAGAGTTGATCTGACCAAACTTTGCCCACCTGGATACTTGGTGCAACACCAACACAGGCTACAGGGGTGTGGGGGGGGAGGAGTTGTTGTGGTCTACAGAACTTCCATCTTTGTCACCAGGAAACCACTCTTGTCTTAGAGCTGGCTCTGATGGCCTGCACCTGGTGTTGAGCCAAGGAGACGGTAAACTAGGGTTGCTGCTGGTGTACCATCCACCCTGCTGCCTGGCAGCTTCTCTGACAGAGCTGGCGGAGGCCGTCTTGGCTGTGGTATTGGAGGAGCCTAGAACGATAGTCCTGGGTGATTTCAATGTCCATGCTGAAGCTGCCTCTAATGTTCTGGCTTGGGATTTCATGGCCTCCATGACAACCATGCGGCTATCACCAGTTGTCACCTGCCCGATGCATAGGGCAGGGTACACTCTTAACTTGGTTTTTGCTCCAGATGGAGGAAGTTGTGGTCTGGAGATGGGTGGTGGTGGATGTCACCCCATTGTCAAGGTCAGACCACTTCCTGGTGAAGTTTAGACTTTTGGCTCTGATCCTGCCCTGCAGGAGTGATGGACAGATTAAGGTGGTTCACCCCCAGAGACTAATGGAATCCACTGGATTCCTGAATGCCCTGGGGGAGTTCCCAGTAGATAGAGCAGGTGACCCTGTTGAAGCCCTTGTCATGCTGTGGAACAGCGTGGTGCATTGGGATCTTGACATGGTTGCCCCGAGCTCCCTCTCTAGCATTGTGGAGCCCGGTTTGCACCCTGGTACAACAGTGAGTTAAGGGCAATGAAACAAGCTGGATGTCCGTTCTCTGGATAAGCCTCATGGAAGTCTCTCACCAACTCTGGTGCGTGCACGTCCTCCACTGACTCCCACAAATGTTCAGTCTGATCATACCCTTTCCAATGAATCAGATACTGGAGGCGCCCTCTGCACTTCCGCAAGCCCAGTATCTGTTCTACCTTGTATTCCTCCTCTCCATTGACTATGAGAGGAGGGGGCGGCTCCGACTGTGGCAGGTGAGGGCCGGGGGAAGCTTCCAGCATCAACAGCGCCCGGTGGAACACTGGATGCATCTTGAAAGTGGGGGGTAACTTGAGTCTATAAGCCACTGGGTTGATTTGTGCTCCCACCTCGAATGGACCCACTCTCCGATCTTGTAACTTCCGGCAACAGCTGGCCATGGGCAAGTAGCGCATGGACAACCACACCTTGTCTCCCACCTGGATGGTGGGACCCTCTTGCCGATGCTGGTCTGCAGCTCGCTTATAAGCCACCTTGGCACACTCCAACTGCTATTTAGCAACTGCTGCATGGCTTGCAGTTCCTGCATAAATTCCTCAGCTACTGGGACAGAGGGACTGTGTTGGGGGTTCGGAAAAGCTCTAGGATGATATCCTAGGTTAGCAAAGAAAGGGGTCTGTTGCGTGTGCGAATGCACTGCATTATTATAGGCAAATTCAGCTAGAGGCAAATAGGACATCCACTTATCTTGCTGGTACCCCATGTAGCACCGTAAATACTGCTTCAAAACAGCGTTCACCCATTCTGACTGCCTATCAGTTTGGGGGTGATGTGTGGATGACAGTCTTAGTTCACTTTGTAACAAACACCACAAAGCTTGCCAGAAACGGGCTGTAAATTGGGTTCCCCGGTTCGAGACCAAGCTGTCTGGCAGGCCATACAACTGGTATAGCTGTTGTACATACAATTTGGCGGTGTCTTGAGCATTTGGGAGCCCGGAACATGGAATGAAGTGTGCCATTTTCATGAAGGTATCCACCACTACAAGAATGGTGGTTTTCCCTTGAGAGGAAGGGAGGTCTGTAATAAAATCCATAGTGACCATTCGCCAGGGTCCCTGTGGAGTGGGGAGGGGTTGCAACAGCCCCACCGGTCATCCAGTGGCATGTTTAGCTGTCATGCAAATGGGACAGGATCTCACATAGTGCTCTACATCTTTCTTCACCTTAGGCCACCAAAAGTCCCTGGTTACAGATTGCATAGTCTTAAATACTCCAAAATGTCCTGCCGTGGGGCAGTCATGGTATTGACACAGTACTTGGGCTCTCAAGTCCCCCAGAGGCACATAGACGGCTTCTTTATGGTACAGCATGTCTCCCTTCCAAGTATACTCATCTGGTGCTACTTCGGGCTGTGTAGCTAAGTCAGATAATCTCGCCTTGACGAACGGGTCTTGCTTTTGGGACTCGCGCAAGTCCCTCTCCCACGAGTTTTGACATGCCTCCACGACGCCCTTCTCGGGGGTAATAATGCACTGCAGTGGCCTTGGGGTGGGTTTTTCCAGGTATTCCGGTTTGCGAGAGAGGGCGTTGGCCCTCTTATTCTGAGCTTGAGGAACATAGTGGATTTTGAAATGGAAGTGTGTGGAGAACTGGGCCCATCGTACTTGCCCCTGGTTGAGTTTTCATGCGGTGTGAAGGCTTTCCAGGTTGCGATGGTCTGTGCGCACCTCAATCTCATGCTGTGCCCCCTCCAGATGGTGTCTCCAGGCCTCAAAGGCATCTTTGATGGCCAACAGCTCCTTTTCCCACACGGTGTAATTTTGCTCAGCATCGGTTAACTACCGTGAGATATAAGCGCAGGGTCTCAGCCCTCTGCCTCTCGGCGCCAGTTGTTAAAGGACCCCCCCCCCCCGATGGCTAAGTCCGATGCATCTGACTCCAGCACAAAAGGGAGCGTGGGGTCCACATGTTGCAGGATGGGCTCCAACGCAAACCTCTGCTTAAGTCTTTCAAAGGCTTCCTGAGCATCTTCCATCCACTGGAAAGGTCCTGTGCCTTTTAGGCAGTCAGTGAGAGGCGCCGTCTCCTTTGAGTAATTGGCTATGAAATGGTGGTAATAATTAGCAAACCCCAAAAAGCGTTGCAAGTCCTTTTTCATCTTAGGGGGTTGCCAAGTGAGAACACAGTGGACCTTCTCGGGGTCCATCTCCATCCCCTCTGGGGAAATGCGATACCCTAGGAAGTCTATGTTGGTTAGATCGAACCCACATTTCTCCAACTTTGCGTAAAGGTGGTGCTCTTGCAGCTTCAGCAGCACTGCGCGCACATGGACTTCGTGTTTCTCCTGAGAGTCCGAGTATATCAGGATATCATCCAGATAAACCACCATGAACCAGTCCACAAAGTCCCTAAAAATGTCATTCATAAAATTCTGGAAGACTCCAGGGGCCCCCGACAATCCGTAGGGCATCACTAGGTACTCATACTGACCATAGCGGGTCTTGAAGGCAGTCTTCTACTCTTCCCCCTCCTTTATCCGCACCAAATTATAAGCCCCCTCAAGTCCAATTTTGTAAAGACTTTGGCGGATCGCAGCCGCTCCAGCAGCTCCCTGATGAGAGGCAAGGGATAACTATTGGGGATCATGATTTGATTGAGGGCTCTATAATCATTACACAGATGTAACTCACCCCCTTTCTTCTTGACGAACAACAGCGGCGCCCCAGCTGGGGACTGTGAGGGAAGGATGAAGCCTTTCCTCAGATTAGTGTCTAGGAACTCCCTCAATGCCACCAGCTCCTGCTCTAACAGGGAGTAAATCCGTCCGGTGGGAATGCTCGCCCCCGACAACAGGTTGATGGCGCAGTCAAGGCTGGTGAGGGGGTAGATGCTCTGCTTCCTTCTTGTCAAATACATCCCAGACCTCCTCATACTTGGTGGGTAAGGTTATTCCCGCTTGGGCAGGCACTCCTGCCAGCAACTCTGATTCTTCTGAAGGCAGCGTAGGCACTTCTGCCAGCAACTCTGGATCTTCCAAGGGCTGGCAATGTTGATGGCAGTATTTGGAGGTAAAGACCACCACTGCTTCATCCCAGAAAATTGTCGGGTTGTGTTGAACCAGCCATGGCATTCCCAGGACCACCGGAAAATGAGGTAAGGATGCCACGTAGAACGACAGTCCTTCCTGATGCCCCGGGACTTCCACCTCCAACCTCTCCATCGCCTTGGTCACCCTGCCGGCCTTCAGGGACCGGCCATCTATGGTCTCCACTGCCAACTGCTGCTCCAGTCTTCGGGTAGGGATGGCATGCTTTTGCACCAAATCAAGGTCCATGAAACAGGAGGATGCTCCACTGTCAATCATTGCCTTGGCCTGGAAGCTCTGCCCTGAGGGCAGGGTGACTTGGATAGGCAACAGTAGAGTGCCCTGGGATGGGTTGTTGTTGAGGCCTTTGGTCTTCTCTGCCCCCCAACTCTGCGGCCTCTACAAGAGCTGGGATGTGTAGTTTCCTGGCAGCTGGGTCTTCCCGGCCTTGTCTGGGCACCCTCGGGCCAGGTGGCCTAATTTTCTGCAATACCGACAGGCCCTTTCTCTCCTGCCCTTCTCCCTCTCTTCTTTGGTTAACTGCGGCCTAACCCCCCGCAATCTGCATGGGCTCTTCCCCCGAGGGTACTGAGTCTCCCACGCTGGGCAGAGGGCGCACACGTGGAAGGGGGGTAGGTGCCTAAGCACAAGGGGTCTCCATCTGCCGCTCCAACTTCCTCCCTTCGAGACAGCTATTGATGTGCATACACAGCTGGATCAGGCCCTTCAGGGTGTCTGGGGGCATGGAGCATGCCAGTTCATCCAAAACTTCCGAACTAAGGCTGTTCCTGTAGAAATACATCAAGGCTGGGTCATTGTAATCCGTTTCCTGGGACAAGACACGAAAGGCATTGGTGTACACCCCCACTGTGCCCCTTCCCTGTTTCAGGGTTCCCAGTTGGCGGGCCACTGTCTCCTGCCTCCATGGGTCACGGAACATCTCAGACATCACATTCTTAAAGGCATCAAACTGTCCCAGTACCGGGTCATTACAAATCAAGAACAGGGTGGCCCACTTCGCAGCCTCTCCTTCCAGGAGGCTAATAAGGAATGCCACCTTGGCATCATCTGTCGGGAACTTGGCTTGGCACATGAATATACAGTTCACACTGGGCCAGAAACGTAGCAAACTGGTCACTCTGGCCCCTGTAGCGGGTGGGCAGCCCCACTGGAGACTTGACTGGGACCGCCGCCACCCCAGGCGGCGCGGCTCGGATCTGGGCAATCAGGGCTCGGAGGTTCTGGTTATCGGTCTGCAGGGCTTGAGTGGTGGCTCAGAGATTCTGGTTATCAGCTTGCAGAGCCTGCATGGCCATCCTGAGGTTCTGGAGGTCGGCATACAAGGTTTCCACGGTGACTGGTATTCTCCCAGCAGCCCCATTCGTATCCATGGTATCCGTCATGGGAAGGGGGGCGACGAGGGATTGAGGCTGAGTCAAACTGTCCAGTTCAGAGCGAGAACCACCAGTCGGAGACGAGGGTGCAATCAATTCTTGTTTTATTAAAGTAATGGATACATCAAAGGCTGTGCGCCTCATACAAACCCCTATGCTAACTCACTACGATCTCTAACTGCACTCTGCAACTTGTGAGGAAAGTTGACTCAGCACCCACTTCCAGGCATGGTAGCCTCAAATAGGAGAGGTCTTGGGGTGTAACCTCTCACTCCGTCGCACACACGACCCCTTCTGCCCTGTCCACTTCTCCCGACATCGTGAGCGCAGTGAGGGGGGTGAGCCTCCGAGGGCTCATCGGAAAGCACAGGTTCCTGATCGGCAGGCGGGAGAATGGAGGGCGGGGAAGCGCCGGGCGTTTCTAAGATACTGCTTGGTGAAGGAGGAGTGTCTGTTCTCTCAGGAGCATCCCCCAACAGTCCCGTGGGAGTTCTGGGGGGCTGATTGCTGTCCCATTGAGGGGCAGGACCAGCCATGGGAACTGGCGGGGCGGGTGGCTCGCTCTCTTCCCCAAGGTCAGGGTTAGACTCAACAACAGCTGTATTGTCCATGCTCCCTAACGGCTGAGGCTTCTGAAACTCATGCCTTCCCCCTCCTTCCTCGGTAAGGAGGCTGGTTCCGTCACCCCTGGGCTCAACACTGGACGATGGCTAGAGCACAAGTGGCAAAAGACGTGCCATAGGCTGATCAGGCACGAGTAAAACATCATAACTGTGCCTACTGTGTGGTGGTGTGGGCGGCAAAGAAGGCCCACTTCTGTGCCACCATCGCATCCTCAAGTAGCTGTCTAGCGGAGCTTTTCCATATTGTCAGGGGTCTGTTGACATCAACTCCAGGAAATGGAGTTTTAGACCCTTTGGAGGCCCACTGTGAATTGTTTGCAAGGCACTTTGATGGTAAAGTTGCTTGCCTTCATAGCAACCTTGATGCCTCATCCACATCTACTGTAGTCTCCAGTGAGGTGCCCAGTGTAATGTCTGCTGTAACTTCTTGGGAAGGGTTTCAGTTGATGCGGCCTGATGACGTAGACAAGGTGCTTGCGATGATGCAGCCAGCAACGCGTCCTCTCGACCCTTGCCCTTCTTGGCTTATTAAAGCTTTGCGGGGGGGGTTGACCAAGTGGATTCAGGGTGTGGTCAATGCATTGTTGCGGGAGGGAGTGGTTCCAGCTGCCCTGAAAGAGGAGGTTGTTGCTCACCTGGCTTTCCAAAGCTGAGCATCGCTGCCTGTTACCAAGAGGGACAGGGGAAGGGCGAGATGGCAGGAAGCTCAGTGCGGTGAAGGTGTGGTGGTTGAGCCAATTCCTGCTACTCCCACACTGTGCTGAACTCTTTGCCGCCTCATCCTCTTGGTAACTGGCAGTGACACTTGGCTTTGGGAAGCCAGGTGAGCAATACTGCCCAGCCTGCCCACATTGCTCTACCAACTGCTACTGGACTGTAGGATGCATGCCCATCCTAAGTAAGACATACTGTTTTAAATGTGTTTATTCCCAGGAAAGTGCATATAAGTGTGATTCAGCATTAGTTAAAGGGAGCTGAAAGGGAGAGTTAGGTTGTTCAGTTCAGGAAGCTTCAGTTGTTGTTTTTTACAACTATGAGCATCATATATATAAAATTATGAGTAAGAAAAGTACAAAAATTTCAAAACAATGCCAGCATGGCTTAATAGGAAAGTTATAAAAGGCAAAAAAGTTACTAAAGGCAAGAAGACTTCCTTTGCAAAATAGCAATTTTGCCCAAATGAGGTGGTGGTGGTGGTGAAGATGAAGACGAAAAGAAGAAGACAACAACAACATATGCCAAACTAAAAGTTTAATAAGGCAAACCAGGATTGAGTTTGAAAATCTTCAGGCCACAAAATCCCTTGTTGCATCTTATGAGAACTGGCAGGAACAAGGAGCAGAATGCACTGACATGTTTACTTTTCATGGAAGTAGATGTTCCTGCCGCTTTGTAGATCTGCCTACAAACTCTACATGAGATGGGACAAAGATAGAAATTGGATAGTCTGTTTTGCTTGCCTCTCTTAGAGAGCACACTACCAGTTTTACATCAGAACAAATTTATTTATTTATTGCATCATAAAGATATTGTTAGAAGTGCACTTTTTAAAGGAGAAAAAAACTGGATTTGGATAGGAAGTGCTGTGAACACAGAAACGGAATAAATTGCTGCATTCATGTAGGGGGAAGGACTTCCAAGTACAGTCATTGTGAATTGCAGGCGGGCAGGGGGAGAGTATCCTTTTACAAGAATAACCAGAGCTTGGAAAAGTTACTTTTTTGAACTGCAACTCCCATCAGCCCAATCCAGTGGCCATGCTGGCTGGGGCTGATGGGAGTTGTAGTTTAAAAAAGTAACTTTTCCAAGCTCTGAAACAAGTATAGAAACAATTTCTAGTGGAATAGGAATTAGGCTGATGGAGAGGGGAAAAGAACCATTGTGGGATGTGGAAGAGAGAGGGTGAAAGGAAAACAATAACTCAGCTGACAGCCTGTTTTTTTCAGGGCAAGATAGTATCTTCAATTTAGCTGTATGCCATCACCTGGAAACACTTGATTATAGTGTGAACGTGCATTACTATGTGACAGACGGAAAAGGCCCAGAGAAATTCAGCAGCCAAAAGCTGGATTAAGTGCAGAGTTGAGGAATAAAGTTAGGACAAGTTAAGCACCCAAAGCAAGGAAATGCAAAATGAACCAATCCATGCTTGGATTCTCCCTTCCCCCTGCACAACTTTTAAAGATACAGAAGACCTCTTGGAGGCTGGGCCTGGCAACAAAGAGGTCTTCTGTATCTTTAAAAGTTGTGCAGGGGGAAGGGAGAATTCCACCTTGTGGTTTTTCCCATTACAGAGTTGCAAGAACACCTGCACTTGCCTGACTTTCTCTTCTCCTAAAGATACAGGCTCACGCTCAGGCCCTGAACCTGGCAACCCTACTTTAAACCTGTTGGAGGAGGAGGAGGATGAATAATTGCAGAGGAAAGTATTACAGCAAATGTAATAAGTGGTGAGTGTTGCAGTTTGAAAGCCTGGAGCCACTGAGGTTTATGCAAGAAGTAATGACAATGAATGAAATATTATAAGGAATCTGCACTCTTATCATGTCTTTGTGAAGTGCTAAAATGTACTGTTAAATGTGGGGTAGTGAAGAGAACAGCTTCTTTCCTTACCTAAACTTTAAAATAACTTCATCATCAGCCCTTCTGAACTCTGTTAGTAGAGACAAACACAGCGCATTTTCATTAATCTTATTGGTCCCTCAAGGCAAATCACATCCTTGACGCTTCTCTCTCCCATTTGTGGAAAGGGACTTGAATTTGCAAGACTGTGAAGCAGAAGGTGTACCAGGAAGTAGAATAAAGATGTTCTAAATGATCAGGAAAGCAGGACAGCTGTAGTGCTGATTCCTGTTAGCACAAGAGAAAAGCCAAAATGCAGGGCTGTGGCCCTCCAGGCCTTTATCTGGCCCTTGGGACTCTCCCCAGATCGCAGTCCCCTTCTCTGGCTATACCCCTCACACTATCTTGGCTGGAATGTGTCTTTGAACCAGGGCCAGCGCCAGACATGCCAGGGGCCTTGGGCAACAGCTTGCCCCAAGCCCGGGCATACATGCACGTGCTCACATGTACACATGTGCACCTACCTGTCCTGTCTCTTGCAGGGAGAGAGCTTCTTCTGCCCACCTGTTTGCTGGCTCCGTCTCTCCTGTCTTTTGCGACTGCGTGGGCTGCTACACGTGCTCATCGCTGCCATCAACCAAGATGGTGCCGGAGGCTTCAGCCCTTAGGGAAACCTTGGCCACCATCTTGGTTAATGGCAGTTCTGCGTGCGCAGCCCGTGCAGCCTCAAAATATAGGAGAGACGGGTAGGTGGAGCCAGCGAACAGGTGGGCAGAAGAAGCTCCCTCCCTGCGATCTGCAGCAGCTACTCTGCTGCAAATCATGAAAAAAGACTGCTACTCCTCCCCACCCTATTGAGAGGTTCCTCAGGGGCCTCTGTGGCTCAGCGAGGGTCCAACCTGGCCGCCCTTTGGGACCGGCCCTGCTTTGAACTCTGGGTGTATTTGCAGGACTGGTCACCATCCTCTATTGCAGTTGTCAATCTGTGGCCCACCAAATATTGTTGGTCTGCATGTCCAATCTCTCCTGATCATTAGCCATGCTGGCTGGGTCTAGATCGAGTCCAACAACATCTGTAGGGCCAAAGGTTCCCCCTCCCTGCTCCATTGATATGGACAAGGTACATCCTGGATAAGAACTGTGGGGAAGTTCAGGCTCTAAGTGTTGTGTGTACTATTGCAACCAAGACAACACCTTACTGCAGTTGAGAACCCTAAGTTCTTGTATCAACTATCACTGCAACATGTCCACCTAGAGTCAAGTACTCTTCTATTAATCAGAAAAGCACAATCACCCTCCTCTTTTGATCACCTGGAAATTCCCCTTTTAGTTGCCACCCTGGTTTGTGTTTTTCCAAGAGTATAACTGGTCTTGGAATCCTGACCATACCTGAAGAGCCCCCTTACACACATGATAGCAATTCAAAGAAGCCAAAGCACCACCAGGTAAAGCACACATACCAAACAGTAGTATTCTCTTCAATGTTAGATAATAAGTACTCTTTATATTACAGAAGGTGCTATATGTTTTTCTTTCATTTCTTTTGTGTCTTATACAATATGTATCTATAGTATTTACATGGTGGTTTATTGTCAAATAAATATGTAAAATCAATTATTAGGAAAAATGGCTTCTTTTGATTACAGCCTTTATGTTTCATTTGATTAGCTGCTGTAGTTTAAAGATCCTAAAGGTCAAGGTTTGGGTTTTTTTCTAGTCAATATCTATTAAAAATAGGAAAGGGCTGCTTTCCGTACGCCCATCTGTACAACTCTCCAGGCCTTGCAAAAATAATGTTTTCTAACACCACTCTTTCAAGTGTCACATTAATCCATTGCGAGTAACAATCTTTTTAGTATCCCATTGTATTAATAATTAGCTGCTTGTCTTCCCAAGTAGCTATAATGAAAAATTGCCTTTTGATTGCCCAAAGCATCTAATTTATCTGCTCCTTAAGCCAATCAGAGTAAAGCAAGTCAATAACGCTACAGTGAAATACTTTCATTCCCTTGTACCACCATCCGTCAGATGAAATAATTAAAATGGTGTCAATCATTTGGTACAAGTAGAAACAGACACTGAAATGAAACATTGTTACAGGGTCAATGTATCAGCTTCACATCAATGCTTTGTTTTTGTTTTGTTTTGTTTTGATAGATGCCTTGCTGTTTATCTAACAGCGGGATCCCATTGAGTTGGGACAATATTCACTTTCATTGATGTTTGGCTTATGTTATATTATTCCTTGTATTTTTCCAATGAATATTTGTTTAGAAGTTGAGTTATGACTAAGAATGTGTGGAGTGATCTACGAAGTGTCCAAATCACTTTGGTCATAAAATGCAGTCTTAGGCAAGCTATTAAAACAAATGAAGTGCTGTGATCAGCTGAAATTAGGGATGGACAAATCTGTCAATTTTGGTTGTTCTCGGTTTCTCATTTTCCCAGTGTTAAGTTCAGTTCTCCACATTTCCACATCTGTTTGGATTTTTTTGTAAAAAAAATAGTTCACATGAAAATTCACCAGCATTTTAGTATTATTATTTACTGTTACATTTGTAGCCCACCTTTCCTCCATGAAGCATAAGGTGGCATATAAACATGGTTCTCCCCCTGCTGATTTTATCCTCACAACAATCTTATGAGATGGTTAGGCTGAGAGTGCCTTGCCCAGGGTTGCCCACTGAGCTTCATGGCCAAGTGGGGATTTGAATCCTGGTCCCCCAGGGCCCAGTCTGACACTCTAATATGCACATTTTATATGCAATTTTGCACATTTAAACATTTTTGCAAAGCAATATTCCCTAATGTAATGCATGTTGATATGTTATTTTCATTAATATATACATTTGTATGCACACTTTACCGTAATATATGTATTTTTGTATACATTCGCAAATTTTGGAGTCGTGCGAATTTCAAAGGATAGCTGGGTTTTGGTTTGCATATTGTTTCAGAAAGTGCAAATTAGATAGATTTGCTTTTAAATGTAAACTGTATTGAATTTCTTCACTGTTCCTACCTGAAATGGATTCTATAAATGTTAAATATTATTCACATGCAAGAAAACAGGATTTTTTTTTAAAAAAAAATCCAGTTGCAAGGGCAGGATATACATCCCTCCCTCTCAAATTACAGTCAGGTAAAAAGAGAAAGGAATGCTGATGTTATTTATTACATTTGTATACCGCCCCATAGCTGAAGCTCTCTGGGCAGTTTACAACAATTAAAAACATAAAAAACAAATATACAAATTTAAAAACACATTTTTTTAAAAAAGCAATTTAAAAACACATGCTAAAAGGCCTGGTAGAAGAGGTGATATGATACACCAGAGTCCAATTAGCCACAAATGCTAAGATTTCACCCACTTGCTATTCAGGCAACTATTTTTTTAAAGTCCCAAACGCCAGTTGGGGCCATTAGCAAAGCTAGTTGTCTTATGGCTGTTCTGTGTGTCACACCCAGAGAAGGGCTTCCCATGTCTTTTCTTTTGGTGAGACCTTTCCAGGAAGTGTTTGAGTCCAGTCTTTCTTCCTACCCTCGTGATTTCTCTTTGTAAGTGCTAATGCTTTTGTAGGCAGAAACCAGTTATCCAATTCAGCTTTCATTAGTGTGAGGAATGGAAATTGCTTATTAGCATAAGCTTCCACAATTATTTTTCTATATGTCTAGTCTAGTTTTGATGCCTTGACAGTCCTGAAGGCTCTGGGAGTTTTGAAAAAAGAGGCTGACTTGCATCTCTCACTTGTGTTCATTCATTCAATTGCTGCACAAAGCACATGTGGTCTGGATGGATCTAATCTAAGTTGAGGGTGAATTAGCAAATATGCATGTAATGCCACCTGGGGCATTTTGAAGAAGCCAGGTACCATGCAGTGCAATCTGCAACCCCTACTTGTTCAGTGGGGTTTACTCCCAGAGAGGTGTGCATGGGATTATATAAGACACTGAGTATATTCCTTAATGGCAGTAGTGGATGTTGTGGTGCCACTTACCTGACCTCCCCTTGGCTGAGTCGCTGCTGCATACTGGGATGGAAAGAGAGAGGGGAGAGGTGATGGCAGGTTTTACTCAGTGCAAACACTCCAGCGGGAGCACCAGATTACTCTGCCAGTGCATTTGCATTGCCCCAAACTCACCACTGCTTTGCCCCCTCCCTCCCTCCCACCCAGTATGCAGCACAGACTGTGACAGAGGGAGGTTAGGTAAGTGGCACAGCCCCACCAGGCTGCCTGCTACTGCTTTGGGGAAGAGCCTTAGCTCAGTGGTAGAGGGCCCAGGTTCAATCCCTGGCATCTCCAGGTAGAGCTAGGAGAGACACCTGCCTGAAATCCTGGAGAGCTGCTGCCAGTTAGTGTAGACAACATTGAGATAGATGGACTGATGGTCTGATTCAGTGTAAGGCAGCTTCCTATGCTCAGTGCTTATGCCATTTGGAATCTTTTGTTGTTGTTGCCTTTCTTAAGCTAAATTTAGAAATCTTTTTTTTTAAAAAAAATGTTTGAATACCTAGTGATTCTCATTTCCTAGCTAATTTCCCTCAAATGCAGAACTCAGTCTCACTCTGCTGGGGATAAAGTGAGAGCAGTGACAAACAAGAGGAGATATTATCTGCATGCTTCAGTGAACCCTGAGGTGTGCAGTAGTATATAAAAATGGAGAGGATGGTGGGGAACAGATTTCCATCCAAAAGCTTATAGCGCCATTGTGTATTTATGTATGCCTCACCCTGCTTCATTTCTATTGCAGCCCATTTGAACCAGGGCTAGATTTTCTAAAGCCATTGCTCAGGCTTCTGGCTGCATGTGCTGGGAAAAGGAAACAGGAAGTAGAAGGCAGGGATCAAGGGGGAGAAATTTGGTTCGGCCCACATTCTTATGTGAACGTATTTAGTTCCCACTTCTTGAAACAATACTAAAGGAACTATCCTTTGAAATTTGCAGTTTTCTGAATTTTGCGATGAAGTTCTCCAGTCAATGAATGTGCACCCAAAATTTGCATTTTAGTGGAAATCAGTGAAGGCTGGTGGTTCCATAGTCAGTGGGGCCGTGAATAAGCTCCTTGTTTTAGTCTGAACTTTTAAAAGTTGAAAGTTTGGAAACCTTCGCCACTGGTGAAAACAGTATACAAAAATGCATTGTATTGGGGGAAATTGCTTGGGAAAATGTGATGGAGTGAGGTGAAGGAACAAATGAGAATGGCGGGGGTGAGAGCACAGGTGTGTGTGTGTGTGTGTGTGTGTGTGTGTGTGTGTGTTGAGTGGAAACGGCAGCGAGAACAGCAGAACAGAGGAGAATAAAAGGAGGAAGGTATGAAATGGGTAGCATAGCAGGGAGTAAAGAAGAGGGATGGAGTGACAGGTGAGGGAAGGAAAGTGGGAGACAGATGTGGGAGGCTGGATAGGGCATGAAACTCATATTAATCCAAGCAACATTTTCTTGCAGTTTCCACTTCTTGTTCCCGTCTTCTTTCTTTTCTTTTTTCTTTTTGGTATATTTCACTAATTTGCCTCTGAATTTTAACCCTCTGAGCTTAAACTCTCGGTTGAGTTTTACTTTAGGGATAAACAGATGTTTTGACTGTATATGAGAAAGCAAGGCATCCCCCAAATAGCTAGAAGATTTAAAAACAGCCTGTGGGGAGTATGGCAAATGACAATTACCATGATTACTCTTCTGTTTTTCGAGTTTTAACTGGGAACTGACTGAGGGTGCAAGTGAAAGGTCTCTCTCTTGCTCCAGCTGCAGTATACATTTAAAGCAGTATCATACCAGTTTAAAATCCCCCCCTAGAATCCTGAGAACTGTAGTTTGGTAAGGGGGCTGGGCATGGTTAGGAGATGCCATTTCTCTCACAGAGCTACAATTCCCACAGTGGTTTAACAATCAATCCCTCTTCCCAGGGAACTCTGCAGTCTTAACAAACTACACTTCCCAGGATTTTCTGGGGGAAGTCATGACTATGGTATGATATTGCTTTAGATGTATAGTGCAAATGTGGTCTCTCTCTCTCACACACATGCATGCGCTTGTGCACACACACAGAGAGACTTCTGCAATTCAAAAATTTAAAATAACTGTCATGACTTAACAACAACTGAATTATGAGGCATTACAGTGCATTGTAATTAGAATAGTATTGCCATGTTGATCACAGGAGAGAAATGAGACAAGAAGGGTATGGTTGTTTCACAGGTCATTCTTTCTCCTTTTTATCAAGAAATCGAGATACTTTCTGATTGCCCTTTTGCCCATGTTAAAGCTCTGTGATGCTGATAGTGCAATAGATAAAGATACGGTGTGGTCAGGGCAACTGCCCTTGTCACTTTAAAATATTTCAGTGGCCCTCCACTATTTGTCATTGTTGATAGGCTAAATATCATTTTCCTCTGCAATTTTTTCACATCCTCCAGCAATATTGTCCTCATTTAATTCAGGATATTACCCGTTACCCTCACAATCCTATGAATGCATCTGTGACTACTCAATTCTCAAGCCGTGAAGAAAAAAAATCTCAAGATACAAAATGGACAGACCATTTGGATTTCATATAGGAGTGTTAAACAGTAGTTGGAACTTGGAATACCAGTGGTATTCCAATAAAAGCTATTGCCTTCTCTAAGAAATGTCTTTTCTTAGCTAATGCTAAGAGAAAAGCACTAGCAAGCTAAGGGGTGGTAGTGATCGCTGTAAGGGGAAGTGTTTGGGTGAATAGGGCCACATTCACCCCATACATTTATTCCACTATTATTCCATTTTCAACTGTCATGGCTTCCCCCAAAGAATCCTGGGAAGTGTAGATATAAGGGTGCTGAGAGTTGTTAGGAGACTCCTCCTAATGGAGCTACAATTTTCAGACTGGTTTAACAGTCATTCCCTCTTCCCAGAGAACTCTGCAATTGTAGTTCTATGAGGGGAATAGGAATTTCCTAACAACTCTCAGCACCTTGCTCCACCCCACCCCAGGGAGGAAGTCTCTCAAGGCTTTAGAGTGGGATTGGCATTCTGAAATAGAAAGTATCAAGCTTTAGGGTAAAGTTCCTATATATTGTATTTATTTATATATTATACCCATTTTATGTTTGGGTAAGGAAACAGCTACTGTAAAATGTCAATACTATGCTGATGAAAACACATTTATGCATCCTGGGATGAAGTAACCCACACAGCTAGGTTGCATTTAAAGGGCAATAGTGCCAATAAGTAGTTCTAAAGGAAGGATAATCAGATTTACATTCAGTGCTATACTTAATTGAGCATATTTTACCTGCTATCCTATAGTTATTAACTTTTGCATGTTTTTTAGTGATTCTGAAACAGATTCCACCCATCCCAGCTCCCTTCTATTTTGACTATTTAATAAACTTTGGGTTGTTGTGAAGTTCAAGCTCTTGGGTAAGTTTCAAAATAACATTGTCACTGAAACCACATAAAATCTATAAGCAAGGCCATACTCTACCTCAACATATGCTTGTATATTTGGGGCAGACTTGTAAGAGCTGTTCATAAATCCATATACGTCACACATCCCAGTTCTAAATCTTTTCCAGAATAAATCGTTTTGATAAAATATTTCCATACAGTGAAACTTGTTAAAAGCAATTACTTTGTATAATAAAATATGTAATTTGTCCCAAAAAGGGCTACAGAAATTGTTCCAGCAATCAACCCAGCTTAAGAAAAGGGCAGGGTTTTGCAATCAGACTAATTTTCATACAGTTATTGGCCACAAAAGTCAATCAGTGTGGGGTTTTTTTGTCATTTCCAAAACCCTTAATAGAGATATCCATAAATATTTGCAAGACAAAGTGAAGATTATGGTTTAGAAGTTTCACAGCCAATAACATACCATAAATTTAAAATATTCTGTGTTCTAATTATGGAAATACTGCTGCTAACTGCTATTTGCGTTGTAAGCACACAGAGCAATTCAACCCCCCCCTTACGCCTGACTATAGGGAGAGGGTGAGTAGACTGAGCAAAGCTGTGCCTCTGCTCAGCTCTCCCAGCAGAGCCAGACTCTGAGTGCTCACTGAACATGTGGATGTGAGTCCTGCTGGGGTATTTGGAGGATGTGGGAGCTAAGCTGGCCTGGTCTGCTCTGGGATCTGCTGGATCCTGAGGCGGTCTCACAGCTGTCATGCAACAGCATTGGATCCAACTGATGCACCAGCCTTGAGCTGGCACTGGGATCATGCCCCATCATCCCCCCCCCAATAACTTCTGCTGTGGCTGCTATGAGCAATGCGACTTTGCAATGCCCTGCAGGTGGGGTGGGTGGGTTGGATTGCATTCTTAGTCAGCAATTCTAAGCTCTCACAGAGGGCAACAGAAGGGCCATGTGGTGCCACAGAACTCCTTCCTTATGGTCAGTGTGGGAAGTCCATGGTCAGAAAAAAAGGTCTGTCACTGGTGGGGGGGGTGCATTGTAGTGGCAGAAAGCTCTGTTGCCATCACTTCTCTGACAGTGGTAGGGGATGAAAAGGGCTATGTTGTGATGAGCCAAGAGAAGCTGGAGGAAAGCTGGGATATGAATGTAATCAACCAATATACTCAGTGATGGCAAGTAAATAGGTAGTGATAGCAAGGAGGATAGGGAGCCAGATGAAAAAAAGGACTGGGCTCCTGAACCTTCAACAGTTGTGCAGAAGAGGGCAGAAGCGGCTCACCAGGTCAGGAGGAGCTGTTATGCTAGCTTCCCAGCAGGTGGGTAGCGGTTAACATGAGAACATAAGAAGAGCCTGCTGGATCAGACCAATGGCCCATCTAGTCCAGTATCCTGTTCTCACAGTGGCCAACCAGTTGCCTGGTTGCTTACTAGGAGGTAGAGGGGGAGGGGCCGTGTGACAGAGAGGTCAATGTGAATATCCTAGCAGAGCCAATCCCCTGGTCCTGCCAGTGCATTTGCACTGTACCAACCCCACCACCACCTTGCCCCTCCCCTTACTGGTAAACAACAGTAACTCACCCGCTGAGAGGTGAGCATAGTGGCTCCTTCCCAGTCAGTGAGCTGCTTCTGGAATCCAGCAGTGTAGCTGCATGGCAAGTTACATCTGCTGAAATCCCTTCTTCTGCACAACAGTTCAAGCCACAGGAGCCCTGCCCTCTTTTTTATCTATCTACACTAAAGGAGAAGGAGAAGCAGCATGGCTAGGAGGCTCTTGAGATCAGTAGTGGGGGCCCTGCAGGGGTGTAGGGTTCTGTCAGCCCTGAGTCTGACCCAAACAGGTTGAATGTGGGTCATTGCATGTATCTGGATGCACGTTAGGGGACCATGTGGCATAATCTTGATGGACATCTTGCTAGATATGTTTTGTTTGCTTTTCTTTACTTGGAGGGAACGTGTTCACCTGCTAGCACTGTGGACTACTGTATGTAGTATAAAATGTAGTGTATGTTTCACATGCAGTATCATCATTCCACTGAAGAGGTGCATCAAAACAAAAAACGAAAAACAAAGCATAGATATTTAGTGGTTATATTATATTTGGTCTTGTACTATTTTATAGACCCACTAATCATCATCATAAAGGTACCATGATGAATCTTACTGAAAATTCCTTCCAACAAAATTACCTTCAACTAATCTGCCAGCCTACAATTGATCTCTTCTGTTGACAAGGCCTCAAGGGCTTTCCTTGATAGGATTTTACTTCAAAGCAATCGGTCTGAGTTGCAGACAAAGAGAGCTTACTCACTTTTAGTTTGCTATGCCGGGTGGGTTTAAATTGCTCTGCTCTGTATTGAACTTAAATTTCTGCTCTAGTTGATTCATGCACAGCAGTCATCATATGATAGTCCCCAAAAGCACCATGTAGTGTATCAAAGAATATTGTAAGTCATTACAGCAGAGCACCATTCAAACATGTGTAAATGCTAAATTGAACAGCCGCATGAATTAGCCAGGGCAAATATTATAAGAGATTCCTCTTATACAGAAAGAAACTATTGCAAATGGCAAGCAATGAGGTTCTGAACATATCTAGGTTGCCTTACCCCCTCTGGAAATCTTATGCTTGGCTTAGGCCTCTCCTTCTTGAAGACATCTCCCCAGCTTCTACAACAAAAGCTTCAGGTCTTCTTGTATTTTGTAATACACAACAAAGCCAAGCTGTTTACTTTTTGCCTGACACTAGAGCCCTCTTCAGGCATTAATTTTCTGGGTTCAGAAAACCTATAAGTTAGAGACAAACATACTAGCTTCTCCTCCCTTTTGTCATCATCTCCATAACCCTCAACTTGTGGAAGGTGGGTGTGTAATGTGTAATTGCTTAAATGATGCAAATGGAGTCTAGAGAGAGAAGCCCAGATAACACTTTACTGAGCAAACTGAACAGAACAAAAAGACTTTTTTTTGGGGGGGGGTCTTATTAGAATTGGAATAGACAACTTCTTCTTAATTGATGAATCATAAGCCAACAGGCTGTACAATAGCATGGCTATAATGTTTAAAAGACAATACTTCAGTTCAATGCTGATACTGGACTTAAACAGATAAAGTACACCTCCTCCTAACAATGTTGCTACCTAGAGATCAGAGCTTGGAATATTACTTTTAAAACATAATAAATTACATTTACAATTACATGGCCCAAAAAAGTAGTAATTGCCATTACAATTGCAATTGCTCTAAAAGTAACAGATTGCTTTACTTTTTCTCAGAAGTAATCACTACAATTACATTTTAGTAACTTTTTTAAAAAAAAAACACCTACAAGGTGCTGGCCTTGGCTGCTGCACATCTAAGTAGCCTAAAATAACATTAAAAATAAACAAACACATACAGAGGTAGTAGAATAATTCTTTTTATCCATAGCAATGGTGGTCTCTCTGCTGGTAAAGAGGTGAGGGGGGAGGCAGAGGCCACTACTCAGATCTTTGCACATCAAACCAAGTGCACATACCCCTCAGCCAGCAAGCATAATCTCTCTCACTTAACCACCTCCGGACCCTGCCTGCCACCAACTAAGGGACACTCACCCAAGCAAACATTTTCCCCTGAGATGCAAAAAAGTTAAAATACTGCAAATGCGGCACAGTAGCCAGAGAGGATGAGGGAGGCCACTTTGTGTGCCAAGTGCAAACACAGTATTCACACACACACACACACACACACACACACACACACACACACACACACACACACACACACACACACACACACACACACACACACACACACACACACACACACACACACACACACACACACACACACACACACACACACACACACACACACACACACACACACACACACACACACACACACACACACACACACACACACACACACACACACACACACACACACACACACACACCATCTTTCACTTCCACAGTTCTTTGTCTGCATTCTGCTGCTGCCTCCTTCTCCTCGTTTATCCATGTTCTTGCCCTCTGGCTCCTTTCCCCCTCCACTCCATTCTTCTCCACCACCGTCCATTTTTTAAAACAATTGTTTTCTCCATCCCACCCCGTCTCACTCTTCACCTCCTCCCGCGTCACCTTCTACCCACCCACAGAGCATGAGGGAAGAGCAACGCTGCACAGAAGCCCAGTTTGAGGCACATGATTTTCATCCACAAATCAGAGGAGCAGAAGACTTCCCCTGCTCCCCCCCCCAGTAATGCCCAAAAGTAATGCTGGAAACATTACCATTACTCCACAAAAGTAATAAAATTACTCCTAGTTTTATTACAATCAAAATGTAAAGGAATTACCCACTCGTTCCTCAAAAAAGTAATGAATTACAAGTAATGAATTACTTCCGAGCTCTGCTAGAGATAGGTAGGTAGCCGATGGGGAAAGTTTAGATTTAAAATTAATATATGCAAATAAACAGTGACTGGTGAGTCGTTTCCTCCTCTAGAATGTTTTTTTCTTCATGACTAATTTCAGAGCACCCAGCTGTTATGTTGGGACCAGAATCTGCCTACAACTTTCAATATCATGAAATTTTCCAGATAGGCAAAAAAACCCACCTGCTTCAAAACACCCCACACAATCAAGATGAGAACAATGGAAAACCAACCATATGCCAGACTTCAAAAAATACAATAAAAAAACAAACACTCCTAAGGTTTTCTTAATTGACTGAGGTGAATATAAGATGGTTATATCATTATATTCATGTAATTCTATATATCTATCCCACCATTTTTTCCATTGTCTTATTTCCTTTGTCTTTTACTATTTTGGTTTCCCAGTTTTCTTTGCAGTCTCTCCCTCTGGGGGAAAAATCTCCACATGCTATGTCAGTTTCTCCAATTCCTTCATTGTTTTCATTTTAGGGATCCATAGAGTACGATGATTCAAAGTGCATGCCATTGCTGAAAAATACTTGAAGCGCGGCTGCAAATAATTATTTATGGCTTCCCACCCACCCCAACAAACCAAATAGGCAAATGGTTAAAAAACACACACACAACCCATCAGCGATTCAATATAGTTTTCCATTTCAAACTACTCCATCACAGGACACCTTGGAATAAACACCTCCATTCTGTAGGCCAATAGTGTTCAGATACCATATTTGCTTGACACAGACCCAGCTGAAATAGCTTTTCAGTTTCTGTTGGCAATAAAACAAAACTGCATCCTACAAAGAACAATATCCACGTAATTGGATCTGCAGATGTGTGAACCATTTGGAAAATAAATACTGCATTGGCTTAGATTTTGAGACTTTTTTTTACACTGCTTTGGAATGGTTTCAGAGTTTTGAGACCATTAGGCAAAGCCTTTTGTTTGCTCCTTTCCCTTCAACAAGTTGTCAGCCTTGTGGCTTTATTTTTGCTCTTTCCTTAGAAAGATATTATTCAAAAGCAGTACATGAGTGGCAGTCATAGCAAACCATGGCAGATGACATTGGCCTGGTTTGCATGGTGTACTGATCATGCAGGCTCCTGGAGAGTGGAGATTCCAGCCATTTCACTCCTCCCCAGTTGATTTGCAGCTGTGCTGTGCTGAGCTGAGCTGAGCTAAGCCAAGCTAAGCCAAGACATAGTTTGGCTTAGCATGCCGTCTGAACCTGGGCTCATGTTTTAGCTTGCTTCAGACTAAGCACAAGTTGTAATCAAGCTTTGTCCTATGTCTGTATTGCTGTACTTTAGCACACATTTAAGAAGTGGGTATATATGACAAGCTTACCAGGTGTTAGTTTGCCTCTTTGCCTGACAACATAGATTTCACACCAGCATAAGAATAATAAATTCATAGAACGGGAGGGACCTCATAGGTAATCATGTCCAACCCTTTCTCAGTGTAGGAAATCTACAGCTACAGTATCACTCATCTGGCGTGATATTGTCATCAAATGGTAAAGACTATGGATATTTAAGCCTGAAACACTTGTATGCCAATATATTAATGCATCAAGAAGGAGATTCCATACCATACATTTAAGGCACTCCCACATTACTTTAACAGTCATGGCTTTCCTCCAAAGAATCCTGGGAACTCTAGTTTCTTTAGGTTGCTGATCTCACCAGCACCCTTAACAACATGATTCTGCATGGCTGTTGAAGTGGTTTAAGACTGCTTTAAATGTATGGTGTAGATGTGACCTAGGTGGTGGATGTGCATTAAAGTGTGCTTCAGATTTTTGTGACCTCACACACACATAAACACTACCAGATCTCCAACTTTCTCAACTACAACTTGGCATACACTTAGACTTTGTTCACAAAGGCTAATGTAGGGTGTGTGAAAATACCATTAGGGTCGGTATTGATTTTAAGCAAGTGACACGTGTGACATTATTAGTCATGCTTAACCTGATCAATGAGATCCTACTAAACCTCACCCTTAGTTTTAGTTTACATTCATTCACATCTGGTGTGAAGATTACATCTTAAGGAGATGAAATAAAAGACTGATACAATATTTTGTTGCTCCATTGTGAATCTCTGACTACATGAAATGGCCCTCAGGATGTGCCTTACCTCAATGTTGCCACCTAGTGCTCTCAGAAATATTTGCCATAAATTTGAAGACAAATGTATGTGTGTAGGTTTTGGTCCATGTGGCAAGCTTATGTATCCAAACTAGCTGACTGTGTGAAGTGATAGCCAAGTGACTGCACAATGCAAGGATCATCTCCTAACTTGGGGAATCATTTTCAAAATGTCCAACCCTGTTTTTAGATTTACAAAACTTTTGGGATATCTAGGTGAACAAACCCCAGATGGCTAAAATTACTATTTCCTGATTCAAGAGTAATCAGCACATATTTTCTTTTGAGTCTTCCAACTAGGGACAAAAACAAGGCTGATAATTACTGTTGGTCATGCAACATACAAATAAGAACTTTGATGTTCAGTCAACACATTTTCATCAGTTGTCTAACCATTTAGAT
The DNA here is from genome assembly GCF_030035675.1 of Rhineura floridana. NCBI lineage: Eukaryota > Metazoa > Chordata > Lepidosauria > Squamata > Rhineuridae > Rhineura > Rhineura floridana. Next base: position 279,458,778 of record NC_084480.1, read on the forward strand.
ACATGTGATTTTTAAGCATTCCCTGTTGCAACTTGTTACTGGATCAAGATGTAAATCTGTCCAAGTAGCTTCTATTGAGCATAAATATGCAAGAAAAAATATGTTCATTTTACAAATAGAGGCTATTTGGCTTTGAGAATGAGAAAGAAAAAGAAAGAAAGAAATCTAATATAGAACAAGTTTTAGTCAAACAAAGGCATCAATAGCTGAGTGGGAAAATTCAGCGTGACCCAATATGAAACCTCCCATATTGGTTTACCATGGATAGCATCTAGATTGTGCCCCTGCAGAAACTGGCAAATACATTCAAGTAAGTTGGGATGATGAACCAGTGGCCCATGAAGACAGTCCCACTATCCTCCTCCCGTATTTGGTGGTGGTTGCAGGATTGTCACTACAAAAATAATCAGAGACCAGGTGGGATGGCAGCAGGGCTAGTGCTAGTGGTAGTGGCAAGGCCACTAGAGGGGGGGAACAACAGTCAGTCTGGATGAGGCCATGGTGATAATATTGCTTAGCTGTTCTATCATTCTAGGATATTTGTGGAAGTCTTCGTTGGAGCACAAATTTACTTCTGTTATTCTGAGGAGCACCTGGGAATTTACATAGGAGCACTTCCAGAATGCATGGAAATCACTGGAGGAGTTCCCATCCTGACTCTCTGGAGACTTTTCTCAGGAAGATTTAATAGACTCTGGAAATGATTCAGGAGTGATCTGCAACACACTATGAATGCTCTAAATTTCAGAAGTTATAATTACACAGTCCTGTTTCCAAAGTGAAATGGATGCATTAGGAGTACTCCACTGATCTATGTTTTCTTTCTGAATTTTGTACCAAGCAAATTGCATGTGTTGTTTCCCACAGCTTTCTGTTTCCACATTTCATCCAGACCTTTCCCCCACCATTATCATGTTACTAATGAACATGTATGCATTGATAAGATTCTGTGTGTGTGGTGTCTGTTACAATGCAATGAGCATAACACTGGCCAAATATAATCTTGATGCAATCATATATACTTAATACTATCATATTAAGATATACTTTTTGCACATGTGTATCAGTTACACAGGGGACAATGGGAGAGGTGCAAATTAACTAAAGGAATCAAACTGTGACAAACTTCACATCTTCAATTCCAGAATGAATTTAAAAAGTTTTAGTTAAACCAGTGCTGAGCCAAAGTATCACATAAGTAACATTTTTGTGGGAATTTAGGAGGGTAAATGTGGCACAAAATCTTCAAAATATACCTTTTGTCTGCTTCTTTTGTGGCTGTTTTAGAAAACTGGGCATTGTTCCTAAAACTTCCTGCACTGTTTTGAGAGCTGCTTGGAATATAGGGAGCATTGCTTGGCTGTTGAGACAGCACAGGGACAATGTTCTCCAGCCATCCCCAAAACACACTGGGCAACATAAACATGAACTTCATGTTCATAGAAACCTTCTAAAGAATTGACAGAAGCCTATGGAAAAGGCTGTGAAGGCGCAGAAGTGAGAGGCTGTTCATCTCTAAAAAAAACCCCACCCCCACCATATTAGGCCTCACTTGACCCTGGCATATTGCTGCCCCTGTAGAGGACTGGAGAATGATCCCTCCTGACTAGTAGGCATGGAGCAGCACAGTAGTGGAGCCAGTCTGACACTCCAAATGCTGCACCTGCACCATGCTGAGCGTCCCATTGCCTTGCCTCTTCCCCTCTCCCTCTTAGTAATGTGCAGTGATGTGCTATGTTGGGAAGCTGGTAGACCGATGTAGCCCCCTCCCAGTCTCTACTGGCACTTAGAATTGATATAATGCATATATATAAACAAAGAATCTTGTGGTGCCTTAAAGAGCTGCAAATTTATCATGGCATCACCAGCATGGACTAGAGTCCACTTCATCAGATGCAACATGTATATTGTATTCAATGAAGCCAACACAAGTAAGACTAGTCAACCATACAATAACTTTATACTGTACACCAGAAATGTGACAAGGCTACTCCAGATTCCATAGCAGGTTTGTCTTGGCTGGAGCCTTCCCAAAATAAGCCAACGGATTCTGTGTTTTCCCAGAATTTAACAGCAACAGGAATTGCTAGTTACATTTTTGTTTGCCACCATGGGCTCCTACTGGGAAGAAGGGTGGGATATATATATAATATAATATATAAATAAATGTTACGTGAAATTTTACAATATTTTAAAAATAGACTTCCTGGGATAACTACATTGCTTTGAGCTCATTTTCTTGGACTGAATAATTCCAAGGTTTCAGCTGAGGTTCACAACTGTGTTGCACTGGCATCCCTGCTCCTCTTGATAGTATTGTTCCAATAAATGAACCATCTCTACCACAGTGCTTCCATCCTCAGATTGCAATTTCATGACTGCATACGTAGCATTCCTTTTGCCCATCTCTGCAAAAAGTGTTAAGCTTGCTGCTCTTTGTTATCTGAAGGACATATTACTGTGAATCTGAATTTTTCCCCAAAACCCTTGTAACCCATAATTACCATGGCTTAGCCACTGAGAGGTTCAGGAGAACCAACAAGGTTGCATTCCCCTGTCTCTCTCCCAATAAAGGTCATCAATGACTGCGACCAAGGTTCTGCCCTTCCCTAACTTTTAGGAATACTGTTGAATATTGTGCTTGTACTTTTACTATTCTGTATGGAAACCACTTAAGATTTTTTTTATTTTATTGAGCAGTATAATTTTTTAAATACAGTGTCGAAGCCTTGTGTACATTAAAGAACATCTCCACATTATTTAAGATCTCCCGATAAAGCCTTGAATTATCTTCAGTAACTGAAAAGAATTATTTAAGGACGTTAGATCAGCTGGGGCATAGACTCAATGTCCTTTTCTGTGTTAACACTGACATTATGGAATCTGCTCCCTAGGCAGATCCACCAGGCTCCCTGTCTTAGCAACTGCAGCTGTCATTTTTATATCAGAGACCGGGGTTTTGGTATATTTGCTATTTGCTTATATTTCGCAACATTTTTAGATTTTATCTAATTTTCATTTGGATTTGCTATTTATATGTGCTTTTATTTTGCCCATCTCTTTCATTTTTAAAAATAGGATAATAAATATGATATAAGATAATGGACATTTGCATAGTTTTCAGTTCATGAAAAGATACAACAATCCAATTAAATGCAGAAATATATATACTTTTTGATTAGTTCATGTACACCACACTGATGCCATGTTTATTTTTCCAAAAACTGTCTATACTTCTTTATTTTATATTTTTAATGCAGCACCATCTTCCAAGCTAAACTTATGTCCTACTTTAAGTCTGCCTGGCAATTCTTTGACATTTAAGCAATAAATTGTTCATTGTTTGGAAAGTGTTAGGGATAAATTGAAAACCCCAGTGCTTGCAAAACTATAATTCACTTGTCCTATCTAAACCAGCTTGGGCTTTATGGGAAATAGAACCAAAGTGGCCTTTATTTGACTTTTGATATAAAATGTCAGTTTATTTCCTGATGACCTGACCCTTACCTACATTCCAGTGGCTCGCATAATAAAAGCCGGTTTAAGCTGGAAACTTCCCTACTATGCATTTCTGTATCACGTTTATGCTTATGGCCTTGCTTATTGTTACTAATGTGCCTTGCATAGGAATGTCAAATGCTGTTCCAATGTCCCACAAACCTTGACTTGTAAAACTCCTTTGATATGTAAGCAAAGTAATATCATGTCTGTCTCCAGTTTAGGGGGTGCCTGGTTGCAGCTGGGCCTCCCCTCGATAGTTGCCTTTGTCTGCTCCTGCATAGTGCTTATCTCAAGGACATGCGAAATATGCAGACATAGAGTCTAAGAGATAGTCTTGATGTTTCCACTTTGTCCTTCCCCCTGTACCCCTTTACCTTCTTACATATGCCCCAAAGCTATGACAGTTAGCAATTGCTTCTTTTGTATTTTATGACGTGAATCCGATATTGTAAACTTTGGGGTAAGCCTATATAAACCCTTGAACATCAATAAACAAGGTTCCCATGCTGGCCTGCTTCGGCTTGTAAGTATTGGGTCCCCTTTGCAAAGGTTTTTGTCTCGTGTTACTTGATCTCTGATAGTGGGTTCATTTGCACTCAACTCCGCACTCTTCCCGGGTGTAATAAGCGAGTTGGGGTTGACAGGATGACTTGCGTGTTGGGTTTGGACCTAACAATTGGGGGCTCGTGTGGGATCCCTTGTGCAGACCCCCTTTTTGCCATTGCACCCCTTAATTTGATAACAGGCGCCACGAGAGAATTTTCTCGGTTATCAATAAAAGCGGGCGGCTTTGACACTTTGGGGATAAAGCACAGTTGAGGAAAAACCCGTTATCAGACGTCATGGGAAATAAAGGGAGTGTGCCGGTAAAGGACAGCCCTTTGGGAATCATGTGTATGTTGTGGCAAGAGGAGGAATTGCCTGTGCGAAGGAGAGGCCTGAAAAAGAAAAAGATGATAGAGCTCTGTGAGGAGGAGTGGCCGCGGATGACTGCAGTGTCGGTGCCGGGTGAACGGTGGCCGAGGGGTGGGTCCTTTGAAACCGCTCCGCTACTGGGAGTGCGGAGACGGATTGGGGATACCCACCCGGATCAATTGGAATTTTGGCTCCTATGGAAAATAGGGTCGCAAAAATGGGATAGTCTTACTTTGATGGCAGTGAGAACTTTGTCCATTGAGGAACCCCCTCCTCATTATTTTAATGACTACATGTCAAGTAAAAGAATGGTCTTGAATTGTTCTATAATACCCTCTGCTCCAGATCCTCTACCAGCTCCCGGGGGCGGGGATCCCAATCCGGAGGAAGGGGCCTTTTCATTTGTATCAGATGATGAGACAGACGAAAAGGGGAAAGAGAAGGGGGCCTCAGGGGGCATGGACACGCGCAAGCGAAAAAAGGAAAAGAAAAGAGGCAGAAGCGTTGGAGATGCCTTTGATTGTACATGATCAGCCGTACGTGGATGGCCACGGGGGTATCCAGCGTACTGAGGTGGTTGAACTAAAAAGTTGGTTGGAATGGGACTTAAAAGAATGGAGTAGAATGGCTGGAACTTTCGAGGAACAGCCAAGGAGAATCAGAGAACTGTTAGGCAGGTTGTTTGAAAGCCACAATCTGACGTACTCGGATGTGGAGCATTTGTTGAGAAGAGTACTGACAGGTGAAGAACGTAGCAGGTTGTGGACAATGGAGACTGCTTGGGCTGCGGAAGCAGTAACAAATAGAGCTTGGTCAGACCGAGCACAAACGGCTGCAGCTTGGGCAGCGGGAGACTGGATGCAGCCTCACCACGCTCAGCTGCAGACCGATAGGGATAGGATTTTGACACACTTGGAGCGAATGTCACAGAAACCCCCCAACCAAGCTAAATTTATGGCGATCAAACAAGAAGCCGGCGAACCTCCCAGAAAATTCTGGTCGCGCTTGTTAGAGGGAGCACGTAGTTATACCAATTTGAACCCAGAAAACGTGCTGGACCATCCGACCCTCATTGCCAATTTTGTTCACCAAGCGCAGCCAGTGGTGAGGGATTACTTTCTGAATTTCAGACCCGGATGGGGGGGAGAGGCTGTGACTGTGATCTTAGAAGTAGCAGATTTTGTGTGGGACAAGGATAAGGAGAAAAGTAGAAAGAAGGAGAAGAAGGAGGATTTTGAAATGCTGGCTCTTGCAATAAGAGGCCAGCCACCAAATAGAGGATTTCGAGGCAGGGGTAGAGGTTTTCCGAGGGGGCTGAGAGCCGGAAACCAGAGAGGAAGGGGACAGATGAGGAATTCATGGCAGGGAGAGGGCTTGTTTCCAATGTGGAGAGTACACTCATTTCAAGAAAGACTGTCCGTGGAGGACAGGGGACGCGCAGTACACCCCTAACAACCCTTCTTACCCAGATTTTACAGGTACGAATGCAGAGTTTCCGCCCCCACCTCCACCTGCCGCTCAACAGATACCGGCTTCATGGGACCAGTACGGCGGACGTCCAGTGAACCAGCAATGACTAAATGTGGATAGGGAGGGGCTGGGAGCGGGGCTAATGAATCTTATGTCTCTGGCAGGTTTCTTTCTCTCTCTCTCTCTCTCCCAATCCAAGAACCCAGACTGTCCTTAAACGTGCAGGGGCAAACGGTGACTTTTTTGGTGGATACGGGAGCCACATATTCCCTGATAAATGTTGCATCTGATAGTTGGTTAAGTAAAGAAGTGAAAATGACAATGGGGGTAGACGGAAACCCCACACCTATGTGCATAACGTTACCATTGCAAGTAAAATACAATGATAAAATGTTTAACCATGTTTTTCTTTATTCTGCTTCATGCCCCATTTCTTTAATGGGCCGTGATATGTAAACTGGAGGCTACCTTAACCTGCACCCCTGACGGGGTGGGTTTGTTAATGAGTATATTGGGGGTGCCTGTGGGGAACACAATTAAACACAAACATATAGGTCACAGCTTACCAGAAGATCTCGCTGACCTGCCACCCGACTTGTGGGGTACAGAGGATACGGATGTGGGATTGTTGCGATCGGTAAGCCCTGTCAGAATTCAGGTAAAGCCATTCCTCCCGCCACCAAACGTTGCCCAGTATCCTCTGTCATTAGAAGCAAGAGAAGGCATACGCCCCATAATTGAAGGTTTTATCGCAAAAGGAGTCATCCGGCCGCAGCGAACCCCCTGCAACACACCTATTCTACCTATAAAGAAACCCCCAAAGAAACCCGGAGATCCAATCCGGTGGAGATTTTGTCAAGACTTGAGGGCAGTAAACAGGTATGTGATCCAGACCCGGTGACAATCATCAGTCAGATTCCATGGGACGCGAAGTGGTTTACCGTCATTGATCTAAAAAATGCCTTTTTCAGCATCCCTCTCCACCCAGATTCGCAGCATTTGTTCGGGTTCGAATGGGACCAGCGCTCTTTCGTTTGGACCCAAATTCCTCAGGGATAGTGATAGTCCCGGGGTGTTTAGCCAGTGTCTACGGGATGACCTCGAGGGGTTCACCCCAAAAGGGGGTTCAGTTCTTGTTTTGTACGTTGATGACATCTTGATTGCGAACGGACACCAGGGGGCGCTGCGAGAAGACGGTAAGGCTTTTCTGTTATACTTGCATTCAAGGGATCATAAAATCGACCTGAAGAAAATTCAGTGGCTATCAGAGAAAGTTAAATATTTGGGGTTCATTTTAATGCCTGAGGGGCGACAAATGGATCCCGGGCGCGTTTCCACCATACAGAATTGTCCGCTCCCAAAGACAAAGAGACAGTTAAGAGGGTTCCTGGGACTGATTGGGTTTTGCAGACCATGGCTGCCATCCTGTGGAGAATTGAGCAAACCGCTACACACGCTTACTGCAAGTAAAGCTCCTGATTTGATACAATGGAGCCGGGACAATGAGAAGGCGTTTGAATTACTAAAACAAAGTGTAGCCACGTCCATGTCTTTGAAACCGCCGAATTACGGTAAACCCTTTCATTTGTTCATGAAAGGTCGGGGGTAGCTAGCGGAGTTCTGACACAACTGTACGGTCCCAGTCACTTCCCAGTGGTGTTTTATTCACAGCAAATTGACAATGTGGCTCGTGGAACTCCCACATGCACACGCACGCTGACTGCAGCGGCTTTACTTTTGACCAAGGTGAAAGGATTGACCCTCAGTCATTCCACTACTGTCTGGACTTCACACGCACTTTTGTCTTTGTTGCGAAAAGGTACCACGCAAGTGTTTTCAGCGCAGAGGCAGCAACAGCTGGAAGCAGAGCTATTAGAGGATCCTAATGTGCGGTTTGAACGTTGTGGACCATTAAACCCAGCTACCCTCCTGCCCGAGTTGCCTCCGCCCTTCCCGGACCATGACTGCGTAGAAGTTTTGCAATCCACCTTGCAGATCAGACCCGATCTGTCTGATGAACTGCTACCGGAATCAGATGTCATTCTCTTCACGGACAGCAGTTCCTACTACCAGAATGGGGTAAGATACACAGGTTTTGCAATAACAACACAATGGGATGTGGTAGAGGCGGCAGCACTCCCAGGACGGTGGAGAGCGCAAGCAGCAGAAATCTACGCGCTGGCCAGAGCGTGTCAATTGTCAGCAGGTAAAAAGGTGACTATCTTCACAGATAGCAGGTATGCTTTCGGGGTTATACATTGTCACATTCATTTGTGGAAATACAGAGGGTTTACAACTGCAGGGGGTAAACCAATCCAACATCTGGAACTTGTGCAAAAGTTGTTACAAACTATTCTTACAGCTAGCGGTGGTGCATTGCAAAGCACACACCAAGGAGCAGGATCCTGTGACACTAGGAAATGCCCTGGCAGACCAAACTGCGCGCCAAGCGGCACTGCTTCCTATAAGTATGCCGACTTTGGCGCTGGCAACCACTCCTTTTGTGCCGCCTGTATCTGTTTCAATACCCCCACAGGAACTGAAGCGATGGACGGAGCTAGGAGCGATCCTGAAACAGCAGCTATGGACTATGCCTGACGGTCGAGCATGCCTTCCCAGAGCTTTGTACCACACAGCAGCGAAATGGTTCCACGACCATGGGGGCCATTATGGTAAACATCCGCTAGTGGATTCGATAACGCGCTTCTGGTATGCTCCCGGAATCCAACCAGTATGTGGTGCAATAGTGAAAGCATGTCACATTTGCTAAGCAAACGGCCCAGCCTTACCAAATAGGGCCCCGCAAGGGGGCAGACCCGTACCGGCTGCACCATTTTTACATCTTCAGATTGACTTTGTTGATCTCCCTAAAGCAGAAGGAAAGAAACATCTTTTGGTCATGGTATGTCCTTTAACAGCATGGGTAGAGGCATTCCCAACCACAAATGCCACCGCCACAACGGTGGCCAAATTGCTGCTGAAAGAAATAATACCGCGGTTCGGGGTTCCAGAGGTAATAGACTCAGACCGAGGAACACACTTTACAGGACAGATTTTGGCAAAAGTCGAAGAAGGTCTGGGAATCAAACATCTATTTCACACTGTTTATCATCCACAATCGTCCGGGGCGACGGAGAGACAGAACCGGGAAATTAAGACGGCATTGGCTAAGTATACTCAGGAAACAGGTTTAAGGTGGCCTCAGGTACTCCCTCTCATTCTTTTCCACTTGCGCACCCGCCCTACCCGAGCCTTAGGGCTCTCGCCATTTGAATTAATGTATGGCAGGCCTCCCACAAAAGGGGGGAGCTTGCCAAATGTGGATGTTTCACTATTGGGGGGGGATCACATAACTGTATCCCAGTATCTTTCTCTGCAGAATAGACTCCGTGAACTGTGGAAAGCAGCCGGATCCACCAAGACGGTGCCCCTTGAGGACCAGGTGCATCCATACTGTCCTGGGGACTTTGTCTGGGCAAAGAAATTCGTGAGGGGCGATTCTTTGCAGCCACGGTTTACAGGACCACATCAAGTCCTTTTAACTACACAAGCAGCCATCTTCCTGGAAGGACGGAAGTCGTGGATACATCATTCCCATGTAAAGCCTGCTGTGGTAGCGGCACCTCCACCTCCCCAGGTCCCCAAAATACGTTTGCAGAAGAACGAAGAAACCGGTCAGTGGCAGGCGGCTCAACTCCCTTTCCAAGACGCAGACATCGAGTAAACAGCAACGCAGAAATGCTCCGACACGAATGGAGGATGTCTGCCTATTTGTGGGTCGCAGGTGTTTTGATTCACCATGCCTGGCCCTTATGTTGCCCCCCAAATGTGAAAATATGCAGTGACAATGACTATTATTATCTGAAAGATTTTGTTTTTTTTTTTTTTTCAATAATTTTTATTCAGATTTTCATAAAACATACAAGACAAAATCATAAAACATTCAAAGACAAAAAACAAAATCAAAAATAGTTAAACAAAAAGAAAAAAAGAAAAGAAGAAAAAAAAAAAACAAAAATAAAAAATAAAGAGTAAAATATTGACTTCCCATTTGTCAAAGATCAAATCAGTTATAAGTCTATAATATATAGCAATCCTGTCTCTTAAGTCATATTATAAAATCACTTTCCTCCAGTAGTTATCTTACTTAATCATCAAATCTCATAAACATTACTTTATTCTTTCCACAAAAAGTCAAAGAGAGGTTTCAATTCTTTAAGAAATATATCTATCAATTTTTTTTTCCAGATAAGCATATCGATTAATCCATCTCATTACTAATTATGATAATCTTATTGTCATAACCATAGTCAAAATAAACATTTCAATTAATCCATCACATCAGAATCTGTTAGGTTCAGTAATTTCAGTAGCCATTGTTCTATTATCTCTATTAGTTCCATTTTCCATCTTCCATCTTCAGTAGTCTTGTTAAGTCCAGTAATTTCAATATCCAATCTTCCATTATCAGTATTCCATAATAATCTTGCTGTCAAAGCCATAGTCATATAATAAGAGTCTGATGGGAATTACCTCTATCCCAAATATTTTCTTGCCATCCATTCTGAATAAGTTGCTGAAATACTGCTGTAAAATCATATCTCTGTTCTTTTTTTCAAAATACACTGGGTCATCTCTTAAAAGTTTTTCCATTGTCACATGGCTGCAGTTAATTCCATAGATTTTCTCTATATTGGGCTCCATCACATCATTCCAGTCCAGAAGATAATCCATGCCATTGATAACTTTATCTCTAGAATCTTCATTAATTTCTTCAGAGATAACATTGAGTTCCAAACAATAGATTTTATTTCTAAAGTCCATAGACTCCAAATCTTGTTCCTGTTCCACGTTTGGTCCAATCTCCGGGATCTCCTCTCTCACAGGGACCCCTATTCCAGTCTCCAGGGTCTCCTCTCTCACAGGGACCCCTATTCCAATCTCCGGGGTCTCCTCTCTCACAGGGACCCCTTCCAGGGTCACCTCTCTCACAGGGACCCTTATATCTTTAATCTCCTGCTTCATTTTACTCAATTCAATTTTCGTTATCTCAATCTCATTCATTATTCTCTGAAACATAGTTATTTCCAGATTCTCAGCCACTTTCTTAATTGCCATTTTAAAAGAAAAATATAGGAAAACCACTTCTTATTTCAGCAACAATTGGGTTAATACTCCAAACTTGGTGACATCACAGTATAAACAGAGCAGACAGCCTTATCTCTCCAATAGTTAAGTAAACAAAATGCAGTTCCCAGGATCGAAGCAATTAATGGCAATCGTCAAGAAACAGATTCGTCAAAATAAAATAGACCAAAAAGAGAGTAGTCTCAAAACAGTATAATATTTTTCAAAATAAAAATCTGGAATAGAAATCCCTCTTCTGTGTGTATCTTTAGAATGCAAATCCAGGACAGCTTTTTGCAACAAAAACAGAGATAAGCTATTAATTAGTGCGTAGCAGAGAGAAGTTACGGCTCCCCAGTGAGATGTCAAAAACCGATCAATCTGGCAAATCTCTTTTAAACAGCAACAATTTAAGTCAAGTAAAAGAAAAATATAGAAAGAAGGGTGCTTGCCTGTTAGTGCGTTCTCTCTTAGAAGATAAGATGAACGTTCGCTTTAACAGATAGAGCTTGCTGTTGAAAATCCGTCCCACCTTCGTCGGCTGGACCTCGTCCCATAAATTAATGAGATCTGGTCGTCCCAACAAAAATAGGCTTTGAGGTTAATCTCTTCGTTTCTCCCTACCCGGGAGAAGTTTAATCAGTCAAAAAAAAAAGAAAAAACTGACTGATATATCTGAATAAGCTTCTTTTGAGGCAGGAGCCCGTCTCAAAAGCAGGCACAGGCTAAGTCACCCTTCCCGGAAGTCCATTATCTGAAAGATTTTGGACGAACAATTCCGAAAACCCAGGACTGTCCAGATCCCTTCCTGTATGATGTGGACCAGATAAAGGAAGGGATGGTCAAGGCCGACATTGCGGGACGGTTGTGTCATAAAGCGGCTGTTATATTGCAACACAATTATACAGGCAGCTGGGTAGTACATTGTATCCGTGTGGAAATTGAATGGCCCATCAGACTCGCACTTCGGTGCAGACAATATCGCCCTATGCCTAACTATGGTTGTCCCCCAAATGTGGATGTAAAATCCATAAGAGCAGAGTATAACATGCTTACTTTTCTGACACAAGATAATAGAATTGCTTTTCAGCCCAGGACAACAGAAAAACAGAAGTTTTGTGTGGGTATCGGTATACCATCTTGCTATGCGTGGCTGAATGATAAATTGAACGCTCAGAAACCCGTACAGAAGCAGGTAACACAGGCTACACATAACATAAAGACATTAGGCGGGTTTAAACAAAGAAATACTAAAATAGGCGATGGGTGGATGGAAATACGTTTGTTGCCTTAATGGAAGAAACAGCTCCTAAAAAGGGCACTTGTTATGTTTGTGCACACACACCACCACATGGACAGGCTGGAGTCCCCTTGACTGGGGCCCCTTTGCCGTTGAAAGAATATCTTTCCTTTGCCTCACATTCCAGCTCACAGGAACTAGAGGGGGGGCTGGTTCTAAGCGGGCCCATCGCCAGATCAGTCTGTGTAGGCAGCAGAAGCCAGCCAACGGGTGGAATGATGTGTGATGGCTTGATATACTCTACAAATCCGGGTAATTGGACATTTTTAAATGGAACACACAGAGCAGAGGGCTTGACTTGGTTATCCATCTGGCAGCATCTGTTGCGGCTGACTTTTGCAGACCATCATCTGGTGCCTTTCCTCACGGACTTGGTGGACCACCAAACCCCAGCTGGACTCTGGTGGCTTTGTGGACACTCAGCAGTAAGGAAACTACCAGTATCAGGCTCTTGGACCTGCACTCTGGGAAGGGTGGTGCCAGGGCTCCGGGTTTCCCCCACACTGCCCACTCTGCGCTGCCGCAACAAGAGAGGCACAGGGGAGGCAGTGCTGAGAGGATTTTTTCCAATGTATGGCGCAGCCAAAACATACCAGGAACTCATAGAACTTTCTCAAGCCTTTGAACGTTTTATGAATGATTCGGCTATTTCCTTCTCAGATCTTACAAATGAACAAGGACAAATTAGAACTGTAGTTTTGCAAAACCGGCTCGCCTTGGACTTTTTATTGAGCTCTCACGGGGGGGTCTGTTTGTTAATAGGGAGCGAATGTTGTACCCATATTACGGACAGCAAAGCTGACGTCATTAAACACATTAATGATATCGGAAACATCTATCATGAGGTAGAGCGCATTGGGAATTTCTCTTTGTTCTCTGGGTTTTCTAACTGGTTTTCTGCATGGCCTGACTGGCACAAAATTTTATTTTACATTGTTATGGTACTTGCTTTGTTGATTTCTGTTTGCTGTTGTTTGCAATGTATTCCTAATTTGATGCAATTGGCCTCGGTCTGTTTGGGCAAGCTCACACTGTCCTTTTCCCGAAAACCACAACCGACTTACATGGAAATGGCTTTGAGACCGATTTGGCAACCCAAGCAAGGTAATACAGCTACCTGAGAGACTAGTTAGTCTCTCAGGGCTGAAAGGGGGGACTGTTAGGGATAAATTGAAAACCCCAGTGCTTGCAAAACTATAATTCACTTGTCCTATCTAAACCAGCTTGGGCTTTATGGGAAATAGAACCAAAGTGGCCTTTATTTGACTTTTGATATAAAATGTCAGTTTATTTCCTGATGACCTGACCCTTACCTACATTCCAGTGGCTCGCATAATAAAAGCCGGTTTAAGCTGGAAACTTCCCTACTATGCATTTCTGTATCATGTTTATGCTTATGGCCTTGCTTATTGTTACTAATGTGCCTTGCATAGGAATGTCAAACGCTGTTCCAATGTCCCACAAACCTTGACTTGTAAAACTCCTTTGATATGTAAGCAAAGTAATATCATGTCTGTCTCCAGTTTAGGGGGCGCCTGGTTGCAGCTGGGCCTCCCCTCAATAGTTGCCTTTGTCTGCTCCTGCATAGTGCTTATCTCAAGGACATGCGAAATATGCAGACATAGAGTCTAAGAGATAGTCTTGATGTTTCCACTTTGTCCTTCCCCCTGTACCCCTTTACCTCCTTACATATGCCCCAAAGCTATGACAGTTAGCAATTGCTTCTTTTGTATTTTATGACGTGAACCTGATATTGTAAACTTTGGGGTAAGCCTATATAAACCCTTGAACATCAATAAACAAGGTTCCCATGCTGGCCTGCTTCGACTTGTAAGTATTGGGTCCCCTTTGCAAAGGTTTTTGTCTCGTGTTACTTGATCTCTGATAGTGGGTTCATTTGCACTCAACTCCGCACTCTTCCCGGGTGTAATAAGCGAGTTGGGGTTGACAGGACGACTTGCGTGTTGGGTTTGGACCTAACAAAAGGCAACATTATTGAATTATCTTCAGTAACTGAAAAGAAAGAATACATGCCCTGCAGGAAGTCCAGAATAAAGTGAAATCATATGAAGTCAAACAAACCTCTTTTATAAACACCATATGTGTGGGTTTTTTGAAACAAAAAGTTTGGTTTATGGAAGAGGAACTCACTATAATACAGATAAGAACATAAGAACATAAGAAGAGCCTGCTGGATCAGGCCAGTGGCCCATCTAGTCCAGCATCCTGTTCTCACAGCGGCCAACCAGGTGCCTGGGGGAAGCCCGCAAGCAGGACCCGAGTGCAAGAACACTCTCCCCTCCTGAGGCTTGACAAGAGATGACAAGAGAATCCAGGAAAAAATGGTAATATGATGAATAGTTAAATACAAATTATTTTATTTTATTCCAAGAACAGGCTCAAAAATTAATTTCCCAACACTGCATGATTGTCTTTAAAAAACCAAAAAAACCCCAAAACCTTACTATTATTGAAAACCTCAGTTCATGCCACGTGACATGCTCTCTCATATTATTATGGCACCAGGCCCATTCCCAGCGTCAGAGCCACTCTCTGGCTCTTTCCCACGCTATGATGATGAGGTCACGGTCAAACTAGACAATATATTTAACGTGTGATGGCATTTAAGTACCTTTTTTTAATTAGAAAAAAGTAGCAGCCATGATGCCTCTGGTCCAGATTTGGGACCTCAGCATGGGGTGTGTGTGGAGAGACATGCCATTTTCCTGTTGAAAATCACCCCCCATAGCCATGTCTATGGAAAAGAAACTGCTACTGGCACCTATTTTTGTTATCATTTTATTTATATTTATTAAAGTTCCAAAAGCTAGAGATGAGAAAGAGAAACATTTGCATCGTGTTCTTGTTACCCCTCCCCACCCCCTCATCCCCCTCATTCTACATTCTGTTTCTGTATTAAAAATCAATCAGTCAATATAATTAATGATAATAACACAAAACACACACATTTACATATCTATTTCCCAGAATAAATAGGAGCTTGGTGTGTGTGGGAGGGACACAACTGAGATAAAGAAATGTAATTACTTATTTCTGTAGAATTATGGAATCATAGACTAGCATATTCTATGCTCAATGCAGGAATCCAAGTCAAAGCATATCCAACAGGTGGCTGTCCAGCTGCCTCTTTAATGCTTCCAGTGTTGGAGAGCCCACCACCTCCCTCAGTAATTGGTTCCATTGTCGTACCACTACCAAGTACAGTGTCCAGAACTGGATGCAGTACTCAAGATGAAGCATAACCAATGACAAATAGAGGGGAACTAGTACTTCACGTGATTTGGAAACTATACTTCTGTTAATCCTGCCTAAATGGCATTTGCCTTTTTTACAGTCACTTCGCACTGTTAGCTCATATTCAGCTTGTCTATTTTCTAGAGTGGCTCATGGAAGCCCTGGGGCCTGTGTTGCTCCAATATAGGGATGTAAAAAGGCATCAACTTCCATTCTGACCTATGTTCATAGCATGCAGCACTGTTTCCATTCTTCTGCATTTTCAGCTTCTTGTAAAAGCTATGTTCTTCATCTCCCTGACAGAATTTTATGTAACATTATCATTAGGTTATTCCACACTGTTAATTTTAATGCAGAGGAAACCTAATGCAAATAGGGGGGTGACCTCATAAGTTATGTATTGTTTGAGGACTGAAAACAACAATCGCAAAAACATTGGCAATTTCTGCTCCCATTTCCATTTCCAATGAAATTCTCCAACATCTCTACTCCAGTGATCATGACCACATTCACCGTATACATTTATTCTACTATTATTCCACTTCAAACAGTCATGGCTTCCCCAAAGAATCTTGGGAAGTGTAGTTTGTTAAGAGTGCTGAAAGTTGTTAGAAAATACCTATTCCCTTTACAGAGCTACAGTTTCCAGAGTTCCCTGGGAAAAGGGATTAACTGTTAGACCACTCTGACAATTGTAGCTCTGTTAAGAGGAATAGGGTTCCTATTAACATATTACTGGACAAACTGAACAACAATAGCATATAATTTGAGGAGAAATAAACAGAGAGGTTTAGTTCAGACCTTATACAGAACAGGGAGACATACAACCAAACATACACAGGAAAAAAACTCCCTCAGAACTACACAATCAGAGCATGCGATACCTCAGCAAACATCATGCCACTCTGCCTGGTTGGTAAGAAACACCATCACCACCCTTCTTGGTTGGCTGAATTACTAGTGACAGGATGAGCCCTTAAGTTACAAATTGAATGCTTTTTACAGTTGCACTTCTAACACCCACAGGGTCCCCATCCCTGTTTTAAAGCATAGAGCTATACAGCCAGTGTTCATTTGTCATCTTTCTGTGCCCAAGGTTCATGCGAAAGAAGCTGCAACGCTTCAGCTTTTCTGTAATGCTTCAGCTGATCAATTTGTTCTGCAGTTTTTCTACTATATATTACCTGCAGAGTAAAACTTACAATATACACAGAGAATGTAGGGAAGCTAGAGAAATGAGTTATGATTCCATTTTATACCATATGACTTTACCCACTGTGCAGCCCAACTGTATATTTCTGAGCTAGCATAGAGAATGACCTTAACCTGAATACTTTGGTTTAGCTGCCTTGTTGATTACATCCGAAATACTTAACTCTGCCATTCCTTTTGACATTTCTTAAAATACTTGCCGCTGCATTTCAGATGGCTTGGTTCAAATGCTGGGAAGGCATAAAATATGCCTAACAGTGTGATAAAGTTTGCCTTGTAAGGAAATATAAGCCTGGTTGCTTATCATCTCTCCACAAATGCTATTATTTAGCATTTGCTTTCTGCCCCAGCAATTTGACAAGAAAAAGCAGTATAATGGTAGTATAATAGACTCTTACTATTTGGACTTTAGAACTCTCATATTATTCTGGAAGTAAAATATGTGACCACGCCGAGCAGTTTTCCTTAATGTGTTTACTTCAACAGATTTTTGAAGACTGATGTCTCTATTGTGATTCACATCTTGAGTAAATACAGCCTTGTGTTCTTCAAAGCATGCTGTGTAAAATACTCAATACTACCTGAACTTATAGCAGCTGTACGTTCTGAAGCAACAAAGTACTTTAGTCTATGGAAAGGTCTAAATGATGATCTTCAAAATATTATTCTGAAGGAAGCTTGCTTGTTTGTAATGTAACTAGCTAGAAAGAATGGCTGCATCAGTGGTTGTAGATTTCTTTTTTTAAAAAAATTCAGCATCATTTGCAGGTATGTTTTTTAACTGAGGTTGGAAACATTTTATTTCTGTTAAGAGCTGCATTTGTCTCGGAGGTAATCTGCTGGGCATCACATTCTGATGGTGGGTAGAGCCAGAGCCAGCAAGGATGGGGGGAGACCAAAGTGGGTGGAGCCATAGCAAATCTGGGCAGAGCCAGATTCAAAGTGAATGTTGTGAAGTGGGTGGAGTTTTGAAACTATGCCAAGGGCTGCATGGCACTAGGCTGAGGGCACCATGCTGTCTTTAGGCTGAAGGTCCTTCACCCCTGCTTTTAAAATATCCACATTGGCCTAGTTCGCACAACACACTAAGCCATGATTTATAAACCATAGTTTAGTTAACCATAGTTAAAAATTATCATTTGAACCTGGCCTTGCTGCTTGGCTTAACAATGGTTTACTAACTATGGTACTCAATCAATCAATCAATCAACGGTTTATTGCATGATCCATAGACCTCTGCAAATCATCGGTAAACAACATCAATATTACATAATTAAAATTTAAAATTTAATTCAATATTACCACAGATTAAAATTATAATTATATTTATCTTAATCAAGACCCACAAAATCCTTCCTAATCTGCATGGCCTGATTTATGAATTTAGCCACAGCTAAAGTAATTTTAACGTCCTGGCCATGAAGAAGAGTTGTTAATAATATACCTTTAGATCGGCCAGGGTATTTTAAAAGAATTGGAGAGAATAAATCATTCCTAATCCGATCGTAAAGTTTGCAGTAAAATAAAACATGCAAGATGGTCTCAATCTCTAAATCTTTGCAAGGGCAGTATCTGAAAATTCTTGGTACTTTTTTATATCTGCCCTGCAAAAGTCTAGAAGGAAGAACATTAAAATGAGCTAGCGTAAAAGCACGTCTGTATTTTGGGACGGTCAGCCAATATAGATATTTCATCCCTTGAGGGCTAGGGAGAATGTTTAGTCCCAAGGCTTGTGGAGAGCAAGGACCAGTAGCCAAGTTCATTAGCATTTGATAATCTATATCGATTAGTCTTTGTTTAACAACCGTCCTAGCAATATTATAATCCATTTTTAATAGTTCAGTCGGGGAGAGACTAACTGATGTTAACTTTCCAGTAACCATCTTAGACCATGAAGTGTTTGAAGTAAAATCGTTTAAAAACCGTATTACATAGGATTCTGGGGTTAATGTCTTAAAACAACGAAGCCAAAAATAAATTGTATAAAGCCATATTAAGCATGTAAGTGAGTTCAACCCAGCTTCCAAAAGTAATGAGGCCCCAGAAACACATCTGGGAACCACAAATATAGATCTCAAGACAGAGTGGACAATGCAATCTAATCGGTCTTTATAATATGGAGACCAAATAGGAGCTCCATACATCAGCATCAGTATAATTTTATATCTAATTAGGCGTATAACTGCAGGGATACAATTTCCGCCACTGGAAAAGTAAAATCGGACAATCACACCCATATTTTTTGTTGCTTTCGCTTTTAGATGGACAATATGAGAATTCCACAATCCTGTTTCTTGGAACGATAGCCCTAGATATTTGTAGGAATTAACCTGGTCTATTTTGTTGGATCCTAAGTGCCATGTAAATCTGACTTTTTTCCTTGAAAAAATCATGACCTTGGTCTTTGTATAGTTTATTATTAAAGAGTTTTCCCGGCAGTAAGTCTCAAAATGTGTTAATAATCTATTAAGTCCTATCCGGGTTTGAGATAATAGCACCATGTCGTCCGCATATAGCAGAATAGGCACCCTCTCTCCTACTTTGGGAGCATGAGATTGAATTTCATCCAGGGCAGAAGGAAGATCCACCAAATAAAGATTGAACAGCATTGGGGCCAGGACGCATCCTTGTCTCACTCCCTGTGTGGAGCATATCTCCCGTGAAAGGTGTCCAGCATGATTACAGCGGACCCGAACCGTAGTATTGTTGTATAATGTTGCTATCAACCGAAGTAATCTTCTGTCAATTTGGAAAGATTCTACTTTATTCCATAGCCGGCCGCGTGGGATGGAGTCAAAAGCGGCTTTAAGGTCTATAAAGGCGACAAATAGTTTGCCTCGGCTTGGCTTAGTATACTTATATGAGAGCTGGGATAATAACAGGCAATGATCCAGTGCTGAATGCCCTGGCTTAAATCCTATCTGGGCTTGGCTCAAGATATTGTTAGTGTTGACCCATAAGTTCAGGATTTTACTCAAGAACCTGGCGTAAACCTTTCCCACCACTGACAAGAGACTGATAGGGCGATAATTATTTGGAATATTCCTTGGCCCATTCTTGTAGATTGGAATTATAAAAGCATTAAGCCAGGAATTTGGGATTCTTCCGGAGCTATTAATTAATGTAAAAAGGGAAGCAAGCATAGATGCCCACCAAGTGATGTTACTTTTGAGTAATTCTGGCGTAATACTATGGTACTCATTAACCAAAGCTTGTAATTTGTTTATAAACCTTGGTTTATATTAACCATAGCTTACTGTGATGTTCAAACTCAGACCTCTTCTTAACTATGGTTAATGAAAAGTAGCTACCAAAAACCCACAGAGCTGCTGGTATAGAGCAGCTGAAAAATGAAAAAGTACTATTAGCATATGTAACTTCACAAATCTGCGTCATTATATGATTCTTGGCACTCTCTGAGAGAAATTGTAAAGTACAAGCCAAGTTGCTCATTTATCACTTGTACTCTAATTTCCCCTTCTCCTCTGTGTTCTTCCCTTCCCTGTGTTGGTTTTAAATTGGGAGCTTTGTGAGGGTGTGTGTGAGGGACACTCTATTTATGAAACTCTGTAAAGTGCTATGCACATTGACAGTGCTGTGATAAAACATTCAAGCATCGCTTTTGCTTTCTTCAGTAGGCAGTTGTGTCTGAAACATCAACAACCAGCCCTTAAAAATTAGCCTACATGGATATATGCCTTTGATTATGGAAGTAGTTTCCCCAAATTTTAAACATTGCCTCTAACCAAGACACGACAGCAAGGGGTGGTTGTGATGTCTAAATGCACATATACTGTAATATATATGGTAGAGGTTGGTATTAGGCTGTATACGGTAAGTAGTTCATGAAGGAAGGGGGAGTGAGTGAGGTGGGATGTTGGTGAATGCAGTGTGCGATTGTCTGAGAGTATGTGTAATGCCAGGTCTGTGGTACAGAAAACATCCCTCATCCATGACATGATCATGGATGAGAACGCAGACCTGATGTGCATTACGGAGACCTGGCTGGATGAGGCCTCATCTCCTGTACTTGAGGCCATGTGTCCAGCCGGTTTCCAGTACGCGCAGCAGCCGAGGATTGGTAGGTGGGGAGGGGGAGTGGCAGTTATCTATCGGGGGTCCTTGCTCTTTGCCAGACCCTCCCTCCACGAAACCAAGTTTGTTGATTGCATGTACTGGAGGTTGGGCCCTAAGGGCAGTTTAGGGATTCGTCTTGTGTACCGCCCACCCCGCTGCACAGCTGACTCCCTGACCGAGGTGCTGGAGGTTGTCTCGGGCGTGCAGGTCCTTTCCCCCAATCTTTTGGTTTTGGGGGACTTTAACCTGCATGCCGAGACGGCTCTCATAGGAGCCCCTCGGGATTTCATGGAAACCATGACTTCCTGGGAACTGCACCTTAGTAATTTTGGGCCCACCCATGTAGCCGGTCATGCTCTTGACCTTGTATTTGCCTCGGGAGGGGGAGGAAGTGATCTGAAAATGGGGGCTGTTTCTTCGAACCCCGTGTCATGGTCAGATCACTATCTGGTGAACATGGACCTCTCATTGCCGCACACCCTCCGCAGCGGACAGGGACCTATTAGAATGGTCCGCCCCAGAAGCCTGATGGAGCCAAAAGGATTCCTGAATGTGCTGGGAGATTTGGAGCTGTCTGAAGGTCACCCGGTCGAAACCCTGGTGACAGAGTGGAATAGGGGGATCACCGGGGCAATAGACCGGGTGGCTCCGAAACGTCCTCTCCCCCTGAATAGAACTCAGATCGCACCCTGGTATACACCACGTTTGTGGGGTCTGAGGCAGGAGGTGAGACGACTAGAACGCTGGTGGCGGAAATCTTGCTCCGAGGACGATCGGACACTGGTTAGAGCAGCAATAGCGGCCTACCAAGTGGCAACAAAGGCAGCAAAGAGGGATTTCTTTGCTGCCTCTATTGCATCCACAGAGTGTTGTCCTAGGAGGTTGTTCCAAGTGGTCCGAAGCCTGGTCGGTCCAGTTGAGCAGGAACCCATGGAACACTTTAAAGCCTCCTGTGACGCATTTGCAAAACACTTTGCCGATAAAATCGATCGCCTGAAGAGCACGATTCCGTACGCCGTGGATACAGGAAGTGGGCCAGAGATGGCCAGTTGCATTCCAGTCCGGTGGGATCGGTTTCAGCCTCTTCCCTCTGAGGAAGTGGACAAGGTGCTCTCTACTGTGAGACCGACCACCTGTTTGTTTGATCCTTGCCCCACGTGGCTCATTCTGGGCTGCAAAGAGAGACTGAGCGAAGGGATCAAGGCGGTGGTAAATGCTTCCTTGGAAGAGGGTGCACTGCCATCTGCCCTCAAGGAGGCGGTAATAAAGCCCATCTTGAAAAAGTCCTCCTTGGATCCCCAAGAATTGAACAACTTTCGCCCAGTCTCCAATTTACCGTTTTTGGGCAAGGTGATCGAACAAGTGGTGGCCAAACAGTTACAGACACACTTGGAGGAAGCAGATTATTTAGATCCTTTCCAATCGGTCTTCAGGACTGGACATGGCACTGAAACAGCCTTGGTCGCTCTGGTGGATGATTTGAGGAGGGCGCTGGATAGAGGAGAACACTCATTCCTCGTCCTCCTGGATCTCTCAGCGGCTTTCGATACCGTTGACCACGGTATCCTCTTGGATCACCTGGAGGGAATGGGAATAGGGGGCACGGTTTTACGGTGGTTCCATTCCTATCTCTCTGACAGGCACCAACGGGTAGCATTGGGAGATGAGGTTTCAGACCCTTGGCCTCTTAATTGTGGTGTGCCACAGGGTTCTATCCTCTCTCCCATGCTGTTTAACATCTATGTAAATCATCATCAGGAGATTTGGGTTGCAGTGCCACCAATATGCGGATGACACTCAGCTCTATCTCTCATTTAAGTCCTCACCAGAGTTGGCTGTGGATACTATTTCCAAGTGCCTGGAGTCCGTAAGTGAATGGATGGGAGGTAACAGGCTGAAACTAAACCCCGACAAGACCGAGGTACTGCTTGTGGGAGACAAGAGAAGGCTAGGTGATATTGACCTGGTGTTGAATGGGGTAAGATTGCCCCTGAAGGACCAGGTTCGCAGCCTCGGGGTCATTCTTGACTCCCAGCTGTCCATGGAGGCTCAGGTTTCGGCAGTGAGCCGGGCAGCTTGGTATCAATTACATCTGATACAGAGGCTGCGACCCTACCTTCCTGTCCATCTGCTCCCACGAGTAGTACATGCCCTGGTCTCCTCTCGCTTAGACTACTGTAATATGCTCTACGTTGGGCTACCCTTGAAGACGGTCCGGAAATTACAGCTGGTGCAGAATGCGGCAGCACGGTTGCTTAAGGACAGCCACCGCCGTGATCATATCACCCCAGTGCTAGAAGATCTGCACTGGTTACCAGTTGTTTACCGAGCCCAATTCAAGGTGTTGGTGTTAACCTTTAAAGCCCTACACGGTTTCGGTCCAGTTTATCTAATGGAATGCCTCCAGCATCACCAAATAGGCCGCCTGACGAGATCAGCCTCACAAGACCTTCTCTCGGTCCCACCAGTTAGAACAGCTAGGCTGGTGCAGACCAGAGAGAGGAAATTCTTGATTGTGGCTCCCACCCTCTGGAACTCTCTGCCATATGATCTTCGGCATACCCCCTCCCTGGTAGGTTTCCGCCAAAGATTGAAAACTTGGCTGTTTCAGCAGGCATATAGGATTCCTGGGTAATTTTAGTTTTATACCGTACAAATGTGGGTGGGTTTGATAATTAAAGACTGATGTTATAATTGTATTTATATGTGTATTTAATTTTATGTACGCCACCTAGAGTGGCCGTTCATTCGGCCAGATAGGCGGCCTAAAAATAAAATTTTATTATTTACTATTATTTATGGGAGCATTAGTTTATATTTTGAGTAAGTGACAGTTGACAATTAGGGGGGAATTCTCGGGGAAATGATGATGATGATTTATTAATTAAATTTGTGTCCCACTGTTCCTCCCAGAAGGAGCCCAGGGTGGCAAACAAGAGTGAAAACACTAAAAACATCTCAAAACTAAAACTTCTTAAAAACCATATTTAAAAAGCAATTCCAATTCTCAATTCCTGAGAGCACTTACAACTTTCTTGCCATAAGCAAGTAGGCTAGATTAAATGTTCCCTACCCAGGCTCCCTAAGGAGATGAGAAGGAGTGATCCCGTCACTTCAGCTGGACCTGGCAATACCCTCATTTAGCTAAGATCTTAATGTCTTAATTTCCAGTCGGAGAAATTGTTTTGTTTGAATGGTGTGCTCCAAGAAACTGTGATTGATGCTTTATTTACTTATTTATATTCTGCCCTTTCTCAGGGCCCAGGGTGGCAAAAAAAACCACTAAAAACACTCTAAAACATCTTGAAAACAGACTTTAAAATATATTAAAACAAAACATCTATAAAAACATCTTTTAAAATATCTTTAAAAAAATCTTAAAAAGAAATTCCAACACAGACGCAGATCAGGATAAGGTCTCTACTTAAAAAGCTTGTTGAAAGAGGAAGGTCTTCAGTAGGTGCCGAAAAGATAAAAGAAGATAGTGCCTGTCTAATACTACTTACCATGAAAACCCTATTCATAGGGTAGCCATAAGTTGGGATCAACTTGAAGGCAGTCCATTTTCATTTTAATATTTAAGGGGAGTGAATTCCCAAGGGTAGGTGCCACAACACTAAAAGTGTGTTTCTTATGTTGTGCGGAATGTGATGACTGGAAAATACCAGAAAAAGTGGTAATGTGATGAATGGTTAAATACAAATTATTTTATTTTATTCCAAGAAAAGGCTCAAAAACCTAATTTTCCAACACTGCATGATTGTGTTTAAAAAAGCAAAAACAAAACCTTACTATTACTGAAAACTTCAGCTCATGTCATGTGACAAGCTCTCTCATGTTACTATAGCACTAGACCCATTCCCAGTGTCAGAGCCACTACAGAATGGCTCATTCCCACACTATGACAGTAAGGTCAGGGTCAAACTATACAATATGTTCAATGTGTGATGGCATTTATTAATTAAAAAAAAAGCAGCCATGATGCCTCTGGTCCAGATTTGAGACTGCAGCATGGGGAATAGGGAGAGAGAGACATTTAGCCCTTTCTACATGCCATTTTCCCAATGAAAATTAGCTTCCCTTAAAAAAGATGCTACTGCTACGGAAAACAAGCTGCTATTGGCACCTATTTTTGTTATTTTTATTTATTATACATCCATGAGAATGGCTGTATACTATAACCAGCATGGATTTTTAACATTCCATCATGTTAAATTGAAAATACCCCCATGCCATTCTGATAACCTCATTTCAAAACAAAATCTTACAATATGCATAGTCCTGAACTCAGAAACGCTTGCCTAACAGCTCTCTAATTTTCATGGAAAGACACAAATACTCAGAGAGAAACTAGAATTCAAAGTGTAAAACAAGGGGGGGGGGAATCCAGACCTCGGTGGGAATTTTTTCTGTCAGTGGTCTCATAATTTGTTGAAATTAAGTAAAAATCAACGAGTACCTGTAAGCTTATGCACAAAACAGACAGCGGGAACAGAGAATTCAAAGTGTAAAAAGAAAGAAAAAAAATCCAGACCCCTGTTGGACTTTTTTCTGTCAGTGTTCTCATAATTTGTTGAAATTAATTAAAAATCAGCCATGTTCACAAAGTACCTGTAAGCTTATTACTGACCCTTCCCCATACTCTAACCTTATCTTCTGCAGTTTAAAAGTTAAAAAAAGAACTGCATGGCTTATTTTTAATTAAAGAAATTTAACATTGAAGTCTATGATAGTGTAGGCATGTTCAGTAAGAATCAACTGTCAGTGTTCTAAAAGCCAGAGCAACAGCTGTTTGGCTTGGCTGATTGGGGCCATACACACACCAGACATTTATTTTACTTTAAACAGCCATGGCTTCACCCAAAGAATCCTAGAAAGTGCAGTTTGTGAAGAGTGCTAAGAGTTGTTAGGAGACTGACAGAGCTCAAGTAGCCAGAGTGGTTTAACAGTCAGCCTCTCTTCCCACAGAATTCTGCCATTGTAGCTCTGTGAGAGGAACAGGGTATCTCCTAGCAACTGTCAACACCATTCACAAACTACACTTCCCAGGATACTTTGGGGAAAGCCATACATATTTAAAGTGGAATAAAGGTGTGGCCAGGCCAGTGCTATTATTAGGCCAACTAGGCAGCTGCCTAGGGCACAGACCTCAGAGGGGCACAGTACTGACCTTTGAGGGGCACAGTTTTATACAGATTAGTTTTTTTAACCCTTGTAAAAAATGCAACTGACAATTTATATTTTTTATCTTAAGATAAATACCACAACAGTACTATGGAATATAATTAATTATAAAGCCTTATGAAAAATTTCTATATTCTGTTTTTTATTTATGCTTTTTATATGTATTCTTACTTTTATTTTTGAAATTTAGTTTTATTTTTGGCTAAGAAAAAAATCTTATTCTTCTTAGTTGGCAACATGTGTTGTTTACAGCTGGATACGTTACGTCATGTGACTCATGTCGTCAATCATCATTGAATGAGTAACAACGTGTTTGTGCAATTTTTGTGTAATTTTTGTTATATCTTATAAATTTCTGATATTTTACTTTTATTTTATATTTTGAAGAATTTTATCATTTTTTAAGTAACTCATACATTAGAATTGTTTTTTATGTATATATGAAATAGATAGACCGTAGAGTTGATTGGAGGTTATGTAATATATATATACGCTCAACTTACATACGCTCAACAATGTTGCAAAAGAGACTAGTTGGTTTGGCAACTATATCAATTGAACATGCCCAAGCATCAGCACTTGACCTGAAGGAATTGGTGACAAAATTTGCAAAGGAAAAGGCACGCAAAGTGAGATTTTGATGTGCCTGAAATTGAAACTTTTAAGAGACTTAAATTTTAACATCACAATTCACAAGATTATTCAAAATGATTTCTGTGCTAAAACATTTTCTTTTGTATTTGAGAAAGATATCAAAGATTGTTGTATTACTTATTCTTCCAATTTAAAATAAATTTAGCAGTTTCAAGTTTTGTACTTTTCAATTTTTTTTACAATTTGGGGGGGTGCAACTAGTTAGCCTTGCCTATGGCACAAAGTAGCCTGGCAACGGCACTGGGTGTGGCCAGGGACAGGTTTGGTTTAAATTTGGGTAGGAGGTTACATGTGTCTGCTGTAGAGTAAAAAGATGGGAGAAACCCCACAAAATAATGGTACTGTTAACAATGTTTTCCTTTTGGAAAGGAAAGGGCCCTTCCCTCTGCCCAGTACCCACCCACCCAATCAGCATATTGTAATCAGTCTAATTTTGCATCATAGCTGCAATTTCAGATTCATTATGTTCCCAAACTGCAAGCGGTTTTTGCCTATTAGTGAATATTCACTAATAGGCAAAAAATACCTTGTGGGTTAAGAACGTACCTATAGCCATTTCTATCAATCGTTTAAAAGCAGGCAAATGAGGCAGCTATAGTGAATGCACCAAGCTACACAGGAGGTGGATTGGACTGTGAAAGACCAACCCAAATTGTGTTTGCATTTTAACAAATGTGTAGGGCAGTCCAATATCTCAGAGAGGAGGTCAGGTCTCCTGCTCCCCTGGTGCATTCACTATAGCTTTCCCCCTGCTTTTAAAAGTTTGATAAAAAATATCTGTTGGCTACAGGTACATTCTTAAACCGCAAGGGTTTTTTGCCTATTAGTGAATTTCTCAGCTTTATAATCCAGGAGGTAAGAAATGGGTTCCTGTGCAAGTTTGCTGAGAATAGAGTGATCATTTGCCTGCTTATTGAGTTCAATGGGATTTACTCTCCTGCAATCATGCTGAGGATAGGTGAAACTGACCACAGGGGGATGAGGAGAGGAGGAGAAAGGGCAGGAGCAGGGGAGGAAGGGCAGAGGGGAGGAGGGGGATGGGAGCAGGTGGGAGAGGGAGGGGAGGGGAAGTTTGATCATTTGCATGCTTATTGAGTTCAGTGGGATTTACTCCCATTCAGTCATGCTTAGGATAGATAAAACTGACCATGGGGCAGGGGAGGAGGAGAAGAGGGAGGGAGGGAGGAATGGAGGAGAAAGGGGAGGGGAAGGAGGGAGAGTGGGAAAGAGAGGATTGGGAGGGGTTGAAGGAAGGGGGAAGGAAGGGGCAAAGGGGAGGTGATGGGAGGGAGTGGGGGAGGGCAGATTTTGTCATTTTCATGCTTATTGAGTTCAATGGGATGTACTCCCATGCAATCATGCTTAAGATAGGTAAACCTGACCATGGGGGAGGAGAAGGAGGAGGGGCGGGGAGTTGGGATGGGAAGGAGTTGAAGGGGATTGGAAGGGAATGAGGATGGGGAGGGAGGGGAAAAGGAAGGGGGATGGAAGGGGCAAGAGGGAGGGGATAGGAGCGAGGAGGAGTGGGAGCAGGTTTGATCTTTTGCATGCTTTTTGGGTTCAGTGGGATTTACTCCTGTGCAATCTTGCTTAGGATAGGCGAAACTGACCTGGGGGAGGGGCAGGGAGGGGGGAAGAGGGAGAGGGGAGGGAGGAAGGGAGGGGATTGAGTGGGTGGGTTGGCATTGGGCAGAGGGAAAGCCCCTTTCCTTTCCAAAAGGAAAGCACTGTGAACAGTATCATTGTTTTTCACGGTTTCCCCCACTTTTTATTCTACAGCAGGCACATGTAATCTTCCACCCAAATTTAAACCAAAGCTGTCACTTTTAGAACACTGACAGGTGGTTCTTACTGAGCATGCCTGATGCTATGATAGACTTCACTGCTAAATTTATTTAATTAATTAAAAATCAGCCAGGCATTTTTTAAACCTTTAAATTGCAGAAGATGAATGTCAGAGTATGGGGCAAAGTCAGTAATAGGATTACAGGTAGTCTGTGAACATGGCTGATTTTTAATTAATTTCAACAAATTACAAGAACACTGATAGAAAAAAGTCCAATGGGTCAGGATTCCACCCCTCTCTTTTTACACTTTGAACTCTCCATTCTCTCTGTTTTTTGTATCGCCATAAATATTTAGAGAGTTGTTAAGCAAGCTTTTCTGAGTTCAGGACTATAGATTTTGTAAGGTTTTGTTTTGAAATGAGCTTGTGGGGAGCATTGGAATAGCATGGGGAGGTAATTTCAATTTAACATAGTGGAATGTGAAAAATCCATGCTGGCTATAGTATTCAGCCACTCTCGTGGATGTATAATTTATTAAAGCTTCCAAGAGATGTTCAACAAATTTTGCATGAGCTAGAGATGTCTATGGAAAAGAAACTGGTTTTGGCACCTATTTTTGTTATCATTTTATTTACAGTATATTTATTAAGGTTTTCAAGATATGTTCAACAACTTTTACATGAGCTAGAGATTAGAAAAAGAAACATTTGTATCATGTTCTTGTTACCCTCCCCACATCCTCATCCCATCATTCTACATTCTGTTTCTGTATTAAAAAATCAATCAATACAATTTATGATAATAACACACACACACATTATAAACATTCAATTTATATTATCCATACACAATCTATCATCATTATCCTGCTTCTGTTTGGACCCATAACAGCTCTTTCCCAACATAGATGAGAGCTTGGTGTGTGTTTGATGGGGACAGAATTGAGATACAGAAATACTCATTTATGTATTATCAAAGAATCATAGCACAGAAGGTTTGGAAGGGGCCTATAAGGCCATCAAGTGCAACCCCTTTCTCAATGCAGGAATCCAGATTAAAGCATACCCAACAGGTGGCTGTCCAGCTGCCTCTTGAATTCCTCCAGTTTTGAAAAGCCCACCACCTCCCTAGGTAATTGGTTCCATTGTCGTACTGCTCTAACAGGATTTTTTTTCTGATGCTCAGCTGAAATCTGGCTTCCTGTAACTTGAGCCCATAATTCTGTGCTCTGCACTCTGGGATGACAGAAAAGTGATCCTGGCTCTCCTCTGTGTGACAACCTTTCATGTATTTGAAGAGTGCTATCATATCTTCCCTCACTCGTCTCTTCCCAAGGCTAAACATGCCTGGTTCTTCAGTCTCTCCTCAGAGGCCTTTGTTTCCAGACCCCTGATCATCCTTGTTGCCCTCCTGTGAACCTGTTCCAGTTTGTCTGCCTCCTTTTTAAAGTGTGGTGTCCAAAAGATGGTAGTGATCTTCAACTATATGAAGGCCTGTTACATAGAAGATAGAGGAAGTTTTGGAACCTGAACCAGTGTGTGTGTGTGTGGGGGGGGGACTGATGACCTATTATTCTCTCACTGCTTTCTTCTTTAAGTAACCACTTGTTTGTTTTTCTCAGGCCTTCCTTCCTTCCTTCCTTCTAGTTAGTGATAGTGTGTGTGAATGCTAACCTTTTTACAATATAATGACCACATGTATGCCTGCACTCAGAATGGCTTTATTTCCCTATAGTAATAAACCTTAGGCTTCCTTATTCTTTCAACCACCAGTTACCAGACTACTTATTTCTGCACTCCTCTGCAATATATATCAAACTCTAATAGTAGGCTTGTCCCCTGTTGCTCTGGAAAGCAGATCTAGAACCAGAGGGTGGAAATTGCACCTAAATATTAGGAGAAACTATCAAATGGTAAGAGCTATTTAATAGTGGAACAGACTGTCTCAGGAGGTGGTAGTCTCTCTTCCATTGGATATCCTTCAAGGCTATTACAGTTCAATCCAGTAGTCGCTGGTGCCCATTGAGACTGATAGAGTGCAAGACATAGAGACCAACGGTAGGTGGAATCAGAGCCAATGATAGACAGAGCCAACTAATTCTAGTTTTGCTTCCACCATCCTCCCTACTGGGTTCTAGAAGGGCAATGTTGAGACTAAAGAGGAGGAAGCTGATAGCCAGCACCATATCCTCGACTGGATGGAAGTGAGAAGGCAGGGAAGTGGAAGCTAGCTAAGGACAGACTGAGATTGATAGGGCAGTGCCTCATTCGCTCTAATGGGCCATCCTCCACTGGTTTAATCCTGCACTACCAATTTTGCATTGGACTGGATTACCTCCAAGTCCTCTTCCAGCTCTATGGGATTAATAATAATTATAGTGTTACTGATTATCATGATCATGTAGACTATGTGAAGGTTAGCCGGCCCCAGTACCTTGGTATTTATAGCAAGAGAGACTATATCCATGGATAGTAAGATAAGGTCTAAGCTGAGTATTTGTTTTAAGAAAGGTACCACATTTGATTCAGGAATGACTAAAGGCATCTCTGTATGATATGCAATGGGAAAACAGGGAATCCTTTAATCCAGAATAACATTTTAGATAGGAAGTATCAAAAATTCCTCTCACAGCTATACTGGTACCCTAAGCCATTAGGCATCCCAGGAAGCCCAGCAGAAAGCAGACTACTCTTCAAATCAGTGGGTGTCTTTTTTCCCCTCTGAAACATAACTTTCCTCCTTCTCATTTTTAATATTTTCTGTTTGACAAGGTTCACAAACTTGACAATACTGGTTATTTTTTCATTTTTCTACATACATTTTCCTTGTCTTGGGGTGATGGTCCAAAAGAGACCGTGTGCTATGAAACAAATGCATGAAAAAGCTAGAACAGAGCTTAGGGCAATTCATCCACATTTTTCCTGATACTATAAATCCCTATTTAGATCAAACGAAGTAAGGTTGGCAGAGCTTCTAATGAACTCTGCTTCACTGCAGCGAGAGCTCACTGAAGACACAGCTAGGGCAGCTATCCATCTTTAGCATAACTTATATCAGCAACATGGCTGGCAGCTAATATTTTCAATGGTAAAAAGGATGAAAAAAAACTTTTTGCACCATTCTTCCTGACTTTCTTGCTTTTATTTTAAATGAATCTTTCTTACTTCCTTTTCACTCTTGTCTCTGCTTGCTCATTATTTTTATTTTTCTGCCCCTTTCACCCTGATTTGTCTTTTTTGCCTGAAAAAAAAGCTTTTGTGCATGGAATTAGGCTAACATTTGAATAAATCATTGCTTTCAAAAGTCACTGCTTGCTTTAAAATAAAATAAATAGTGCATTTTGCATCTGACTGAGAGCGCTTCATTCTAGCAATATGTCGTCACAAGTGACATGTATCACTGTGAATGTGCTTAATGAGTAGCTATATTTGGCAGTCTTCAAGATCCATTTTTGGTGCAGTATTTATTGAGACACAATCGGGCAGTAAACCTACAGTAAACTGTATGTTGCTCTCCATTAAACCATTTTTGCTCACTGTAAAAGTGAAGGCATGTCTTTGGAATGCCCTTCCTAGGAATACAGGCCTGCAAGGTCCAGTCTCTGTTGGCCTTCAAGAAGTTAGTTGATGCTCTTTTGTTCTTCTAAGCTTTCAATCAAGTCTTTGCTGTAAAATTCTTACTGATCAAGGGATTGTGTTTAAGTTGTTCTTTTTTAATATTCAGGGACCCTGTAAGGGTGATGGTGGAAAAGGGAGTAAAATGCCTTCTAGAATTGGCATGGGGATGCTGAAGTGCCCAGAGATGATCAGACAAAAAGACTGCTATTGTAGTCAAGGGTAATTGATAAGGAAGAGGAAGAGATGTGGACCATTTTCAGGATCTACCACTTGACTGCATGGTCTTGTTTGCTGTGCATTGGAAGCAGAGCACAGCTGTGCTTTGAAGATCCAAGCTGAGCTGAGGAGGACTGAGAATGGTGAGGCCAAGTCCTGAACTCTGAGCTTCTATAACATTCATGAACTGTGTATCTTCTGATCACTTCTGAATTTAACTTTTAATTGAATCTTGGACTGCCTTGAGCCCATTCACCGTAAAAATACTTCCAGGATTCCTGATGATATTGCATTAAATTCTCCTAACTCTGTGTGTCCCACTGTCCCTCATCTACTGGATATGTGAACTGAATCAAATTCCCCCCCATCCCTTACTGGGACCCCTGAAACCTCTCACCAGTCAGAGATTGGAGTGCACATAACAATACAATGCATCTGACCATGGTGGGAAAGACTGTCATCAGGTGACATGGGTGCCTGCTCAGTCTTCTGCCCAAGTGCTAACTGTTGATGGCCACCTTCAAGACCCCTGCTTTCCTTTCTCATCATTAAACCAGACAGCCCTTCAAATATAGGACTGTCCTCTGTAAAGTAGGACGCATGGCCACCCTATGCCCAAATTGCATGATTTATTTTCCTGACTGGGCATATCAGATGTTTACATATTATGTTAAAAACAGATGAGTCTAGAGTATGGGTGGGGAACCTCTGGTCCTTCAGCTGTTGTTGAATGACAACTCCCATCTGCCCGGGCAAGTATGTACACTGGCCAAGGATAATGAGAGATATAGTTCAGCAACATCTGAAGGGCCAAAGGTTCCCCACATCTGGTCTAGTGATATATACTAAGGGGTGGAATATTTTTCCAGTACAAACTAGATGTGTATGTGTGTTGGGAGCTTGGCATCAGATGGAAATGTATGGGGCATTGGCCTCGTTTTATTATATCTGTTTTTAATGGGGGTGGGAATTAACCAAACTATCAACATTATTGTAGGATTTACGTATCATTTCTTCATAGAAAAATATCCTGAAGAGCTGTTTAAAAATGAAAAAGGAACAAGTTTTATACTCCTTTGAGCATAAAACACCATATGGGCTTTTTGAATGGGAAAGGTCTGCTAATGAAGCCTTTCTCAAACAAAGCCATCTGTCGATAGACATGACATGACAGTTCATAAAATAGAACAACTTTCCCAACCGGAATTGACTTCTTGTGTTTATATTAGTTGGGAAACAAATAAAGATTGGGTCAGTGGTGCAGGAGTGTTTTGGAAATTTTGGTAGAAAAACTAGTGGCTTGCTCACCACATGATTGGGGCACATGAATTCTGCAGCATGGCCCAGTCAGAGAGTTTGAAATTTTCAAATATGCAAATTGGAGAGATGGCTGTGGGAGAGAATTGGTTTACCAACTACTTACGTCACAATGCCCATAATCCTGCACTCAAAGAACCTTTTCTTACTACAGTTTCTATGCAGTGTGGTAGTTAGAGGGACTTCTTTGTCAAGTGCAGGGGCCCCAAGTTCCCCAGTACAACCTATTACCCTTCCCACCACTCTCTGCTTTATCCTGACCATCTCTCTCCTTCCTCTACTGTTCAAGTGGAGGAGGTGGACAGTCTCCCAAATGCGCTCAGAAACATTTGGAACACAATTATAGAAAATTGTGTTGCCTAAAGGCCAAATCTACACCATATGTTTAACGAAGTGTCATATCTTACCACTTGAGACAGTCATGGCTGGGAACTGTAGTTTGTTAAGGGTGTTGAATGTTGTTAGGAGAATCCTATTCCCCTCACAGAGCTACAATTCCCAGACTGGGTTAACAAATAATCCCTCTTCTGAAGGAGCCCTGGGAATTATAGCCCTGTGAAGGGAATATGGGTTTCCTAAGAACTCTGAGCACCCTTAACAAACTACAGTTATCAGGATTCTTTGACAGAAGTCCTGACTGTTTCAAGTGGTATGATACTGCTTTAAATGTCTGATGCGGAAGTGACCTAAATCAAAATAATATTTGGACTCTTGGATTAAAATGGAAATGAGCTTTGAAAAGAGACTGTAAAATTAACAACATTGTTTCTGATGGCATGGACTGTAAATGGCTTGGACTGCAGGGACCCTTTGGAAGTCCCTCCCCTTAAGTATAAGACAGGCACCATCTGTGTTATCTTTTCGGTGCCTACTGAAGACCTTCCTCTTTCAACAAGCCTTTTAAGTAGAGACCTCATCCCACTCTATGTCTGTGTTAGAATTGCTTTTTAAAATGTTTTTAAAGGTTTTGTTTTAATATATTTTAAAGTCTGTTTTTAAGATATTTAGAGTGTTTTTAGTGTTTTGTTTGCCGCCCTGAGCTCCTTCTGGGAGGAAGGGCGGGATATAAATTTAATAAATAAAAAAAATAGTCTGTTTTGAGATAGCTTACTGGTGGAATGTCATAATCAATAGCCTCTCACAGCACAGTGTTCTTGTTTCTGAGGGCAGAAATTATTCATGATTTCATTTTTATTCCTTTGCCCTACAGACACCTAACCAATAATGCACCATGGGTTAAGATCAACAACTGAAGCCTTCCTGGTTGTTCCAAATACAAGGGAAATCTGTGATGTGGCAACCAGGGAAAGGGCTTATTTTGTGGTGATTAGGGATGCGGGATAAATTCAATTCAGTTCACATTTAAAGGTGAAACCATCTAATCCGCACTAGAGATAGGTGAGAAATTTGATTCAGTTTGCATTTCAAGCTGAATCTATCAAATCTGCACTTTCCAAAACTGAAACACAGCCATCCTTTGAAATTCACACTTATCTGAACTTTGCAATGCAGTTTGCCAACCTAACAATGTTTACAGAAATGCGTATGTCAGGGGAAAGTATTCATAAAGGCAAATGTATGAGAGAAAATTGCATGCAAAATACATTATATGATAATTGCTTGCAAAGATGTGTGCATTAGTTAAAACTGCCTACAAAAATGCTAGAGAATTTTCATGATTTTCTTTGTAAAAATTTGCACGTTGCTGCAGAAATGTTGAGAACTGAATTTAAGACTGGAAAAAATGAGAAACTGAGAGAACCAAAATGGGCAGATCTTTCCATCCCCAGCCTGCATTTTCCAAAGCAATACACAAACTGAAATGCAGCCACCCTTTGAAATTCGCGCTCCTCCAAATTTTGCAATGCAGTTCTCTGCCAAGAAATTTTTTAAAATGCAAATGCTAGGGTAAGGTGTTCATAGAAATGCATAGATTAGTGAAAATAGCATACACAAATGCATTATATTATGGGAAATGGCTTTGCAAAAATGTGTATATTAGGCAAAACTGAATAGAAAAATATTTATATTACAGAGAAATTAACACTTAAATGCCAATGAGGACATTTCTTTTTTTTAGAAAATTGCAAACTGATGTGGAAATGTGGAGAACTGAACTTAAGACATGGAAAATGAGAAACTGAAACTGGAATTGGTGATGCCCCCAATTGTGGAATGCCCTGTTCCTTGTATGCTTGTCCTAATGAGGAAACCAGACTGGTTTTTAATCCCAAGGTAGCCTTGACTTTTAATACCTTTTTAAAAACATTGCCACTAGTCTCATAGACAAACTGAACAATTTGAACAAACCGAACAACTGTGGAGAATATTACGTATTTCATAATTTTTCAAAAATACTTTATTAAAATAATTTTATTAAACAATAAAACAAAATGAGTGAATTTCAGAGTATTATACATTTCACAATTACCTTTTGGAATTTAGTGACCTGAGATATGATGATGGCTACTGGGTTAATTGAACTGGCTTTACAAATGCAAATGATTGCAATTAAAAGTTCTTAGAACTAATATTAGAACAT
The DNA here is from genome assembly GCF_030035675.1 of Rhineura floridana. Taxonomy (NCBI): domain Eukaryota; kingdom Metazoa; phylum Chordata; class Lepidosauria; order Squamata; family Rhineuridae; genus Rhineura; species Rhineura floridana. The sequence continues at coordinate 279,494,952 of NC_084480.1, forward strand.
CAACAGCCTGATGTTCAAAGATGCAGCGCATTAATTTAGGTTGCTAATATGAATAGGATTTATCGGTAAAAACTGAGTAATGGCTACAAATGTTATAGACTAACATGAAGTATCCAGTTTGAAACTTAACCCTCATACAGTACTATCCTACACATGTATACATCCTATACAACAAGATGCCTATACAACAAGACTTGCACTCTGGTCCTTCTTCCAGGCTTTCAATGGATATTTGACTGGCTACTGTGAGAACACGATACTGGACTGAATGGGCTGTTCCAGCAGGACTCTTCTTACCTTCTTACAATGTATGCATGTCTACTCAGAACTAAGCCCTACTGAGTTCAATGCGACTTACGCCCTAGTAAGTGTGGCTGAAGCCTTAGATTTATTCCATAGCAGCTTCTTTTGAAGTTTCTGTCTGCGGTAAGAATCAGAGGTGCTCTCCTATACAAATTCCATGTGCCTTTCTTTGCTTAGTTACACATTAAAAAAGAAAAACAGCTTGCATTAAATAATGCTCTAATCTACCTAGTGTCTCAATAAAAAATTCTTTTTGATGGCTTTGCAGATAAACCCCGTGTGCTTTAACTCAAGCCCGCTGAATAATCAATTGTTTCAATGGGCCTTCTGCTCACATTGTTTTTGTTCCACATGAAGGGGGGGTTGATAGCCTTATTTTTCATTAAGAGAGCACAAAATGGGTTTCAGAATGCTCCAGTGTGTAGCTCGTTTGCTTCTGTTGACAGAAAGATCTTTGACAAGATAGCAGAAAGAAGAAAAATGGAAAGGCAAGGGCTTTTGGCCACTAAAAACGTCAGAGTTGGTCAGAAATGACCATATACATCCACTCTTTGGGTCAAAACTCCCGTGCTCATCTTCAGTTAGTTTTTATCTCTTGATACCATCCACATCGTGGTGAAGGCATATGCAAAGTCTCATGGTAACAGAATAGCCTTTTCTTAGTGATTATTCCAAAAAATTCTCCTCCAAATTTCACCCCAGATTTTGGAGTGTTGAATTGTTTATGTTTCAGATTTTTTCATTTATTTAAATTTAAATTTTGTGCGCTGCAGTGTTCTTCAGGTTTTAGTACTTATTTATTACTCTGAAATTGCACCTCTTCTCCAGGGATCTCAAGTTGGCATACATGGCCCTTCCTCTCCTTCAGTGATCCCACACTGAAACAGAGTGATGTCACAGAGACATTTGTAGGGCCATTTCTGGCTTGATTTTGAAAACAAAATGAAAAGGAAATTTATGAAAAGGAAATGTATGTATGTATGTATGTATGCATTTATTTATATCCCATCCTTCCTCCCAGTAGGAGCCCAGTGCAGCAAATAAAGCACTAAAAACACTTTAAAACTTCATAAAAACAGACTTTAAAATACATTAAAACAAAACATCTTTAAAAACATTTTTTTAAAAAGTTTTCAAAACATCTTTTTTTAAAAAAAGGTTTAAAACGTTTTTAAAAAAAGGTTTAAAAACATATTAAAAATATTTCCAACACAGACGCAGACTGGGATATGAGATTCAAATGTATTGAAAGAACCAGTTGAAGGAACTTCCAGTGTTCTAAATCAAAGGCAGAGCCTGCACACTTAGCCTGCAGCAATCTCCCCAATGCAGAACAGTCTTACAACATCAGTGGGTTGACCATGCAAAGAAGATGCATCGGGAGGCAGGAAGCCTGCTTTACCCACTTTTCACACTATGGTAATTGTGTGAGGAGGGAATGCCAGAATCAGTATATGCCCCAATTCTGGTATTAATTTTAGAAATCCTCCTAGTTAAACTGGAATTCAAGTAATCTTATAAGTGGCTCCTGATCTTTGGAGATAAGCCAAAGTTCAGTGTTAGAGCAATGCAGAAGGTCCAAGAGGCTGTTTTTAAAAAAGGATAAAGTGTGATTGGAAAACACTTAGAGAGTTGCTGCCCATCAGTGAAGACAATACTGCTCTAGATGATCAAATCAGAACATAAGAAGAGCCTGCTGACCTTTTTCCATCACTCTAATTCACATAATTTCCTGAATGCTCAAATATACAGATGTGGTTCTCCTGATAAAGACAAATATAACACATGCAAAATAAAATTCTTACTTCCTATAACCACATACTTATTTTACCCATGAGCCAAAGGAATATGCTGATGATGTAAATCACCAGCTGTTCTTTATCACTCTTTCTCTTTTTTACCCTAATACATCTGGATTTTCACATGACTTGTCCTTGACAAATTAAGTTACATACAAGGTTTTTTGGGGGGGAGGCAGAGGGAAAGCCTATATATTAAGAAGTCTTAACATATTTGCAGGTTTGTAAGAGTGTAAAATATTGTAGGGTGCCTCCTCCCACACATTTGAATGTAATAATCACATCTGAAACTTGGTTACTCTGTAATAACTCTATTCTAAGAAATATAGGGTTGTATTAAAAGCTAGTCCAGCTCAGGGTCTTGATTTCAATGGGTCAGCTCTTAGGGCTCATCCAGACGACTGCAAAATGTGTGACATGCCTGCTATGTGTGTTCATTATTTTTCGGTCATCCAAATGACGTCTCACGCTGTTACGCATTTTCGCTGGTTAAATCCGCTCCTTGCAATACCAGCAAAAATGTGATTTGCTGTTTAAAATCGGGAATCATCCGTTGTGCCTTCAGGAGTTAGGATGCAATACCGCGGACTTTACAGCTGATGGGAGGTTCTTGCCCCTTCTCCTTATGCCAGCCAATCACGTATCTGCACTTTTGCGCATGTGCGAGAATAAGCCCAGGAAAATTGAACCAATCATCGCAATGGTGGTGTGTTGGGGGGGTGTCTGCAACTACTGCGCAGATGCATTGTATTTTTTGCCAGCCTGCAAACTGGGCGGCCGCTCTGGGTGAGATCTGCAATGCACAGCAAGCGAGAAAGGGGGGATGGTCGGTTTCAGCCTGCCTCCAAAAGCTTTGTCAATTTCATTCTACTTGCTGGGGGTTTTGCTTCAAATCAGAAAAGCATACATTCCTTTAAGTGTAATATCGCAAATGCAAACAAGAAAAACGCTTCTGGTCGGTTTCAAGCCTGCTCCAGAAAGCTTTGTCAATTTCATTCTCTGTGGGAAGGAAAGGGAGAAGCAGGGTGTGTGTGACACATTTCTTGCTTTTTTGGAGAAATAAGTGCATTGCCAGCGTGTGTATCTCCTTAAATATCAATAAAGGCAGAAAAGCATACATTCGTTTAAGTGTAATATCGCAAATGCAAACAAGAAAAGTGCTTCTGGTCGGTTTCAAGCCTGCTCCAGAACGCTTTGTCAATTTCATTCTCGTGGGAAGGCAGGTGTGAAACCTACCAGCAGCCTTTTCTTCCCAGGCAAGAACTCCTTTACAGCCATATTGTGCTTTCTTGCAAAGGGGGAGAGGAGCATACGTAATTTTTTTGCTGACCAATTGGTTGATAGGGGGAGGTTTTAGAGGCGGAGCTTGGAAAAAGCGAAAAGAATGTAGGGGTCTTACCGCTGCGTGTGCGGGTGCAAAAAAGCATTTTTTTTTAATTGGGAAAGAGTGAACTAAAAGGCAAAGTGAGGACTATCAGATGACAAACCGAATATGGAAACCGTGGATTATCCTGCTCCGTTTGGATAAGCCCTTAGTAACACTTAATTGGATACAACCCATTTTTTCCTTCTTTCAAATTATTTAATTGCCAATATGTAATAATCACTTGTCTGAAATTCGGTTACACCTGTCAACTTTATTTTCAGAAGTCCCCCTCCTTATTTTCAAATTATTCAATTGCCACTGTGAAAATATATTAGATGAAATGCTGCCTCCATTTTGTAGATGGGTCACAACTTTCCATGACCACACTTCTTTTTCTTTACTCACTTCTCTGCATGGATGCGTGGAATAAGATGCCCACCAGCAAAGAAAGTTAGGCTGGCAAGCACATGGGCCAGGGTTTTTTCAGTGGTGGGCCCACAATTGTGGACTACTGTCCTTGGACCAGTCACTGCCTCTCAGCCTCAGAGGAAGGCAATGGTAAACCCCCTCTGAAGACCGCTTACCATGTAAACCCTATTCGTAGGGTCGCCATAAGTCGGGATCGCCTTGAAGGCAGTCCATTTTTCATCCCATAGGAATATTAGGCAGGCCGCATCCCTGGATATTTTCGAATAGGCCTTTAAAACCTTTTTTTTTTACCTTGGCTTACAAAAGCTAATGGTAACTGATTTCTGATTGTGTGGTCTGAACTTGATGACTGTATTATGCTGTATTTTTTATGTTGGTCTGCCAGTTTTAATAATATGGGATTGTTTTATTGAGATGTTTTAAAATGTTTTCTATTATATTATTGATGCATTTTATGTGAACCTCCTTGGGACAAATCTTATCCTTGAAAGACAGAATCAAAATTTATGAAATTAAAAACTAAACAAAACAAGGATACCCTTCTCTTCCTGTTAAATAGGAAGACACAAGATGATGGAGGCAATTCAAATCTGTGCCCTTCACACCCCTTTCTCTTAAGCCACAGGCCATGTGGTCCCTATATTAAGGGTGAAGCTTATGTACTCTTACTTGGGAGTAAAGCCAATTGAATTCACAGGGATTTACTTCTGAGAACACATCCACAGGATTAGGCTGCACATCATGGTCTGAGACCTCACCCTTGCTGGCACAAAACAAATACAGAGGTAACTTTCATTCTGCATCCTTTATCTGAAATCTGCTTTAGTCCAGCAAGCACTTGCCTACCATGTTGAATTTTCCAGAGTGCCCCAAAGCATCCACCATGATGACATGACATGGGATGCTGTGCGGTATTGTTGTAACAAACTGGATGTAGTAGGTGGTTTCTCAGATTCAGCTGCTACTGCCAGATTAGTCTGCAGCCAAGAGAACAGGCACTGCCACTGAGTGTGTTGTAGCAGACAAAGTATTCAGCTTGAACTGAGGTGTAATAACGCTAGCCTTGTGTTTAATTGCTTGTAATAGTAATCATTCAGAAGAAGGCTAAGACTGGGGAGGGCAGCTATGACTGAAGTAGAAAAGGTCCTCAAATGCAAAGATGTATCACTGAACACTAAAGTCAGGATCATTCAGACCATGGTATTCCCGATCTCTATGTATGGATGTGAAAGTTGGACAGTGAAAAAAGTGGATAAGAGAAAAATCAACTCATTTGAAATGTGGTGTTGGAGGAGAGCTTTGTGCATACCATGGACTCCGAAAAAGAAAATAATTGTGTGTCAGAACAAATTAAACCAGAACTATCACTAGAAGCTACAATGATGAAACTGAGGTTATCCTACTTTGGACACATCATGAGAAGACATGATTCACTAGAAAAGACAATAATTCTGGGAAAAACAGAAGTAGAAAAAGTGGAAGGCCAAACAAGAGATGGACTGATTCCATCAAGGAAGCCACAGACCTGAACTTACAAGATCTGAACAGGGTGGTTCATGACAGATGCTATTGGAGGTCACTGATTCATAGGATTGCCATAGGTCATAATCGACTTGAAGGCACATAACAACAAAGTGTATCGAACCAGACCTTTTTTTTTACAAATTTATAAACTTCTTCACAGCTAGAGCTAACAAAACAGCACACAGTAAGATAAAAGGAGGTAAAATATGAAAGATACAGATTCTAAAAACAATAAAACCATTGCTCCAGTATATTATATTCCATAATATTTTATTTTACATATAAAATAGTGTTGAAAGAAATGTAGAAGCTCCTGAGTAGTAAGTCTTCTGACCCAACTTGTGTTTGTACATGTGTTATGGAGGTGACAGGGAGTTTCGCAATCCACACTTGCACCACAAACCATCTTCTATAAACTTCAGCCCCTCACCCTTTCCCATCTTTAACAAATTGGGGGGGGGGAATGTAGACAGCCCTTTATCCAGCTGTTCTGGCAGCTGCAGGGTATGTGGATGAGAAAAACAAGATAAAACCACTGGGTTGTTCCCTTAGTTCATATTTCTGGGATTCTATGGCATACTTTTTTTTTTTAATAGGAACGGAAAATTTGATGGATTTTTGTCTTTCTCTGAGAAGAAAAGTCTGTGCTTTTTCTCATTTACCAGCGTCTTGCTACTACAAGTTTTAGTGAGAGAAGCTCTGCCACCATTAGTGTTTTTTTTTAAGAGGGCATTGTAGGGAGAGACAGATGATGAAAAATACCCCACTATTTTCCTGAACTGAAGGAGTTGATGAGCATTACATTTGTGCATCCCCATGGAAATGTTGATATTTAGAGAGCTTTCAGTGTAATAAGTGGAGGAGGTTGGAAAATCCCTTAGTGGAACACTAAAACCTCTAAACCCCGCCAAATAAATCCTTTTTTAAAAAATATTTTCCTCTGCCTGATCTCATGAGGGAGAAGTTACAGCTATCCAAATGTAGTTTCTGGTCTCAAGAGGGATCCAGTCATTGGAAAAGCATACAAAAATGACAGATCCTTCTATACATTGCAGAAGAAGCTAGGAAACAGCCACAAAGTAGACACTATTTTGTTTCTAATCAAAGTTAGTTGTTTAGTCCTCACCACTTCCCACTAACTCGGTTACATTTTATTTCTTTCATGTATGTCCCACACTTCCTTCAATGAAGAATGTAAAATGCCACGTGAACAGTAGTGTAGCAAATTCACAAGTACAGGGTCCCTTCATGATAGTCACAGCCATGCCCCTCCCACCTTTTTTACTGCTGGGTTCAGAATGAGATCCTTGTTAATGCCTTCTTTTACAACAACAGACGTCCCTAGGAGCCAATCAGCATGAAATGGGAGAGTGTTAACTACTAAGAAGAGTCTTCTCAGTGGCTGACTCACCTCCTTACACTCTGATTGGCTACAACCAGCAGGAAAGGACAAGGAAACGTGTTAGAAGACACTTCTTAGTGGCCAACACACTCCCCCTTTCATGCTGATTGGCCTGTAGGATGCTGGAGACATAGGGACCCTGCTGGGACCCTGCTCACAAAAAAGTAAGGGGTCTAAGACACACCCTGAGACCCTGGATGACTACACACCTGCACCTGAAGCACTGTCTTGTCCTAAATAGGAATGGAAAGATCTGTCAGTTTCACTTTTCTCAATTTTTCCAGTTAAAGAAATGAATAAATAATAAAGTAGGTCCTGTTGAATTCAATGGGGCTTACTCCCAGGTAAGTAGGGTTAGGATTTCAGTCTTACTCAGTGAACATGGTTCAGAATAGGCATTAGCTTTTACTGATCCATTTTCCCTCACAAAAAATTGATATTAATATCTATATTTTAAAGAATATTATTTTAAAGGGAATATTGATAAATGAAAGACAATACAGCAGCAATAAAATTATCATTCTTAATATTGCTGTTTTAGAGGCAGATTTTTTTAAAAAAAAATCATTTTTGAACATAGCCACAGAAAATCACTACATAAAAATCCAGTCCACAATGATAGTGAATAAGTGAATTAATGGAAACTTCAGTACCAATCCAAACTGGACATCTAGCACATCTGTAGTTCAGATGTGTCATAGTGTCCCATACAAATGTGGTGCTACCTGGGTGCCTCTGCTTTCTTCATTGTGGAACCCTATCTATGGAAGGGCCTCCCCAAAATTTGTCCTTAGTTCCCACTCTTAGGAACACATGAAGTTGTCTTATAGCAGGTCAGACCATTGGTCCATCTAGCTCAGTATTATTGACACTGGTGGGCAATGGCTTTCCAAGGTGTCTTCCCAGGATTCCTTGATACCACCTTGAGCTCTTTGGAAAAAAGCGAGCATTTTAAAAATGCAATAAATAAATAAAGGGAAAGGCCCAAAAACTATGTAAAAGTTACAACTGCTGTGGCAGCCAGAAACTATGGAAGAGAAATTTTGGAGGTCTCCATGTGGAGTTGTAAAAATCTGATTTCATCATTTTATTAGAAGATCCACATTAAAGGAAAAATGAATACATAGGATAGCATAGGATGCAAAACATATGACTGTGTGTGTGGACTGCCTTCAAGTCGATTCTGACTTACGGCAACCCTATGAATAGGGTTATCATGGTAAGCGGTATTCAGAGGTGGTTTACCATTGCCTTCCTCTGAGGCTGAGAGGCAGTGGCTGGCCCAAGGTCACCCAGTGAGCTTCATGGCTGTGTGGAGATTTGAACCCTGGTCTCCCAGGTCATAGTCCAACACCCTAACCACTACACCACACTGGCTCTCATCATATGACTATTATGTCATAAAAACACAGGTCTGATCAATAGCCATCTCGTCAATGCTAACTGGCAACAGACCCAGACCCACTCACTACTTATCTTCTCCAACACAACATATTCATTATTTATTTTCCCAGGCTTTAGGATTTGAAATTAAAAAGTATGAATCATAACTTGCAGCTCAAAGCTACCTAATGATTTTCCTTCCCTGAATATTCTTTAAAACAATGTAAAGCAAGGTAAAACATTCCACACGCTATCAAGGAAACGCTTGCAGCAGTTTGAATAGAAATGAAGAAAGCAGACTTTCTGAATTCTGCAGAATGTTCTCACTGTTTTTCTAATAGGTTCGAAGTGGCACTTGGCGCAGCAAAAGTAGTAGCATAGTCAGCTTAAAGGACTACCAAAATATTATTTCAGGGAAAACAGATCTATTTAATAAGGCCTTTCAGAATTTGAGTTACAAAACCTGAACACTACCACATTTGCATTGTTCTTTTTGACTCCGTGCAACCTCGTTCTTTTTATGTATTTGGCTCAGTTTGCTGAGTGTTATTCACATGGAAATTATTATGGGGCTATGCTTTCTATTATGGATGAAAGTCACCATCTCTCAAGCAAAGGAGATTTATGGAATTGCTTTTAATAGCCCTGCATATGAATGATGGAGGAAGAATGCATGGGATCCTCTTCCTCAAGAGGTACATTGCCTTGAAGATGAGGGTAGGGTCATCTTACTTTATTTCCTTTATGCATCCTGTATGCCAAGGGTGGGAAAGCTCTGAACCATGAGACAACCTTGGTCCAATAGAGGGTCTAATTTGGCCCACAAGGCAATTTCTTCCAAACCACACCTACCTATCAATCAGCTGACATCACTGGGTAATGTCAGCCAATGGGTGGGGGGCAGGGCTCAGTTCTGTTCAGTGCCAGCACATTCCTTTCATGCTGGCAAGGCAGATCCTGGCAGACAGCAGAACAGAACCCACCAACCATCAGTTGGTGAGCAGGTAGTTCGATCCCACTTGGTGCCTACTTCACCAATGCATTATCTTCAGGAAATGTGCTGGCAAAGAGACCCCTTCCCCCACCTCACAGGGCAACTGACTGGTGGGAGGTACTGTCCACCTATCAGTCACCTGACATCATGATGACATCAGATGATTGACAGGTAGTTGGCCTACAGGGCGGGGGGAGATAAAGATCTGACCAGTTTCCCCACTCATGTTATAAACTAATAGCAAACTCCTTCTCAGAGCCAAAGCTGCACCTCCCATGCACAAGAAAACTGACAGGCTTAGGGAAAGCTAAGGCTGGCAGAAGTACTTTCCAAAATAAATTAAAATGGCAACCCTCAAAACAGCCCAATTAAGACTGAGCATGCTCAGGGCACACATATTGGTGATTCACAGTAGGCGAGGGTGTCTCCGCCCATCAGTAAAACACTGCACCAACAAAATCTTGATGCAGTCGTATATATGACCATATCAGGGTTATTCTTTTGCAATGTTTCATCAATACGCACAAATGGGCACTTGCATCAGTAAAATTCCAAATGCACATGCACATACACACAAAAAATCTTGATGGAATCATAGATTACATTAAAATTGCTTCCCCTGCCCAATGTTCTATTAACCCAAAGCATGAGAATTTCAGAAGCATTCACATAATAGAATCTTAATAGAATCCTAGAATAGTAGAGTTGGAAGAAGCCTATAAGGTCATTGAGTCCAAACCTCTGCTCAATGCAGGAATCCAATTTAAAACATACCTAACCGGTGCTGCTTCTTGAATGCCTCCAGTGTTGGAGAGCCCACCACCGCCCTAGGTAATTGGTTCCATTATTGTACTGCTCTAACAGTTAGGAGGTTTTTCCTGATGTTCAGTCAAAATCTGGCTTCCTGTAACTTGAGCCCATAATTTCATGTCCTTCACTCTGGGATGATCGAGAAGAGATCCTGGCCCTCCTCTGTGTGAAAAGCTTTCAAGTACTTGAAGAGTACGATCATAGCTCCCCTCAGTCTTCTCTTCTCAAGGCTAAACATGTCCAGTTCTTTCAGTCTTTCCTCATAGGGCTTTGTTTCCAGTCTCTGATCATCCTTGTTGTCCTCCTGTGAACCTGTTCCTGTTTGTCTGCATCATTCTTAAAGTGTGGTGTCCAGAATGGGATGCAGTACTCAAGATGGCACCTAACCAGTGCTGAACAGAGGGGAACTAGTACTTCATGTGATTTGGAAACTATATATAAAACAGTTACTTAAGCTAAATGTGTAAGACATGTCAGGAAAATTCCAGAAAATGCAGATTTTACAACAATGAAAATGCATAAAGGAAAGATAATGATTTTATGCCCATCAAGAATGGTATTGGGCCTCAATAGAAAGAAAGCTTCTGTTTGGAACAAACCATTGGAGTATCTTCACAGCAGCTCAGATATCTAAATATCTAAATATCATACGCAGTCAAAAAAACTCATTGATTTCAAAGTCTAATAAATTAAGTCTCTGCTTTTCACTTATGTGATCTTGCCAATGAATTAGATTGGACTACAAATAGGGAGGGAAACGTGTAATTTACATTTACACTAGGGAATCAATGTGAAATATAGGATGTTCATAAATCATCCATATTAAAATCGTTACTGAATTTAAATATTAATCAGATGGGAGGAGCTGATGAACTGGAACTAAAGCTGCTTACAACTAGAACACATTATGCAGTTGAGCCATTTGCTAGAAATAAGAAATCTAATTTTCTTATGACTTAACATAGCTACAAATTAGAAATACATGGTAGCAGCTTTGATCCATAAAAGTGGATGTTAGCATTATCATTTTTCTGTCCTCTGTCTCTCTCAGCTTCACAGATATCAGACTTCTTTTTGGCTATGTGCATATACAATCGCAGCCGGCAGAGCAGTGCAGGAGGGGGGATGCATTGCTGCCCTGGCTTCCTGACACCAGTGTTACTGCCACTTACTGAGAGGGGGAACTCAGCGTTGTGTGGTGTGCAACAGCAGGAGCATTGGATTGACACCACTGCCGTGCACCACACTACACATTGAGCTACCCATGCCTCCCCCCTCCCCCTTTCCCTCTGAGTCAGTGGTAGGAATGTGCAGGGTGGGGAAGCCAGGACAGCAACGCAGCCCCACCCACACTGCCATGCCAGCTGCATATATCTTGGAGTGCTGCATTGGGAGCAAAACAGAGGACCAGAACTATAGCACACTGAATGGCTTCTTCCCTTCTAAAAGGACAGAGAAATCTGTTTACACAGAAGATCTTGGTATATATCAAGGCAATGGACTAATGAAAATGGGCACCATCCACTTTTATTGCCCTTTAGATATTCCTGTGGGATACCCATGAAATGAATAGGGATTCTGCAAGAATATTATACTCACATGCATGTCCCATTAATTCTAATAGGATTTCAATAGGGGATTTGTGCCTAAGGAGGCAAGAAGACATCGTTTTTTGTTCTGCCCTGCATTCATCACATGCAGGACTGTTCTGTTCCACTGCAGTTCATCTTCTGTTATTCATCTTGCTGTCTGCTATGATGAAAATACTTAACTTGTATAATTTGCATAGTTAATGTAATCTGTCTTATTCTACCCCTTTCATTTCAATGCCAAGGAAATGCAATACAAAGGGGGGGGACGTAATCAATTACGTATCATTTGCAGACTGAAAGCAACAACAACAGTAAATACCAATCATATTCACTGGATTGATTTCCTTTCTGGGCATGGGATGAGTAAGCAAACATCAGCAATTTCAGTGCCTGTTTTTGTTGAAATTCTCCAACATCCCCATTAGTGCCCAATGATATATAGAGTATTCCTTGAGAACAACTGCTCAAATATTGTTTTATGGGCTCTGCCTTATTTATAAATAAAGTTTGACAAAATGAGCTGGGGGGTTACTCACTTTTTTTTTTTAAAAAAACCACCACCTATAAATGTCCAGCAAATTGCTATGACTAGCAGTACATTGAGAGTTAGATTTAACATTACCAACCTACAAATGTTAGAAAGTTTTCAGTTCAATAATATGTAACCACTTTTGTTTTCTCTTCTGTCTTCTCATCATGGTCCACTGGGTCCCCTTTTGTCATTTCTCATTTGAAGGTTTAGCCTCTCTGTACAATTCCTCAAATGCTGTGAGAGGAAGCCAGATTTGCCCATCTGTGCTTTCAGCACTTTCGTGAAGATCCTACACTTTATCTCCTTGTCAGTTTTCTGAAACATCAGATTTCCTATCTGAAAATAGTGAGGTTTAAAATGAGTGTAAATGTGAAACAGTGAGTAACAAAATACTCGGTGGTAAAAAGCCAAAAGGTGTTCCTTCACCCAAAAGAAAAACAAATTATGAACATCATGAGAACATAAGAAGAGCCCAGTATTCTGTTCTCAGTGGCCAACCATATGGCCATGAGCAGCTCACAAGCAGAACCTAAGTGTAATAGCACTCTCCCCATTTACAGTTCCGCCAACAGTTGAGGTAGAACATAGTCATTGTGGTAGTAGCCACTGATAGCCTTATCCTCCAAAAATGTGTCTAGCTCTCTTTTAAAGCCATCCAAGTTGGTGGCCATCACTGCCTCTTCTAGGAGGGAGTTCCACAGTTTCACTATGCACTGGGTGAAGAAGTATTTCCTTTTGTCTGTCCTGAATCTTCCAACATTCAGCCTTATTGGAAGGTCCCATCAATGAATTTTATATGTATGCACTTTATAATTGATTTTTATGTTGTAAACTGCTTAGAAGCCATTTTGGCATATAAGTGGTATATAAATAAACTTTTAGCTCAGTGAGGAGGACAGCCTGGCTGGGAGTCCAGAGTCTGTGAGTTCAAATCCCTGCTCGTGTCTCCTGGGTATAAAGGGCCAGCTAAAGATCACCCCCACAAGGAGTGGCTCAGGGGTTACATGCCCTGCCACCTGTGCAGCCGTGGGCAAGCTGCAGAGTCCCAAAGAGCCCAGTTGCCCCCCAGCTGGCTATTGCAGACAAGGAAGGGGCTGGCTTGTGCAGCTGTGGCAAGCTGAGCAGGCCATAGCCAGCTGGGGAGGACTAGCCTCAGCGGGAGGCAATGGTAAACCCCCTCTGAATGCCGCTAACAATGAAATCCCTATTCATACGGTTGCCATAAGTGTCGGAAGGCAGAGCTGGGGTCCCAATCCCGGGGAGCTGGATCCCGGAGAGTTGGGAGAAGAGTATTCGGATGGATGGCAGAGGGAAGGGAGAGGAACTTCCCCCCTTTGGAGCGAAGACGAAACAGAGGAACTGCCAGTGATAAGGTCGCTTAGCAACGGGGAGCCTAAGCCCTCCCTGGACATTCTCACGCCTCCCCCTCTTTCAGGCTCAGAGCAAGAGGGGAAAGAGGGAGGGCTGCTCACAGCCGAAAAGCGGGGAGGCAGTTTAGCATCAGCCCCTCCCCTATCCCCCATCCTGGAATCGGAAACTTCAGAAGAGGAGGGGGTGATGCTTCCCCCCTCACCGCGCACACGCAGACAGCTGAAAAGACAGGAGAGAAGGGGGGGAAGGCGGGCAGTACCTGAGGGGCAGTTAAGGAGGAGCGAAAGATTGCGTGCCCGTTTGGCCCCTTCTTAAAGAACAGGCGGGAAGAAGTCCCTTGCTCTGTCAACTTTCTCCCAATGCCGCAGGACCTGTATCCCTGTATTGCTTCATGAGAAAACGCAGTCTTTGTTTGGACATTACCCTAATAAAACACGAATTAACTACAGCCGTTGGTCTGGTTCCTGAGTCACATCCTGGGCCTGACAGCTTGACAGAGCCACCTAAATCACCCTCAACGCTCTCTTCACTTGACTGGGACAAGATGTCAAAGGGAGCAGCGGGGGGGATGAACCCCACTTCTGAGACGGAAGAAGTGGAACTCTTGAGGACTAAGGTAGCTGATTTGCAGACGGATGTTCAAGCCCTGCTAGCAGCAGTCAAGGCGCTGAAGATGGATAATCAAACCTTGAAGGCCACGATAGACCAGATGCGAACAGCCCCTCCAGCTGCCGTAGTAAAGGTTCCCATTGGATTGCTCCCAAAATATGCGGGACAAAGTGATCAGTTGGCAACCTTCGTGGCTCAATGTGAGTTATATCTGGATGTCAGGCACACGGAATTTCCAGACGATGGGGCTAAAGTAGCTTTCATGATTAGCCTCCTGGAGGGAGAAGCTGCAAAATGGGTGACTCCGTATCTCGTGAGAAAGGATACTGTCTTAGGAAGGTACAGAGGATTTATACAGGAAATGACCGAGATGTTTCAAGACCCGCAAAGGGCTGAAACAGTAGCGCGGCAACTAGGCGCTCTGAAGCAAGCTAAAGGGACTGTTTCCGAGTACACTAACGCTTTTAAAATTCTGTCCCAGGAAACTGGTTACAATGACGCCGCCCTGATGTTTATGTACCGGAGTGGATTAAATGCTGAAATCCTGGATGAGTTGGCCAGGACCTCCCCCCCCCGCTGACCTACCAGGGCTCATCCGGCTATGCCTACAGATAGATCACCGGATGGAAGGAAGGCGCCTGGAAAGGAAGCAGGAGGTCCCGAGATACTCAGCCTCGGCATCCCGCAACAAGACCCTTCCCACTGCAGGGATGGCAGGTAATGCAACTGAGGGACAGGGAGGGGCTAGGCCAAGACTGTCGGAAGAAGAAAAGGAAAGACGACGCCGGGAACGTTTATGCTTTTATTGTTCAAAGCCGGGCCATGTGGCCAGAGACTGTGGACTGAAAGGGGGGAAAGCCGAGCCGTCGGGAAACTAGAACACCCAGTCCACGTGCAGGCCGGTGGACTGGGGGCAGCGTTGTATAAAGGCCCCCCAACGATCCAACCTCCCTCAAAGGGGGTGTTGGTCTTGCCTATTCGGATTACAACTTCCAGAGGAGTGGTGTTTAATTCCACTGCCTTAATTGACAGTGGAGCCTCCACAAATTTTATTGATGCAAAGTTAGTCAAGCGTCATGGAATTTCCCGGTGGAAACTGGACGCTCCCCTAGCTGTGGAGACTATTGATGGGAGACCCCTGAAGTCAGGAGGGGTGACACAAGCCACGGAGGAAGTGAAACTTCAAATCCCTGGGCACGAAGAGTTCATTTCGCTATACGTGTCAGATCTCTCAAACTTTGAGGTGATTCTGGGAATGCCCTGGCTAGCAAAGCATGAACCCAAAATAAGTTGGAAGGAGGCGGTGGTGTGGTTCACCTCACAGTATTGCCAGGAGAACTGTCAACCTGAAGGAATCAAGAACACCTTAGCGGGGGCAGTGCAAGAGATCGAGCAAGTGACCCTGCCGCCAAAGTATGAAGAATTCAAAGATGTGTTTGATGAAAAAGAGGCAGAGACTTTACCCCCCCACCGCCCTTACGACTGTGCGATTGACCTAGTGCCAGGAGCCAGCATCCCATCAGGGAGAATCTACTCTCTCACAGAGAATGAGAGGGAGGCCCTGAAGGAATTCCTGGATAAAAACCTGAGGCGAGGATTCATATGCCCCTCACAATCCCCTGCTGGAGCGCCACTATTGTTTGTGAAAAAGAAGGGGGGGAACTCAGACCCTGTAATGACTATCGCGCATTGAACCAGATCACCATCCCCAACAGCTACCCGCTGCCCCTGATCTCAGAGTTGCTGGACCAACTGCGCTCTGCAAAAATCTTCACGAAGTTGGATTTGAGAGGAGCGTACAATCTGATCAGAATGAAGGAGGGAGATGAATGGAAAACAGGATTCTTGACCGCTTACGGACAGTATGAATACCTGGTCATGCCGTTCGGGCTTTGTGGAAGTCCAGAAATTTTTCAAAAATTCATGAACGACGTGTTTAGAGACTTGTTGGACACGTATGTAATCTGTTACTTAGATGATATCCTGGTGTTCTCAAAGAACCAGGAAGACCACGACCAGCATGTGAAGACGGTGTTGAAGAGACTGAGAGAAAATCACCTGTATGCTAAATTAGAGAAATGTGGATTTGACCTCAAGTCTCTAGACTTCCTTGGATATCGAATCTCAGAGGAAGGCGTGGAGATGGACCCAGGGAAAGTAAGCTGCATATTGGACTGGGGCCAACCTGTCACCAAAAAGGATGTACAACGGTTTTTGGGGTTTGCCAATTATTACAGAAAGTTCATTCCAGGGTTTTCCAAATTAACAGCTCCTCTGACTGACTGTTTAAGGGGGAAGAAGAAGTTTCAATGGACAGAGAACGCCACCAAGGCCTTTGAGGAGCTGAAGAGAAGGTTTGCTACTGAGCCCATTCTGCGCTTTGCTGATCCGAACCGCCCTTTCGTAGTGGAAGCAGATGCTTCAGATTTTGCCATCGGGGGGGTCCTGCTACAATTAGACCAAGAAGGGAAGGAGCTGCACCCCTGTGCGTACTTCTCTCGGAAGTTAAAGCCTGCAGAGAAGAACTACACAGTTTGGGAGAAGGAGCTGCTGGCCATCAAGGACTCTTTTGAAAACTGGAGACAATACCTAGAGGGGACCTCTCATCGAATTGAAGTGCGCTCCGACCACAAGAATCTTGAAAGCCTCCAAACAGCCAGAAAGCTGAACCAGAGACAGATAAGATGGTCCCAGTTCTTCACTAGGTTTAACTTCCAGATTACTTACCATGCCCAAGCCAAAAACCAGAGAGCAGATGCCTTATCCAGACAGCCACAATACAAAGAAAGTGAATCCGAGGACCAGCCTCAGTACGTAATCCCGCCAGAGAAATTAACGTTGGGAGTATGCCAGCCTTCATGGGAAGAGGAACTCAAAAAGGCACAACAAGAAGATGCAGACATGCTAAAATATCAGCAGGAGACGGGACAAGGTCAAGACTCAGAAGTAACCTTTCACTGGAGAAATGGACTGTTATGGTTCAAAACCGCCAGATATGTGCCAGAAGGGGAATTAAGGCTCAGAATCCTACGCCAGTGTCATGATTCCATCACAGCGGGACACTTTGGGATTTACAAGACCATTCAGAACGTGGCCAAGGGCTTCTGGTGGCCTAAAATGCGTCGGGATATTGAGAGTTATGTAAAGTCCTGCTCTGTCTGTCTGCGGACAAAAACACAAACAGGGACACCAGCAGGACTGTTACAACCGTTGCCTGTCCCACACGAACCCTGGAAGGACCTCTCCATGGATTTTATAACTGATCTACCCAAGTCCCAAGGAATGACAGCCATCTTAGTAGTGGTGGATCTACTTACCAAAATGGCACACTTTCTTCCTTGTGCAGGGGCCTTAGAGGCTAAAGAAACGGCCAAGTTATTCATAAAAGAAGTCTACCGGCTGCATGGATTGCCAAACAGCGTAGTCTCAGACCGAGGAACTCAGTTCACAGCCAAATTTTGGAGAGCAATGTGGAAACAGTTGCAGACGGAATTAAAACTCTCCTCCGCCCATCACCCCCAGACAGATGGGCAGACGGAACGCTTGAACGCCGTTTTGGAAAGATATTTACGAAGTTATGTGTCCTATCAACAGACTGACTGGGTATCATATTTGCATTTTGCAGAGTTCGCCTACAACAATTCTCTGCACTCCAGCACTCAACAAACCCCGTTCTTCGCTAATTATGGATTCCATCCTAAAGTCTTTCCAAGCAGCTCAGAAGGAATGCTGGTACCGGCAGCTGAGAACTTCCTTAAGGAATTGCAAGCGGCGCAACAGACACTGAAACAGCAGTTAAACGAAGCCAAAACGGAGTACAAGCGAGTTGCTGACCTGCACAGGAAGGAGGGCCCCCCCCTTCAACCGGGAGACCAGGTATGGCTGTCCACCTGCTTCCTCCAGATGCCGGGCAAATGTAGAAAATTACAAGACAAGAGGGTGGGTCCTTTCAAAATAGAAACTCAAATCAATCCCGTGGCGTACCGACTGAAGCTGCCTGACACGTTTAAAATACATCCTGTGTTCCATCGATCCCTCTTAACGAAAGCCGCCCCTCCCAGTGAGTTACGGCTGGAGGAACCTCCCGGAGCTCCACTCCTGGTAAATGAGCAGCTTGAGTTTGAAGTTGAGGAGATCTTAGATTCCAGGATCAGATGCCACAAGCTGCAGTACTTGATTCACTGGAAAGGCTATGGGGTGGCTGACAGATCATGGGAAGATGCAGCTGATGTGCATGCTCCAGAATTGGTAAAACTTTTCCATCAACATTTTCCCCACCGTCCCAAGCCAGACAAGGGGAGGGGGGCACAGCCTGGGAGGGGGGATGGTGTCAGAAGGCAGAGCTGGGGTCCCAATCCCGGGGAGCTGGATCCCGGAGAGTTGGGAGAAGAGTATTCGGATGGATGGCAGAGGGAAGGGGGAGGAACTTCCCCCCTTTGGAGCGAAGACGAAACAGAGGAACTGACAGTGATAAGGTCGCTTAGCAACGGGGAGCCTAAGCCCTCCCTGGACATTCTCACGCCTTCCCCTCTTTCAGGCTCAGAGCAAGAGGGGAAAGAGGGAGGGCTGCTCACAGCCGAAAAGCGGGGAGGCAGTTTACCATCAGCCCCTCCCCTATCCCCCATCCTGGAATCGGAAACTTCAGAAGAGGAGGGGGTGATGCTTCCCCCCTCACCGCGCACACGCAGACAGCTGAAAAGACAGGAGAGAAGGGGGGGAAGGCGGGCAGTACCTGAGGGGCAGTTAAGGAGGAGCAAAAGATTGCGTGCCCGTTTGGCCCCTTCTTAAAGAACAGGCGGGAAGAAGTCCCTTGCTCTGTCAACTTTCTCCCAATGCTGCAGGACCTGTATCCCTGTATTGCTTCATGAGAAAACGCAGTCTTTGTTTGGACATTACCCTAATAAAACACGAATTAACTACAGCCGTTGGTCTGGTTCCTGAGTCACATCCTGGGCCTGACAATAAGTTGGGATCAACTTGAAGGCAGTCCATTTCCATTTTCCTGTCTGCTGCTAATGATCACAACAGTCAGTCTAAATCCACAGTGCCTCATAACTGAAAATAATACATTCAAAGAAAGTAGATTTATTTATTTATTTATTGCACTTGTATACCACCCCATAGCCAAAGCTCTCTGGGCAGTTTACAGCAATCAAAAACATTAAAACAAATATACAATTTAAAACACATATTTTAAAAACAATTTTAAACACAATTTTAAAATTTAAAACAAAAATATTTTTAAAACACATGCCTGGGAGAAGAGGAAAGTCTTGACCTGGCACTGAAAAGATAACAGTGTTGGCGCCAGGTGCACCTCATCAGACAGATCATTCCATAATTTGGGGGCCACCACTGAGAAGGCCCTCTCCCTTGGAGTAGGCACCTGGTGGAGGGCCTTTGATCTTGAACGTAGTGTATGGGTGGGTTCGTATCGGGAGAGGTGTTCCCTCAGGTATTGTGGTCCCAAGCCGTGTAAGGCTTTATAGGTCAAAACCAGCTCCTTGAATCGAGCTCGGAAACATACAGGCAGCCAATGCAAGCGGGCCAGAATCGGTTTTATATGTTTGGACCGTCTGGTCCCTGTTACCAATCTGGCTGCTGCATTTTGCACAAGCTGCAGTTTCCAAACCATCTTCAAAGACAGCCCCACATAGAGTGCATTGCAGTAATCTAATTTGGAGGTTACCAGAGCATGGATAACTGAAGCCAGTTTATCCCTGTCCAGTTAGGGACGTAGTTGGGCCACCAACCGAAGTTGGTAGAAGGCACTCCATGCCACCGAGGCTACCTGAGCCTCAAGTGACAGAGATGGTTCTAGGAGAACCCCCAAGCTATGAACCTGCTCCTTCAGGGGGAGTGCAACCCCATCCAGGACAGGTTGGACATCCACCATCTGGTCAGAAGAACCACCCACTAGCAGCATCTCAGTCTTGTCTGGATTGAGCCTCAGTTAATTAGCCCTCATCCAGTTCATTGTCGCAGCCAGGCACCGGTTCAGCACATTGACAGCCTCACCTGAAGAAGAGGAAAAGGCGAAATAGAGCTGCGTGTCATCAGCATACTGATGGCAACGCACTCCAAAGCTCCAGATGACCACACCCAACGGTTTCATGTAGATGTTGAACAGCATGGGGGACAGAACTGACCCCTGTGGAACCCCATACTGGAGAGTCCAGGGTGCCGAGTAATGTTCCCCAAGCACCACTTTCTGGAGGCGACCTGCCAAGTAGGAGTGGAACCACTGCAATGCAGTACCTCCCACTCCCAACTCAGCTAGTCTCCCCAGAAGGATACCATGGTTGATGGTATTGAAAGCCGCTGAGAGATCAAGGAGAATCAACAGAGTCACACTCCCCTTGTCTCTCTCCCGACATACGGGATGACCAAGGCTGTTTCTGTGCCAAAACCAGGCCTGAAACCCGACTGAAATGGATCCAGATAATCGGTCTCATCCAAGAGTGTCTGGAGCTGGCCTGCAACCACTCGTTCCAGGACCTTGCCCAGGAATGGAACATTTGCTACCGGCCTATAGTTATTAAGATTTTCTGGGTCCAGGGAGGGCCTCTTCAGGAGTGGTCTCACTACTGCCTCTTTCAGGCAGCCAGGGACCACCCCCTCTCACAGAGAGGCATTAATCACTTCCCTGGCCCAGCTGGCTGTTCCATCCCTGCTAGCTTTTATTAGCCAAGAAGGGCAAGGATCCAGCACAGAAGTGGTTGCACGAACCTGTCCAAGCATCTTGTCAACATCCTCAAGCTGCACCAACTGAAACTCATCCAAGAAATCGGGACAAGGCTGTGCTCTGGGTATCTCACTTGATTCACCTGCTATAACACTGGAGTCTAAGTCCTTGCGGATGCTAAAGATTTTATCCTGGCAGTGCCTAGCAAACTCTTTACAGCGGGCCTCATATGGTTCTACCATGTCCTTGGGGCCAGAGTGTAATAGCCCCCGGACAACTCCCCAGAGCCCTTTGGAAACCATCCGGATCCATTAGTCTCTGGGGGAGGACCAACTTAATAGGTCCCCCACCCTTGCAGAGGGGAAAAGCCACCGTAAGTCTAAACTTCAGCAAGCAGTGATCTGTCCATGACAGAGGGACTGATGTAAGGCCCCCCACATTCAGATCACCAACTCCATGTCCAGTTGCAAAAACCAAATCTAGAGTGTGCCCTGCTACATGTGTTGGGCCAATGGCATATTGGGACAGTCCCATGGTTGTCATGGAGACCATGAAATCCTGAGCCGCCCTGGATAAGGTGGCCTCGGCATGGATGTTGACATCCCCCAGAACCAACAGTCTGGGGGATCTCAACAGTACACCCGAGACCACCTCCGTCAGCTCAGCTAGGGAGTCTGTTGGGCAGCAGGATGGGCGGTACACCAACAGAATCCGCAGTCTGTCCCGCTGACCCAAAATAAGGTGCAAACACTCCAGACCAGTAGTCACATGGACAGGGTCCTTGCAGAGGGAGATGGAGCTCCTATAGACCACAGCAACCCTCCTCCCTCACTCTCAGGTCTACCCTGATGCTGGACCAGGTACCCTGGTGGACATAGCTGGGAGAGACTGACTCTCCCCTGCTCACCCACCCAGGACTCGGTTATACATGCCAGATCGGCTGCCTCATCCAGAATTAAATCGTGAATGAGGGAGATCTTATTATGCACCGATTTGGCATTTAGCAGCAGCATCTGGAGGCCTGAGAGCTGGTTGATAGGGCAACCAACAAACCTGCGGGTGTGGGGAGGACCGGAACAAGGCACAACCATTAACTGCCTGGGCCGCATTCTCCTTACCTGGCAAGTCCTCCTCACAAAGCCATATCTCCCTCTACCTGTCACTACACTAATTGGGGCCCCCTCAAATCTCCCCACTTGGCTCTGAGTCCTCTGTCTCAGGCACTTGACTCAAGACCTGCAAAAAGCCAGGCAATCTGCAAAGCAGGAGCCACCTCAGCCAGCCAGCTTATGTATCCCCTCCAGAGAAGAGACAGGTGGAAAAAATCAGCCACAGCTGGCTGAGTACCTGGGGCCTGGTCTTGCAAGGCATGACCCCCGCAAAAAAGAAGTCCAAACGGGAAAGCGTGGTGGTGGTGGTGGGGGTGGGGGTGGGGGTGGTAGCCGAGCAGCAGCAGCAGCCAGCAGGCAGCAGCAAACGGCTCTCTTTTTTGGAGAATATCTGTTGGGATGGTTCTGCATTCTGTGGCAGATCTATGCCAATCTACAAGTGCTGGTTAATTTCTAGCATGGAGAATGAGGGATATGAAAATTTAGCAGAGCATCTCTTGGCTGTGGGGGGATTGTATTTTTAGCAACTGTTATTAACAGACATGGTGGGGATGAACAAAAACCAAAAAGAAGAACATAAAGAAAAAAGGGAATAAGCCTGAATGGGTGAAAGAAATATAGGTGTGTTCTCCCAGAATCTCTTTTCTGAGTACACTGTAGATCTTTCTTTCTTTCACTTATGGTTGGGATGAATTCTCTAAGCTTCAGATACCTGTGCATTCTATTTATCAAGCGGGGTAGAATGATGTTGTTTTTACTTCCCAGTGGAACAATACATGGCCTAGAAGCTTCAAGTTTAAAGTCAGTCGAGCAAAAAGGATGCCTTGTTTAAAAAGTAGGACCGTCACTCATGTAGGGAAACCAAAATAATTTCTTATTACCAAAGCTGTGCCAGTCAAAAGGAAGGGGGGGAATTATTACATCGTGAGGCTTGATATGAATTAAGGTTCTGAATTTAGCATGTCAGCTGTAAATTTTACTAACATATCATAGACCAAAACAGGCTTAAAACATGTAATTTATGAAGCTGATGATAATTCAACTATCCAAGAGAAAATAAAAAAACTGAAGTAAAAAACCCAAGGTCTGGGATGCACAAAACA
Source organism: Rhineura floridana (assembly GCF_030035675.1). Lineage (NCBI taxonomy): Eukaryota > Metazoa > Chordata > Lepidosauria > Squamata > Rhineuridae > Rhineura > Rhineura floridana. The sequence goes on from NC_084480.1 coordinate 279,517,963, forward strand.
CTCATAGGTCTAAAGGACTGTTTTGTTTCCTTTTCAATAGGGGCCACTATTAGCAAGGAGGTGGAGGTGGGTAATTGATCAGGCAATATTGCTTTACAGAATCATAGAGTTGCAAGAGTTCTATAAGGCCATTGAGTCCAACCCCTTGATCAGTGCAAGAATCCAAATTAAAGCATACCTAACAGATGGCTGTCCAGTTGTCTCTTGAATGCCTCCAGCGTTGGAGAGCACACCACCTCCCGAGGTCATTGGTTCCATTGTCGTACCGCTCTAACAGTTAGGAAGTTTTTCCTGATGTTCAGCCGAAATCTGGCTTCCTGTAACTTGAGCCCATTATTCCACGTCTTGCACTCTGAGATGATGAAGAAGAGATCCCTGCCCTCCTCTGTGTGACAACCTTTCAAGTACTTGAACAGCACTCTCCTCAGTCTTCTCTTCTCTTCTCAAGACTAAACATGCCCAGTTCTTTCATTGTCTCTTCATAGGGCTTTGTTTCCAGTCCCCTTGTTGCCCTCCTGTGAACCTCTTCCAGTTTGTCTGCATCCTTCTTAAAGCAGTGCTCAAGATAAGACCTAACAAGGGCTGAATAGACTGGAACTAGTACTTCATGTGATTTCAAAACTATGCTTCTGTTAATGCACCCTAAAATAGCATTTACCTTTTTTGCGGCCATATCATGCTGTTCGGTCATATTCAGGTTGTGATCAACAACAATTCCAAGATCCTTCTCACATGTAGTATTGCTGAGCCAAGTATCCCCCATCTCATAACTTTGCATTTGGTTTCTTTTTCCTAGGTGTAGAACTTTGCACTTACCCCTGTAAAATTTTATTCTGTTGTTTTTAGCCCAATGCTTCAGCCTATCAAGATCACTTTGAATTTTGTTTCTGTCCTCCAGCATATTAGCTATCCCTCCCAATTTTATATAATCTGCAAATTTGATAAAGATTCCCTGAACTTCCTCAGCCAGTCATTCACCCTTTTTCTAAGTACTAGAAGGATGGATGAGAAACCTATCTGGGCCCCAAAGTCCTTGGGTTTCCTTCCCAGAATTGACATGATTTCATCATAGCTCTGCTTGGCAATATTAGGGGTCATGCCAGAGCATGGAAAAGTTACTTTTTTTGAACTACAACTCCCATCAGCCCCAGCCAGCATGGCCAATGGATTGGGCTGATGGGAGTTGTAGTTCAAAAAAGGTAATGTTTTCCAAGCTCTGGGTCATACTGTCATGTTTCTCTCCCCCCACCCCCTTACGAGTTTCATACCCCCAGTATTTAGACAGCACTAGGTTATCAGTTAACTAAACAATACAAGATCTCCCCTGAAGAATATTTATTTATTTTATTCATTTATAAAAATATTTGTATACTGCTATTTTGATAAAAACATAAAATGGTTTACAACACGTTAAAAACAATCACCATCATGGAATAAAAAACATTAAAAATACTATAAAAACAAAGGTCAACTGTTGTGAAAAAAGCATCTTCTTAATTACCTGCATAAGCCTGGAAGAACAGAAAGAATTTCAGCAGGTGCTTAAAAGTTAAAACAGAAGGCGCCTGCTGAATCTCTGTTGGCAGAGCATTCCTGAAAACTGGGCCGATGACACTGAAGACTTGATTTCATGTCAGTGTTAAATGAGCCTCGCCAACTCAGGAGATGACGAAAGCTGCTCCTGCTGATGATCTCAGTGATCAAGCTGGGATATAAGGGTTCAGGCCAGGGCCCGTTCTAAAGGTCGGCCAGGTGGGGCACTGGCCTGAGGGCCCCGCAGCTACAGGGGCCCCTGAGGGGCCCCTGAGGGGCCCTCTGCTCCCCTTCTGTGATCCGCAGCAGGAGCCGCAGATCACAGGACAGGAGGAGCTTCCAAGCCGCCCACCATCTCCCCCACTTCACCTACCTTTCTCTACTGCTCTTTGCAGCTGCGCGCACTGCGTGAGCAGGGTTGCCCTCAATAAAGATGGCAGCCGAGGTTTCCGTAAAGGACTGAAGCCTCTGCCGCCATCTTGGTTGATGGCAGCAATGCACGCGCTGCATGCCATCAACCGGCAGAGGCTTCAGTCCCTTATGGAAACCTCAGCCACCATCTTTATTGATGGCAACCTTGCGCAAACAGCAGAGAAAGGTAGGTGAAGTGGGGGGGATGGCGAGTAGCTCGGAATCTCCTGTCTTGTGATCTGCGGTGCGGCTCATGCCGAGGATCGCGGAAGGGGAACGGAGGGCCCCGGGGCAGGCTGATGCCCAAGGGCCTCAGCATTCCTGGAGCCGGCCCTGGTTCAGGCAGTCCCTGAGATACCCTGGACCTAAGTTATTCAGGGCTTTGAAAATTAATACAAGGACCTTGAACCTGGCTCTGTAGTGGATGGGCACCCAGTGCAGATGCACCTGCCTCAGTGTGGGGTCTGACAGGATCTACACCAACAAAATATTTAAATAAAAAAGATATGAGAGAATGTCTTTATAAAACCTAGCTTACTTTAAAATATCAAACAATATTTTCATATTCACAAGAGATTGTATGAGAGAAGAGTATACTGAGTGCAATCAGCAAAAACAAAATCAAAAACTTTATTGAGATTATTAAAAGAGCTGTACCTTTCCAGAATCTTACGAATAATGATATTTCTGAGCTGTCCCAGTGGAGAAGAAGCCACAGGACAATGAGAAGGAGCTTTCCTGACCCTAAAGACTGGGACGTTCTTGTGGAATGAACCGAATTTACCATACAAATTTCTCTATATGTATAGACATTTTTGATGGGTTTATGCCCCTCACAATTAACAAAGAAAGGAACTATGCTTAATATTGTTTAATAATGAACTTTCAATTCTATCATAAGTCTCAGGCCTGATTTGGAAGCAATATTTTCCCCAGCAGCATCCAGCAATAGATTTCCTCTTATGCCTATTCACTCCCCAAAATATTTCATCTCACCTTCATTCAGTTTTATCATAAGCAGAAAGTGTTAAGACCATTGCCTTTACTAGTTAATCAGCTAGGTTTCCGCTGAGTTCCTTATCTGCACTGTAATCATTTTTCCCTGTATGTAGGAATATGCTTTAAATGTGTGGGAACTAAAGTTCTGACACTGACAGAAAGATTGCTTAACTAAAAACAAAGTAAAAAAGGGCAAAGACCAAAGCTCAAGGGACTGTGGCTCTGTGGTAGAACATCTGCTTTGCATGCCGAAGGTCCCATGTTCAGTCCCCATTATCTCCAGTTAGGGCTGGGAGAGACCCCTACCTGAAACCCTAAAGAGCTGCTGCCAGGCAGTGTAGACAATACTGAGCTAGATGACCCAATGGTCTGACTATGTTTCTTTCTATGTTTCCCAGAATGAATCAAGTTGAATGATGAGAATAAATCTATACTCTCTTTTTAAACATACATATTATTATGAGAGACAGGCAACAATACCACAGACAGGCTGCTTACGCATCACGAGCCTTACAAGGTTCAGGAAAGCAAAGATGACATAACACGAATTCTTAAGCAAGAGTGCAAAGGCTTCTGAGATTAAAATGAATCTATTTCCCTCTAGTATCCATGACAAAACATGTGGGAACTTCCCAATACATTTACAGAATTTGAAAAGTACCAGGAAAAAACCCATATGCGCTACAAGAAAGGCATTAACAGAATTATAAAGGAAAACAGCAGCCCAGTTTATGATTTGCCATAAACTGTGGGCACAATGCAGCCAGTGTTAAGCAGTTTTAAGTTTCATTGATTTCTATGTGGGAGATTAAGCACTTGCTTAACTTTCCCAATGAGGCTGATAGGACTTAAAATTACTTAATGGTAGCATGGTTGGATTTTTCCCTATATTTATTAGAGCTGCTGCCCATTTAAAGAAGTTTTAGGCTGCAATCCTATATACACTTTCCTTGGAATACGTCCCATTAAACGTAACAGGGTTTACTGAGTACTAAAGCATAGGATAGCACTGTTAGTCAATTAAATTGCATGGCTAGTCTAAAGCTGGCAACCCATCCCTTAGCCAGGGCAGCTCACCACTAGGGACTGAAGAATCTGTCAATTTGTTTTCTCAGTTTCTCATTTTTCCAGACTTAATCTCAGTTTGCATTTTTTCAGCATTTTAGTGCAAATGTCTCCTAATAGACATTTTTGAATGTAGTTTTGACTAATGAACACATTTTGGCAACCAATTTTTCCAAATATTATGCATTTTGTATGTTATTTTCACTAATACATACATGCACACTTCCCCTAATATATGCATTTTACTAAGGTAAAGTGTCCATAAAAGTGCATATATTAGTGAAAATAACTTACAAAAATACATTATATTAGGGAAAATGTAAATATTGGGGGGAAATATGCTTTGCAGAAGTGTGTATATTAGCCAAAATTGCATATTAAATGTGCATGTTAGGAGACATTTGCACTAAAATGTTGGTGAATTTTCATGTGGATTTTTTTTAAATCACAAACTGATGTGGAAATGCAGAGATCTGAACCTGAGACTGAGAAAATGGGAAACTGAGAAAAACCAAAATTGACAGGTTTGCACATCCCTCAGCAGGGATGCTGGTCACTTGGCTTTCCCCTGACAGAGGTCACTTGGCCTTCCTGCCCCATGTTCCTTGCACTTGCCACCTTAAATTGTGTGGAAGGTTGGATTTTGCCAGCCCTTGCGCTTGGGCACATGATAGCCTGAATCTGCAAGCAGTAGAACCAATAGTAATGGTAGAACGACAGAATGTGCCTCTTTAGAGCACTACTTCTGGTACTTTCACTCCTAAGTGTCTCATTAATGTTCAATAATCACAGCAGAAACAAGAGTGGGTGTGTGGGAGTTGTCTCTCTACCCACCTGCTTGGGCATTCTGAATAAGTAAACTGGTTCAGCTAGTGACAGATAGACGAAAAACATAACTCCAAACCATAACGAGTATGATTGTGAGGTGGAGCTGCTCTTAACATATATTTTAGTATGACTGTGGTGAGCGCGTAATCATAAAGAACGTTGTCTTGGTCTGTGAATAGTCTGCTGGTTTCTTGTTGTGGTTGGAGAAACAGAGTGCCAACAATCCAGTCCTAGGAGTTTGCACACGGTTGTTTTATTCCAAATCAGTTGCATTTGCAGAGTGTAAGTACAGATACAAAGGGGCTGGAGTGGCAGCTAGCTAGCTAGCTAGCTTACTTATTTATCTGTTTGTTTGTTTGTTCTATGACTTACTTGCCCTTCATCACAAGGTCCCAGGGTAAGTCACAACAACAGAACAGATTACAATCTACAGAATAGTGTAGGTCCTAAAATATATCTGGAGGTAGTTCCACAACTTAAGGGCTGCCACAGAGGGTTCCCTCTACCAGGCTGCCAACCCCAGAACCTCTGAGGGCGGTGAAACTCCCAACACAGCCCCCTCTGCTGATCGTAACACTGAAGAGTGTCTATGGGGAAGGAGGTGGACTTTCAGGTATTTGGGGCCTAAGTTGTTTAGGAGTTTAAAGCCTATTCTGAGCACCTTGAATTGGACCTGGAAATGAGCTGGCAAGCTCGGAAGGGCTGTGAGGAATACTGCTAGACAAAGGTACCCTCAGTGTTGTGTTTTCAAAGCTGTCCAGGAAGGCACTGGGACTGTAAACACACTAGTCACCAGATCAAAGCGTTCCATTAACCACACCTGGGTTGATCTGACGATCAGTTGTGAAATCTTTTTGAAGCTGATTTTTTTAAAAAAAAATGCACTCAAGCTTCTCCCACCAGGTTTTACAGTAAAAATGGGTGGGGTTTGACTAGTGTTGTGTGCCCCCGTTTTCAAGAGAGAGAGGTGGAGATGCACTGAAACTAGCAAAACAGTGAGCGTGTTTCTACCCCAAGTGTAAAAGTCCCAGTCTAGTAGTTCCTGCTGTCATCTCTGTCTTTTTGTCTCTTGAATCTTGCCAGAGCTAGAAATGTTTTTCTCTGCTTCTTGGCTTACTTCTAGAACTTTGAACGAAGTCTATTATTTCCTGACTTAGAAGTCCAGTGATTCTTGAAACTTACTCCAAGGCAAACTTTTCTTCTTTGAGTCATTTCCTCCTTCATGTTGAGATTTGGCCAGGGCCCTCAAGATTTGGGAAAAAGGTCAGAGAACAAAGAAAGTGAACAAAGCAAAGAGACCTCTCTCATGTAGTCCCTGATCTTCTCAGTTTCTCCATGAAAAGGGAGAATGATCTGATGTTGGGGGAGTGGCCCCTTGTCAGTTTAGGGCTGTAACAGATGCCAGATCTCACCACCCAACAGTTGCAAAGAGTTCCCTCTGCCTTTTTATCACATACTTGATAAACAGGAAAAGCATTAAAAGCTTGAGGAGGGAAAATATTTAACGACAAGATCAGTGTTCCATAGACATAGATGAGACAGAATGTAGGCCATCTTGTCTTATTTTCCTTGTTTTATTTCATTGATTATTGCAATCAGCAAGACATCTTTTTGTAGGCAAAAGCTTGCTGAACAGAGAGGTTATTTATCATGTTAGTAAATAAAGCTTTTATTTACTTTTTCAGGTTTGCTTTTTATTTATAAGAGTCTGAAGATGTCTGCATTGCAGCATAATTGGTTCTGGCCTCTAGCCATCTGACAGAGTTAATTATTGATTGTCTGTACATTGCTCCTGTGAGAGAATCCAATGTCTATACAAATTAGTTTGAGGCAACTGTCTCATACCATATTCAGAATAAATCCTTTATACTTTCCTACACAGAAAGATTTGAAACAATTGATTGGAACGGAAGTATAGTACCTGTTGGTTTATGTATAAGAGGGGGGAAAAGAGTTTGACTTTTCTAGAGTAGGTGCTGTTTTCCCTCAGTGCAGAAAAAAGATTTGTGACAAATCTGTTTCCAAAGTCTAGGCCTAATTAAATATTCACTGTAGCCGTACCACTTCCATCAGTCCCAGCCAGTAGAACCAATGGGCAAAGATTATTGGAATCAAGAGTTCAACAATATCTGGAGGGCCACAGGTTCCCTACCTCTGATCTAAGTAATGAGGTGGGAATACCTGGGCTCCTGCTGGGAGGAAGGGCGGGATATAAATCAAATAAATAAATAAATAAGTAAATAATACCCTTAAAACACACACACCCCTACCTCACTTCTGATATGTAGAGGAAGCAGCTGGCGAATGCCTGAGGACTAGCCTATTTAGCCATTTTCTTACTTTCAAAATGTGCATAGTATCAACATGTGGCAGGGGACTGTAAAGAGCCAATCAATGCATGAAGGCCAGCAGTGGGGCTAGCGGTGCAATACAAACTCTGATTCATTCATTCACAACCACATGTTCTGGAAATCAATCCCCAGATAGACTAGCTAGCAGGACAGACATGGTGCTCAAAGCACCAAAACAGTGCAGGTAAGGAACATAGAAAGCTGCCTTACAGGGAGTCAAAACATTGCTCCATTTACCTCAGCATTGTTTACAGAGACTGGCAGCAGCTCTCCAGGGTTTCATGCAGGGATCCTGATCCCAGTCCTACCTGGAGATTCCAAGGATTGAATCTGGGACCTTCTGCATGAAAAGCAAATGCTCTGCCACTGACCTACCACTGCCCTTCTCAAAGTAGCTTTAAACCAGGGTGGGGAACCTCCAGCGTGCAGGCCAGTCTTGCCCAACAGGGGGTCCAGTTTGCCCCATGAGGCCATTGCCCCCAAACCATGCCCACCTGTTTGCTCACCTTCTTCACTGATTGGAGCAACAGTGGGAAGCATCCTAGGAGCTTCTGTTCACTCTGTGCAGTGTTCCCATACTCACAGTTTTGCTTTGCAGGCCCTTCTGTCCATGCCATGCCATACAGGGTTAACAATCTCTCTCTGGGCAGAAAACAAGAGTCTGAAGTTGTTAGTGGCCGACCATCCATCTACAAGGATCGATGTATATCACTGACAGGCTTCTAGAAGAAAAAAGAGAGGTGATTCTTTTTCCAATGAGCCAAGGCAGCTTGCCAGGGGATGCAGGCACTTTATTTTCTTTTGCTACTTTTACTCTTTGAGGATTAGATCTGTAACTGTTACAGAACTGTCACTGCATGTTAGCTCACCAATAACAAAACATAGTTTAGGTTGGAATTGGAATCCTGGCTGAAACTAACTAAACGGAGGACTGTCACAAAACTGCCAAGCTTTCTATCTGAAGAACATGGAGAGTGCCACTATTGCTCCCATAATCAAAGTGTTCTCTGCAACCAAATTCTGAAAAACTTATGAACACCCTTCTTGTGGATTATCCCACATCAGGCTTGCATCACTTGTGACCCCCCAAGCTGAGCGTAGCCCATCATCCATGAATGGCAGCCCACCGAAGCTAGTTAAAAGTCTTGTTTTTGTCTGCCTGCCTGACAATGCAGAAACAGGTTTTGTCATGCAGCTGACTGATAAGCTGCAACATGTGGCTTGTGGAATGTGAAATGTGTTTGCCCTGGTGGAGCATGGACTCCCCTCTCTCTCTTTCCAAACAAGATTAAGTTCACCCATCTTCGAAGAAGACTTGAATGGTAGCAGATGCTGTGTGCCAAATACAAGAGCTTATATATGCAAAAGAATGTGTCTGGTTATAAGATGTGTAAGGGGAGTGGGTACAATATCCCCATCCTTGCCCACTTCATCCAACCTTTCAGCACTGAAAGGCACATCTAATCGTATATGGGAGAACATGCTTAGAAGCCTCTCAGCAGCTGGGAACACTGAAGACCTCTTCAGACCTTCAGACCTTGCTGCTCAATTCAGAAAGATCAGGGTTGGAGTAGCTGTGCCCAGAGCAACCAAGGCCATGGGTGTGTGTGGCACATGCCCACTCCCTCTACATACTTTATGCACAAACATTCTTTTGAATGTGTGGTATGCACTTCCAAGCCCCCAAACCTCAAAGCATTCACAGCCCCCTCTTACACCAGAGGACAGGGCTTAGCATGTGCAGGGCCCGGGGCAAAAGCATAGTTGGGGGCCCCCCACATTTGCTCCGGGTCACCGTCTTGGTCTTGGCCGAGTTGCTGTAGGTGCGCAGGCACCAGTCCTGGAACTGCCAGCTCAGCTTGCTGTCCCTGGGACAGCTACCTCTCGCTGACCGCAGCAGGAGCGGTGGTGGCAGCAGTGGCTTCGGCATGGTGGGCGGGCGGGCAGGCAAGCGAGCCCCTGTCCCGGGCGGGAGAAAGAGAGCGAGCGAGCGCTGCGCCCTGCCTGGCGTGGCGAAGGCGAGCAGGCAGGGAGGGAGGAGCCAGCTGGTGAGCAGATTGCCAAGCGCGGGGGCCCCCCAAAGCGCAGGGCCCGGAGCAACTGCCCCGCTTCCCAGTGCCTAGGGGCGGCTCTGGTCCTAAGAGCCCCAGTTCATCATAGGGTAGGATAGAAGATACCTTCTCCCTTCCCACTCCAAGTTCCTATAAAACATTAACCATATGCCAAACCTTCCATAGAGATATGTTTTTCTGTCCTCCATCCTCCTCTTTCTCTGAAGCTTATAAAGCAGAAATAACCCCTCCCCTGCTTCTGTTTTTACAATCTCACCCTCTTTCAGTACACCTCAGCGTGATCTCCAACAGCTAATGTGAGTTGGAAAACACAGTCTCAAAAGATGCTCCAGCCTCATCACTGATCATATCAAGAGAACTATCATGTTCTCTAAAACATCCAGCCCTCTGCTTTGTTCTCCTTGCACAATGGAATTTCATTCTTCCATAGGCCAAGTCTCCTTGGGTCATCAGTGGGCAAGTACAGAGGGAATGCTTCCTATGGGGAAGGGACATAGCTCCATGGTAGAGCATCTGCATTGTATGCAGAAGGTCTCAGATTTGACCCCTGGCATCTCCAGATAGTGCTGGGAGAGATTTCTTGCTTGAAACCCTGGAAAGCCACTGCCAGTCAGTGTAGACAGTACTCATCTAGAAGGACTAATGGCCTGACTTGGTATTAGGCAAGTTCCAATGTTCCCTTTGAGGCCAAGTGTCTTGATAAGTACTGACAAGGCACATTTATATACTTTCCATGATCAAAGTGACATTTTGGCCCCACTGTGGCTACAGATTAGCACTCTTTCCAACCGCATTTTGTGAGCAAAGGGGAAGAGTGGCCAGAAGAGGAGTGCCCGCTTCCAAATATGTTTTCCTTAAGAGAAAATCAAGCTGAATGCCCCTTTGCCAATGTTGACTTTGTGAAGGAAAACATAACAACAAATATTCCAGGCTGTGAAGTTCAAGATGGAGACAGAAGCAGCTTTAACTAGGTGGTAGATGGAACACTCTGGCAAATATTCACACTTATATACAAATTCTCCAACACAGAAAGATACAAAATCACCCTTTGGTGGCTCTCTCTTTTGCCTTTTTCTTTCTTTTCCTTCCCTCACACTTCCATCATCCTGATGGGCAATTAAAAGGTGTTTTACAATGAACCAGTCACGGCTGCCATCTCTCCTCCGTTTTTCTCCAACCTCAAAGGACTGGCAAATAGCTACAATTCCTTGAGGAGCCAAGCTCCTCTTTTCCTTCCTTTTGCTCCATTCATTGTCAGCCTGATAACTGTGCGTCAGTAAATAACAGAGCTGTAGCATATAATATCATCGGCTCTTTCAAGTTCTCCATTACCTGTCAACTGCACTTGATACCAAGATATTACTGAGGTTTAGGAGCTCACTGCCCCTTAAGACCCAAGACCATGGAAAGGAATGAGGTATGTGTTTTGAGAGGCACTGTTATTTTTCACCGAGCGACAAGGAGAATTTTCAAGCTGAGGAAAGATCAGAAAGTTCTTGATTAAAAGAGCTGGAGCTTCAAGGTGGAGGAGTGGGTGGAGGGATCGGAGGAAGGTGGATGGGGGGACGACGACAAAGAATCACAAAATAAGAAAGATTGCTTTGGAATGGCTATGGCACACACAGAGAGATTAAACTCATTTCCAGGGCTGTCAATCTAGTACTTTGGGGGACAGCAGCTTTTTTGTGTGTGAGACAGCACGCTTCAGAAACAGAGAAGTAACTTGCTGCAAAAGATAAGAGTGATTTGTTTGGGAATGGAGGAGACTGTTCAGATCTCCACTCTAGCCTGGAGGTGTGTGTGTCTCAGCCTCCCCTCACAGGTTTTGTCGGGAGAATGAATGAGGTGAGATGGTAAGGCACTGAATAAGGGGAAGGGGCATGGCTCCGTGCTAGAGCAGCTGCTTTCTATACAGAACGTCCCAGGTTCAATCCCTGGCATCTCCAGGTAGGGCTGAAAGAGACTCCTGCCTGAAACCCTGGAGAGCTGTATCAATGAAGGCATCTGCAGAGGGTATGTGTGAGGAACTGTGAACTGGACCCACATCTCCACCGCTCCAGTTTCGAAACATATGTCTGGATAAGCCACCATGATCAGTTCTGGTTAATACTTCAGCCTTTTCTACAGTGTATTGTCCCCTAGTGAATGTTCCATTTTCGTAGGCATGATTAACCATAAACTGAGAGTTAAGGATGAAAATGCAGTTGCATCGAAATTATTTTAGAAATGCTCATGACTGGATCTGAAATTATCCCTTTCAATGTGAACTGCAGAGGTGAAAGGAGAGTGTCAATAAAACTACATCTGATGGAGAGCCTCCAGAACTGGGAACAGAATTGCTCCCTCCTCTTTTCTTCTGACTTTTCCGTTTCCCTTTATTTCCAGCTTTGGGGCCTCTCCAGCCTTCATGTGCTCCACTGCCATTCCCAACTCCTCAATAACCCTCCAGCTGCCCATCTGGGCTTGCCAGACATCGCCAGTCTGTAGTCTGTGCCAGAGTTTGGAAGCTTACTTTTAAAAAGGAATAAATTACAATTACTGTTACATGGCCCAAAAAGGAGTAAATTACCATTACAATTACAATTTTTCTGAAAGAAATTGATTACTCAAAAGTAATCACTAAAATTACACTTGTTACTTTAAAAAAACCTAGAGTGCCTACAAGGTGCTGGCTTTGGCTGCTGCAAACCTAAGTTGCCTAAAATAACATTAAAAATAAACACACATACACAGGGAGTAGTAGAATAATTCTTTTTATCCATAAGATAGCAGTGGTGGTCTCTCTGCTGGTAAGGGAGGTGGAAAGGGAGGCGGAGGCTACCTCTCAGACCTTTGCACATCAAACCAAGTGCAACTCCCACACACACACTCAGCCAGCAAGTGTCATCTCTCTCACTCAGCCACTTCCCGGACCCTGCCCTGCCACCAACTAAGGGACACCCACCTAAGCAAACATTTTCCCCTGAGATAAAAAAGTTAAAACACTGCAAATGCAGCAAAGTAGCCAGGGAGGGTGGCAGAGACCACTTTGTGTACCAAGTGCAAACACAGTATTCATGCACGCACACACACACACATACACACACTGTCATCTTTCACCTCCACATTTCTTTGTCTGCATTCTGCTGCTCCCTCCTTCTCCTCCTTTATCCATGTTCTTGCCCTCTGGCTCCTTTTTCCCTCCACTCCATTCTTCTCCACCACCGTCCATTTTTTAAAACAATTGTTCTCTCCACTCCACCCCGTCTCACTCTCTGCCTCCTCCCTCGTCACCTTCTACCCACCCACAGAGCATGAGGGAAGAACAACGCTCCACAGAAGCCCAGTTTGAGGCACATGATTTCCAACACAAATCAGAGGAGCAGAAGACTTCCCCTGCTGCCCCCCAAGTAATGCCCAAAAGTAATGCTGGAAACATGACAATTACTCCACAAAAGTAATAAAATTATTCCTCACTCTGTTACAATCAAAATGTAAAGGAATTACCCACCCATTCCTCAAAAAAGTAATGAATTACGAGTAATTCGTTTTTTGTAACTAATTACTTCCAAGCTCTGGTCTGTGCTATCTGCATGCTCCCCCAGCACCTTCTCAATCCTCATTTTCCTCCTTGACAATAGATCAGTCTCTTACCACAAAACATATGACATTATTAAAACCCAGCACATGTATCTCAATATTAGATCCTTCCACTTCTCTTCCTCTTTACAAGAGTTTATAAGCGCTCCACTGGTGCAAATTCACTTAAAGCAGGAGACCTTAAAGCGACTGGGATTTAGCATGCATCTAAATGGGATTTAGATAATTTTGTGGGGTGAAAGCCAGCGACTGCAACCTGGATCAAAAAAGACTGGTGACTTTTCACTAAGGCCTGATTAAAACTGCAGTGCCTGAATCTCAGCCAAGGATTTCAAGACAAGCCATTAGGCAAATGGTATCCATTATGCCGACAGACACTCCAAGTCTTCAGGGAAGTCTTTTCAGTTCATCTGGCTCTTTTAATTTGTATTCTTTAACTATCTGTCTACAGTTTAAAGCTCAGTGCTAGCCCATTCCAAACCTCTTTCTGGCTCCCATCTCACCTTATATAAACTTTACTGCTGTCTCTCTTTGTCTTCTTACTGAGATCTGTGCTGCAAATGAATGAAATACATTACAAAACACCCTGATGTTCTAGCATACCTTTGCTTGGATTGACAGGTCCTGATATAAAGAGGAAAATGTGTTTTAAGAGGAATATTCTCCCTAGTGTGGCTTCTCTCTTCATTTTGGAACCTAGCGAAATTCTCTGTTCCTTGCTATTCTTAATTATCCTCCTATTCTCAGCCAGAGCCGCTTCTCCTTCCCCCACCATATATTGTAATTAGGTTTTCAAACATGGTGTGGCTGCATTTGGAATACTGTGTACAGTTGTGGTCGCATCACCTCAAGAAGGATATTGTACAGCTTGAAAACGTTCAGAAAAGGGCAACCAGAATGATCAAAGGGATGGAGCGACTCCACTGTGAGGAAAGGTTGCAGCATTGGGGGCGTTTTTGTTTAGAGGAAAGGTAGGTAAGATAAAATGACAGAAGTGTATAAAATTATACATGGCATGGAAAAAGTGGACAGAGAAAAGCTTTTCTCCCTCTCATAACGCTAGAACTTGTGGACATCCAATGAAGCTGAATATTGGCAGATTCAGGACAGACAAATGAAAGTAGTTCTTCACACAGTGCATAGTTAAATTATGGAATTTGCTCCCACAAGAGGCAGGGATGGCCACCAACCTGGATGGCTTGAAAAGAAGATTCATGGAGGAAAATGCTATCATTGGATACTAGCCATGATGGCTATGCTTTGCTTTCATAGGTGAAGGCAGTATGCGTCCAAATACTAGTTGCTGGTTAACGAGCAAAGTCAAGGAAGCTCTTAGAGGCAAAAAGTCTTCCTTCAGAAAATGGAAGTCTTGTCCGAAGGAAGAAAATTAAAAAGAACACAAACTCTGGCAAAAGAAATGCAAGAAGACAATAAGGGATGCTAAAAAAGAATATGAGGAGCACATTGCTAAGAACATAAAAACCAACAACAAAAAATTCTATAAATACATTCAAAGCAGGAGACCATCTAGGGAGGCGATTGGACCCTTGGATGATAAGGGAGTCAAAGGTGTACTAAAGAACGATAAGGAGATTGCAGAGAAGCTAAATGAATTCTTTGCATCTGTCTTCACAGTGGAAGATATAGGGCAGATCCCTGAACCTGAACTAACATTTGCAGGAAGGGATTCTGAGGAACTGAGACAAATAGTGGTAATGAGAGAGGAAGTTCTAAGCTTAATGGACAATATAAAAACTGACAAATCACTGGGCCCGGATGGCATCCACCCGAGAGTTCTCAAAGAACTCAAATGTGAAATTGCTGATCTGCTAACTAAAATATGTAACTTGTCCCTCGGGTCCTCCTCCGTGCCTGAGGACTGGAAAGTGGCAAATGTAACGCCAATCTTCAAAAAGGGATCCAGAGGGGATCCCGGAAATTACAGGCCAGTTAGCTTAACTTCTGTCCCTGGAAAACTGGTAGAAAGTATTATTAAAGCTAGATTAACTAAGCACATAGAAGAACAAGCCTTGCTGAAGCAGAGCCAGCATGGCTTCTGCAAGGGAAAGTCCTGTCTCAGTAACCTATTAGAATTATTTGAGAGTGTCAACAAGCATATAGATAGAGGTGATCCAGTGGACATAGTGTACTTAGACTTTCAAAAAGCATTTGACAAGGTACCTCACCAAAGGCTTCTGAGGAAGCTTAGCAGTCATGGAATAAGAGGAGAGGTCCTCTTGTGGGTAAGGAATTGGTTAAGAAGCAGAAAGCAGAGAGTAGGAATAAACGGACAGTTCTCCCAATGGAGGGCTGTAGAAAGTGGAGTCCCTCAAGGATCGGTATTGGGACCTGTACTTTTCAACTTGTTCATTAATGACCTAGAATTAGGAGTGAGCAGTGAAGTGGCCAAGTTTGCTGACGACACTAAATTGTTCAGGGTTGTTAAAACAAAAAGGGATTGTGAAGAGCTCCAAAAAGATCTCTCCAAACTGAGTGAATGGGCGGAAAAGTGGCAAATGCAATTCAATATAAACAAGTGTAAAATTATGCATATTGGAGCAAAAAATCTTAATTTCACATATACGCTCATGGGGTCTGAACTGGCGGTGACCGACCAGGAGAGAGACCTCGGGGTTGTAGTGGACAGCACGATGAAAATGTCGACCCAGTGTGCGGCAGCTGTGAAAAAGGCAAATTCCATGCTAGCGATAATTAGGAAAGGTATTGAAAATAAAACAGCTGATATCATCATGCCATTGTATAAATCTATGGTGCGGCCACATTTGGAATACTGTGTACAGTTCTGGTCGCCTCATCTCAAAAAGGATATTATAGAGTTGGAAAAGGTTCAGAAGAGGGCAACCAGAATGATCAAGGGGATGGAGCGACTCCCTTATGAGGAAAGGTTGCAGCATTTGGGGCTTTTTAGTTTAGAGAAAAGGCGGGTCAGAGGAGACATGATAGAAGTGTATAAAATTATACATGGCATTGAGAAAGTGGATAGAGAAAAGATCTTCTCCCTCTCTCATAATACTAGAACTCGTGGACATTCAAAGAAGCTGAATGTTGGAAGATTCAGGACAGACAAAAGGAAGTACTTCTTTACTCAGCGCATAGTTAAACTATGGAATTTGCTCCCACAAGATGCAGTAATGGCCACCAGCTTGGATGGCTTTAAAAGAAGATTAGACAAATTCATGGAGGACAGGGCTATCAATGGCTACTAGCCGTGATGGCTGTGCTGTGCCACCCTAGTCAGAGGCAGCATGCTTCTGAAAACCAGTTGCCGGAAGCCTCAGGAGGGAAGAGTGTTCTTGCACTCGGGTCCTGCTTGCGGGCTTCCCCCAGGCACCTGGTTGGCCACTGTGAGAACAGGATGCTGGACTAGATGGGCCACTGGCCTGATCCAGCAGGCTCTTCTTATGTTCTTATGTTCTTATGCTCTTTGCACTCAGGTCCAGCTTGTGGGCTTCCCATGGGCAACTGGTTGGCCACTGTGAGAACAGGATGCTGGACTAGATGGGACTGGCCTGATCTAGCAGGCTCTTCTTACATTCTTATGTAGGCTCCCCATAAGACTTAGAAATCAGGATCTAAAACACACACAGAGCCTAGATGAATAGAAAAAGCAACCCCTCCAAATTGTGAAAGATGACTGGGTCAGTGGCAGGGGATAGAGCTAATGCACTCATCCCCACTCTCCTTCATCATGTGACAGATATAGACCTGAATGGGTCTACGAAAGTTGCTTGAAACTGCATCCACATGATGGCTGTGCAATGTATTCATGTGCAGTGGTTTGCCATCTGGATCAGTCCTTGTCACATGTTCTGTCTCCACACCACAGTACCTCAGAGTTTTGAGAAAACATATGGTGCATGTGAATGATTTAGTTCATGAAGCGGCTGCCATACGGATGCAATTTCAGGCAGCTTTCTTATTGCTCATTGTTCATATGGCCATAAAACCCATAGAGTTGGGAAGGTGCCAAGGATCATCAAGTCTGTGATTACATATCCTATGTTACATGTGTACATACATAATTTATCACATTATTGCCTTGTAACAGCTAATGAACATGGCCTGCAGATACAAAGAATCATTTCTGCCAAGCAAATGGAGTACATATGAATAACTGAGAAAGAACTGCATTCTTTCTGTATATCTTTATTGACCTAATCCAAAGGACCACATGGTGCAGCATACCCACAACTGAGAAAGCCATGTGCTTGCAGTTGTCGTCATCATCATCATCATTCATTTGAATGGTGCCTTTCCATAGTTATGCTGAAGGCAGCTCACATAGTGTAGATAATTCAGTAACAATTATGAGATATAACAAAATTTAAGTAGTCATGAAATGAAAACATCTTATATTAATAAATATATAATGCAATTAAACAATTCACTGATCATTCGTAATAAAAATACAAAAAACATAATCCAGATAATAGCTAAAATAATGCCAAAAATAAAACAATCCAATGGGGACTGGGCACATTCAGTGGCCCCATAATGTCTGTTGCAGGAGAGGAATGGAAAACCATGGAGGAGAATGCAACAGAGTGTCCTCCAAGGGGCACACCTAGAGATGTGAAGGCCTGGGTAAAAAATGGAAAAATTCAGGGGGAAATGGGTTTTTTTCTTGATTAAAAATAAATAAAACATGGGGTTTGGGGGAGGGTTCCAGGTCCTCACAGCTCTAGGCACAGCTGGCTGGAACAGTGAACAGAAACACTCCTCTTGTTTATCACAATATATTTAGCAGCAGACTACATTGTGATGCATATACATTGGGACAGTGTGTTTAAGTCCTTGTATTTCTTTGAACCTTGTCATGATCAGCAATGGGCATGTGCATCTATACACATTTTGTAAATGTATCATTTATCACTAGCCTTCAAAAAGATAATGGATATAAACTCTATCATTACATGTGGGTGGGCTGGAACTCTTTCAAGTCATTCCTCTGAGATCCCAAAGGATCCACAGAGATGGAAGAAACACCACTGATCCTCTATTCCAATCCCTTTCCATATGGCAGGATACCTTACAGCAAAAAGCCATCTCTGTACAGCCTTTTCATGAAAATTCTCCAAGGGAAGAGATTTCACAACCTCCCTAGGCAAGTTGTTCCAATTCTGAACAAATTCTGGGAATTTATTGCCTGCCATTTAACCTAGTTTTGCCTTCTGACTGGCAATAAAGCAGAATGCTACAGAAATCATGCTGTAAATAGATGAGATAGTTTGGAAAAAGGAAAAACAGTGGAAGCAATGAGAATGAACTGAAACAGTGGGTTGTACCCAGTTAAGTTTCACTCAGAGAATACCCACTGAAATTAATAGACCTAAGTTAGCCATGTCTATTAATTTCAAAGGGTCTGATCTGAACATTGACTAATACTGAAAATAACCCAGTATACTCTTCCCATTCTAATCAAAACCAGATCACCCGATCATGGGTATTCTTCAAAAGTAGATCTGAGCCAAAATTCCTCAGAAAAAGATTTTTGGAAATTAATTTTCTTTCTCAAGCTTCCCCTGAACTGTTAGGGAATTTTAGTTTTCCCCTGGAGAATTTTCTGCAAATTGGCTGCCCCAATTTTACCATCTGTGAATAGGGTGGGAAATTTCAGGAGCAACTGTAGATCTCTCTCCTCCTCCCCCCTGTCTCTGTATGCCTGTTAAAAGAAGCAATGGACTTAGAATCTGCTCCTTCCAGTCTTCCTCTCTTAACTTATTGCTTTCTTCATCCAGTAACTAACACAATTTCATTCAACCACAAATGAGGCAAATTTTCTCTGCTGAGAAATTGGGATATTGAGTTTAAGGCCTTATATTCCTTTGAACCTTCTCATGATCATCAATGGGCATGTGCCCATTTTCTGAAAAAGTTTGTTTTTTGAAACTGTTGGAGAATTTTACTTCCCCGCTAAGAATATTCAGCAAAATCTCCAACCCAATTTCACAAATAACAAGGAATTCAGGAGGTCATTTTTGCTCAGCCCTGAAAAGCTGTCCTCTTCTATACTTGCTTCACAAAATCATCACGATCACTGCAAAATCAATGCCAGTTGCAAAAAGTATATTTGTAATAGTATCAGTTGCAATACAATTGTCATGTTGTTTATATCCTGAAATATTTTTAAACTTTCTTATCTCCAGTTCCTAGATCAACCAATTCTTCCTTGGAATATAATGCTAATTAAAAATGATTACAGGTTTTCCTTGAACCCTCATTTTTTCCTTTCCCTGTAGATTTGTGTTCTGGTTATTTCTGTGTTCTGATATTGGTTTACATTTTCTTCAAACTAAATTTCACTGTTTTTCTACTTTTGCTTCAAATCACTGATTTTTTTTAAAAAAATCTTTATGTAGCTCCCTTTAGCCCACCTTTAAGACACAAGAATTACAATACTGTAGTTTGCTATATATATCATCTAATATGCTATTCGCTCCTGTTTCCAGAACATTAATGAGAATGTGAAATACGATGCAACCTAACACTGATTCAATCAGCATCCTACTAGCTATCTCCACCTCACTTGATACTTTGCTGTTCATCATTACATTTTGTTTATGATGATCTCCCAGTTTTCAATCAACATGACAATATTCTATGGTCCATAGGATTAGGATTAGTTTTACAGGAAGGCTTCAATTATTTTCTCTTTCAATGCTTTATGCAGATCTGAATTTATCATCACCCTTGCTTTCCTTTTATCTATTAATCTTGGAAGGCTCTAAGGAGGTAGAGGGGGACCAGCAGGTTCATCTGGCAAGTTTGTGTGACTTATGAACAAGGCATGAATGGACCTGTTTAATTGTAACTTGTTTAAACTGTAAATGTTTAAATTGTGGGGGCGAGTTCCAGCTGGGAGCATCCTGCCCCCTCCTAAGCTAGAGGTGCAACCTATATGATTCCCACTTAGGGTTGCCAGGTCAGAAGCATCCCAAAATCTGAGATTTTAGGGGTGGGCTCGAGTGATGTCATGGGGCAGGCCGAGTGATGTCACGGGGTGGGCCCGAGTGATGTCATTAAGCATGATACATTAAGAGAGAGCTCTTAGAAAACAAACCTACAATCCGTTCAACTAATTCCTGGCACTGACAACAGGAACATCAAGACTGCCACTGACAACAGAAATAGGAAACAACAAACATAAAATAGAGGGGGATCAAGCAGTTGTTGTCATCTGCAACATGTGCGCTATGTTCATCTTCTTAACGGAAACCAGACACGATTACACTTGCAGCAAGTGCAGATTGGTGGCGCTCCTAGAAGAAAAGGTCAGGGGGCTGCAGCAACGCATAGACACCCTGCGACTTATCAGAGAAGATGAGGACTTCCTCGATAAAACACAAGAGGAATTAAGGGAGCGACACAAAGTACAGGAAGAAAGTGACAAGGAAGAAGAGGACTGCAACAGCAACAAATCCCCGTGGAAGACTGTCACTGTAAGGGCAAGGAAAAACAGGAGGGATTCAGAACTGATGCAACTAACAAATCGCTTTCAGCATCTCTCGGCAGACAGCACCTCTGAAGAGCCTCAACAAACTCACCTGCATCAAGAGACACTGACTGCAAAGGAAGACTCCACACCTCGGAAGAAGAAAGCTGATGCAACCACTGCTCGCGGCAAAAAGAGGAGGGTGCTGGTGGTTGGAGACTCGTTGCTCAGGGGGGTAGAGGCACCGGTATGCCAGCCGGACAAAATGAATCGGGAAGTCTGTTGTCTCCCTGGGGCACGCATCCGGGACATCGCTGACAACCTGCCGAGGCTCACTGGGAAACAAGATAGGTACCCCTTTCTTCTCATCCATGTGGGCACAAATGACATGGCCAGAAACACCTTGGAACAGATCACCTCGGACTATGAGGCTCTGGGTAGGAAGGTCAAGCATTTGGGGGCACAGGTGGTCTTCTCGTCAATTCTTCCCGTGAAGGATAGAGGACTACAAAGGGAAAGGAAGATACTGCAGGTCAACGACTGTGTGTCGACGGGAGAGGTTTGGATTCTGGGGCCATGGTCTAAGCTTCTTGAAGGGGGGACTGTTGGCAAGAGATGGGCTGCACCTCACGAGGACTGGGAAGAATCTCTTTGGCAGAAGTATGGCAAAACTCATCAAGAGGGCTTTAAACTAAAGCCTCTGGGGGATGGAGATGATAGCTTAAAGACTGATCCAAAGACAGCGGGTTGTAAACGCAACGATTTGAAGGGTACAGGAGACACTGGGAGAGAGAAAGGGATGCACGGCAAAGCTCACGGTATATTAACGGAGGAATCCAATCAGGACAAAAGAGACTTCTGGTGTCTATATACCAACGCGCGGAGCTTGGGAAACAAGCAAGGGGAGCTTGAAGTCTTAGTGCATCAAGGCAAATATGACTTCATAGGGATAACAGAGACTTGGTGGGATGACTCCCATGATTGGAATATAGCCATTCAAGGATATAAACTCTACAGAAAGAATAGAAGCAACAGAAAAGGAGGGGGTGTAGCGTTATACGTCAAAGACAAATACACCTCTATGGAAATCCAAGAGAGCGAACAAAGGGGTCCGGTAGAGACCATTTGGGTAAAAATAAATGGAGAAACAAATAAAACCGACATGGTAGTAGGGGTCTACTACAGACCCCCTGGCCAAGAAGAGGTGGTAGATGAGGCTTTTCTCAAACAAATCTCTGAAATCTCAAGGAGGAAAGAACTAGTAGTGATGGGGGACTTCAACTATCCGGATATCTGCTGGGAGACAAACTCTGTGAAGCACAAAGCCTCCAACAAATTCCTGATGGGCCTTGCTGATAATTTCCTCTTTCAAAAAGTAGAAGGAACAAGGGGATCGGCAATCTTGGACCTGATCTTAACTAACACGGACGAATTGGTCATGGGAATTAAAGCGGTCGGTACCTTGGGGGAAAGTGACCACGTAATGCTGGAATTTGTGATTCTGGGGAAAGCCAAAGAAGAATATAGTCAAATATGGACCTTGGATTTCAGGAAAGCCGATTTTAGCAAGCTCAGGGAAATGATGGGTAGGATCCCGTGGCTAGATAGACTAAAGAAAAAAGGAGCCCAAGGAGCGTGGGAGTTCATGAAGAACGTATTACAAAAAGCGCAATCGCAAACAATTCCAAAGAGAAAGAAAAATGGAAGACATCGGAAAAAGCCAATGTGGCTACACGGAAGACTGGTGGAGGAGGTAAAAGTAAAAAAGAGCATGTATAAAGAATGGAAGGAAGGATGCATCACCAAGGAACAGTACCGATGAGCGGCTCGGGCTTGCAAGAATAGCGTAAGGAAAGCTAAAACCCAGAATGAGCTGAGGCTGGCGAGGGAAGCGAGGAACAACAAAAAGGGGTTTTTCAGATACGTTCTAAGCAAGAGAAAGACCAAGGAAACGGTGGGACTGCTGCTCAGTGAGGATGGCAAAATGTTGACAGATAACAAGCAAAAGGCAGAACTGCTCAACACCTATTTTGCCTCCATTTTCTCCCAAAAAGGGAACAGTGTGCAACCTCGTATCGGTAGCAATCTCAGTAAGGGGTCGGGATTGCAGTTCGAGATTGATAAGGAGATAGTCAGGAAATACCTAGTTAACCTAAATGAGTTCAAATCTCCAGGGCCTGATGAACTGCATCCCAGAGTATTGAAGGAACTTGCAGATGTACTCTCGGAACCTCTTGCCATCATCTTTGAGAAATCCTGGAGAACGGGAGAGGTGCCGGAGGATTAGAGATGGGCAAACGTCGCCCCGCTCTTTAAAAAGGGTAAAAAAGAAGATCCAGGGAATTACAGGCCGGTCAGTCTGACTTCAATACCGGGAAAGGTATTAGAACAGATAATAAAAGAGTCCATTGGCAACTATCTAGACGACAATGCTGTGATTAGAAGGAGCCAGCATGGGTTTGTCAAGAAAAAATCCTGTCAAACTAATCTCATCTCTTTTTTTGATCGGGTCACTAGCCTAGTAGATGGTGGAAATGCTGTAGATGTCATCTATCTAGATTTCAGCAAAGTGTTTGACAAAGTCCCCCACGACCTTTTGATTAGCAAACTCGTCAAATGCGGACTACATTGAAATACTGTCAGGTGGATTCACAACTGGTTGGAAAACCGTACTCAAAGAGTGGTCGTTGGTGACTCTGCTTCGGACTGGAAGGAGGTTTCGAGTGGAGTGCCACAGGGTTCTGTCCTGGGGCCGATACTCTTCAACATTTTTATCAATGACTTAGATGATGGGGTGGAGGGAAGCCTTATGAAGTTTGCGGATGATACGAAACTGGGAGGGATAGCTAACACCATGGAAGACAGGAATAAAATCCAAAGGGACCTGGATAGACTAGAAAATTGGGCTGAAATTAATAAAATTACATTCAATAAAGACAAATGCAGGATTCTGCATTTAGGCCACAAAAACAAAATGCACGGGTACAGGACGGGAAATACCCGGCTTAGCAGTAGTGCGTGTGAGAAGGACCTTGGAATTGTAGTGGATCACAAGTTGAACATGATCCAGCAGTGTGATGCTGTGGCAAAAAAGGCAAATGCGGTTTTGGGCTGCATTAACAGAGCTATAGTTTCCAGGTCGAGGGAAGTAATAGTCCCACTATATTCTGCATTAGTCAGGCCTCATCTGGAATACTGCGTTCAGTTCTGGGCGCCTCATTTTAAGAAAGATATAGACAAATTAGAGCGGGTCCAGAAGAGGGCAATGAGGATGATAGCTGGTATGGAGAACAAGTCTTATGAGGAAAGGTTGAAGGAACTTGGCATGTTCAGTCTGGTGAAGAGAAGGCTGAGGGGTGACATGATTGCACTCTTTAAGTACCTGAAGGGCTGTCACATAGAGGAGGGTACAGATTTGTTCACTGCTGCCCCAGAGGGTAGGACTAGGTCTAATGGTTTTAAGTTGCAGGAGCGTAGATTCAGATTGGACATTAGAAGGAACTTCTTGACAGTAAGGGCAGTTCGGCAATGGAACCGACTGCCTAGGGAGGTGGTGGGATCCCCTTCGCTGGATGTCTTCAAGCAGAGGCTGGACAGCTATCTGCGGGAGATGCTCTAGCTGTGGATTTCCTGCTGTGAGCAGGGGTTTGGACTCGATGGCCTAAAGGCCCCTTCCAACTCTATGATTCTATGATTCTATGAATATATTTTAAAGTCTGTTTTATTATTTTTAAAATGTTTTTAGTGGTTTTGTTTGCCGCCCTGGGCTCCTAGAGGACGGGTGGGATATAAATCAAATAATAAATAAAAATAAATAAATAAACTTTATTCACCCAACCCAAAATTCATAATCATGCCACTTTAAGCTGTTTTGCAACTGTTTATATGTGTTTTATGGTTATTGGTTTTTAAAGGGATTTATTTCTTATTGTGAGCTGCCTTGGTTTCCAATCACCAACCCTACCTCACAGGGTTGTTGGAAATACTCCACACACACACACACACACACACACACACACACACACTTGTAAAAATAAATCCCATATAATAGTTTACTGCCAAACCAGTTGGTCATTGCAGAACATTTTTTTAAAAATCAGTATTAGTTTCCTACATAATAAAAAATGTGATACCTAGGTAAATCCTGCCTAATTGCTTTAAAAATAGGATTGGAGAAGAAGGGAAAGATTTACAACACAAACGCAATTCTTTGTTATGTTTACTCAAAAGTCCCATTAATTTACAGCACAGTCCTAACAATGTCTACTCAAAGGTAAGTCCTAATGAATTCAATTGGGTTTACTCCAGGTACATGGGATTAGCATTGCTTTACTCCCAGAAAATCAAGTATTGGATTAAATACTTTCATATTGCCAAGGTTTTCAAAGCACTGCCCTCTCCAACAGCCCAGGGTTTTTTTCCCCAAGCTCTGAAGCTAGGAGCTGCTGTAACAGATCTGTTAAACAGATTTAACAGTTGCGGGGGGTGGCTGACGTTTTGGTGTATATCTCGGGAACCAGACCACCTAGAAACTTAATGTTTTAAAAAAATTGAAGCTGAGGGTCCAGAGATTAAGGTGAGTTAGCTGGAGACCCAGAGGGAACCCTCAAAAACCAGAAACTCTGCCCCAAAACCGGACACCTGGTAACTCTACTCCCACTAGATCCCTTATGGGGCCCCCTTATGCTTGATCCTTCCCAATGCCATTTCTGCTTTAATTTATGACAGAAACATAAGGATGCCTACCAGATCGTACAGCAATCAGGGGGTCAATTTGTTTAAGAGGAAAAATTGCTACCCAGCCCTGTCAACCAAATCTGGCTTCCTGTAACCTGAGCCCATTATTCCATGTCCTGTACTCTGTAATGATTGAGAAGAGATCCAGGCCCTCCTATGTGCAGCAACCTTTCAAGTACTTGAAGAGTGCTATCATATCTCCCCTCAGCCTTCTTTTCTTAAGGCTAAACATGCCCATTTCTTTCAGTCTCTCTTCATAGGGCTTTGTTTCCAGTCCCCTGATCATTGTTGTTGCAATTCTGTGAACCTGTTCCAGTTTGTCTGCATCCTTCTTAAAGGGAGGTGTCCAGAACTGGTCACGGTGCTCAAGGTGAGGCTTAACCAGTGCCGAATTGAGGGGAACCAATACTTCACGTGATTTGGAAACTATACTTCTGTTAATGCAGCGTAATAAAAATTTACATTTTTTGCAGCCACATCACATTGTTGGCTGATATTCAGCTTGTGACCAACAACAATCCCAAGATCCTTCTCGCATGTAATATTGCTGAGCCAAGTTTCCTTCATCTTATAACTGTGCATTTGGTTTTTTTCCCCTAGATGTAGAACTTTGCACTTATCTCTGTTAAATTATATTCTGTTGTGTTCAGCCCAATGCTCCAGCCTATCAAGGTCCCTTTGAATTTTCTTTCTGTCTTCCATGGGTTTACCTGTGTGCCCCAATTTCGTATCATCTGCAAATTTGATAAGCATTCCCTACACCTCTTCATCCAAGCCATTAATAAAAATGTTGAAGAGTACATGGCCCAGGACCAAGCCCTGTAGTATCCCACTCATTACCTTCCCCCATTTTGAGAATGAACCATTGATAAGCAGTCTTTCAGTATGAGTCTGTAGCCAACTGTGGATCCACCTGATGGTTGTTCCATCCAACCCACATTTAGCTAGCTTTCTAATCAGAATATCATGGGGCACTTTGTCAAAACCTTTGCTGAAGTCAAGATATATTATGTCCACAGCATTCCCATAGTCTACCAAGGAGGTTAGCTGATCAAAAAATGAGACAAGATTGTTCTGGCAGGAATTGTTCTTAACAAATCCATGTTGGCTTCTAGTAATCACTGCATTGTTTTCAAGGTGATTACAGACTGACCGCTTTATAATTTGCTCCAGAATTTTCTCAGGGATTGATGTCAGGCTGACTGATCTATAGTAGCCAGGTTCCTCCTTTTTGCCATTTTTGAAGATAGGGACAACATTAGCCCTCCTCAGTCATCCAGCACTTTACCCATCCCCCATGATTTTGCAAAGATAATAGACAGTGATTCTGAAAGTTCTTCAGCCTGTTCCTACAATCCCCTAGGATGAAGTTTGTCGCACCCTGCAGATCTGAATGCACTCAAAGTGATTAGGCATTCCTTGACCATTTGTCTATCAATCTCAAGCTGCAATCCTGCCCCTTTTACATTTCCTTGGAGGGTCATAGACCCTTTTTTCGGAGAAGACTAAGCTAAAGTAGGAATTGAACACTTCTGCTTTTTTTGTCATCTATTATCATTTTGCCATCCTCATTGAGTACCTATACCACCATTTCTTTTTTTCAGGTACATCCATAGTAAAAGACAATGGATGTACCTGAAGGCTTTTTTTGTTGCTTTTTGCATCTCTCGCTAACCACAACTCATTCTCGGCTTTAGCCTTCCTGACTAGGGTTGCCATATTGCCCGGATAGCCAGGTTTTGCCCGGATTCTATGCATGCCACCTGGCGCCCGGCTAGCCCCTTACGTGGCCCAGATTCCCAGCTTTAATTTAAAAAAAAATTAAGTTTCTAGGTGGTCCGGTTCTCGAGATATACATAAAAATGTCAGCCGCCCCCCTGACTGTTAAATCTTTCTTTAAACAGTACTGTATTATATTATAGCACTTCGTAGCTTTAACCCCGCCCATTCAGGATTGCAGACAATCAGTGAAGCCAGGGTTCTGTTTCACTTTGACTGACCTGAGGCAATGTCTAGATTAGAAAACCTAACTGCTGCAATGCCTTTGCATAGGGACTGATAGGCAGACGTGCCGGCAGGGTAGTTGCTGAGAGGTGCGTGCGCACACACGGCTCCTTCCCTTTGGCGGCAAAGCAGCCTCATTTTTTCTCCAGGCCTGGAAAAAAGCACGACCATTGCATGAGGGCAGCAGGCAGAGGCTGCTGAATTACACAGAGGAGGAGGGTGAGTCTGCCCTAGCCTAGGTGGACATTGGGCTGGCTCACTCCTGGCAGTGGCTATTTGTTTAACATTAAGTGTCAGCCAAATACTTTTAAAATCAACCAGTGATATTCCTGGTTTGCTTTTTGTTATTGCTGTTGTTGATGATGATGATTTTATTACACATTTAAAGTCTGTTCACCTCCCCCCCTTTATTTGTATTTATTTTATATTTCCCCAATATCTTCCCCTGGCTGTTTTTATGTACTTCAAATATTTTAGTAATTTTAGTAATAAGAGCAAGAATTTATAATTATTATTTTAATTAAAACAAGATGCTTATCAGTACTTTGATGAGGACCCGATATTTATTTTCTTTCTGAGGCCAGGACTGGGTCTTTCATGTTGTTTGGGGTGGAGGGGGGGGCAGGGAGTAGGAGAGTAGTTGAAAAGACAGACATCCTGGCACTGGTAATCAAATTAGCAAGGTATGTGTGGGGTTGTTGCATACTTCCAGGCCCAATTTCATTTTGAGTATGGAGGTGGAACCTGTGTAGATGTGGTTGATCAAAGGGAGAATAAATTTTGAGTTAAGCAAAGCTCTGCTTTTATAAAACCTAAGAAACATACAGATACTTTGAATGTCTGAGTGCCTGCACCAGTGGAATACTGGAGGAACTTGTAAAACTTGCTGCAACAGTATTTAGAACTGAGCATGTGGTGTGAAAGACTCATTTTCCTAACATTTTGGCTTTTTTTTTCTCCACCCACCACATCTTTGAAATATATCGTATA
Organism: Rhineura floridana; assembly: GCF_030035675.1. Classification (NCBI taxonomy): domain Eukaryota; kingdom Metazoa; phylum Chordata; class Lepidosauria; order Squamata; family Rhineuridae; genus Rhineura; species Rhineura floridana. The sequence continues at coordinate 279,545,985 of NC_084480.1, forward strand.
TGGTTAACCATACTGCTGCCCTGACTTACTTTATGTTTGTTGCTATTTTGTGTTTTTATTATGTTTTTATATTGATTGTGTATTTTATTGTTTTTATTATATTTGTAAGCTGTGCTGAGCTCTGTTTTTAACAGCAGAAGGGCAGGATATAAATCCTCTTAATCAATCAATAAATACTCCATAGTGTTGGAAACTAGAGTCTAGGCATTTAAGGCTGAAAATGTTGCTTTAAAAAAAAAGATTTCTCACATCTTTCCCCAGTTTTTGGTGGTAATTCCTAGGCACAAAAACAAAACAACTGGACAATCCAAATATTAATATGCAAATAATATGCATAATATGCAAATAATTTGCCTAATATGCAAATAATTTACATAATATGCAAATTAGCCTGCCCGGATTTGTGGAACTGGAATATGGGAACCCTATTCCTGACACCATCCCTGCAATTCTGTATTACCTGTCTGTACTCTGCCTTTGTGGCCTGACCTTCTTTCCACTTCCTGTATGTGTCCTTTTTGTTTTCAGGTCAGCTCTAAGCTTTTTGTGAAGTCACATTGGCTGCTTCTGCTGTTTTCCCCCTTTTTTCCTTGTTGGAATTGCTTGCCATTGTGCTTTTAGAATTTCCTTTTTTAGAAGCTCCCACCCACTATCATCTTGAGTACATAGAATCATAGAATCAAAGAATAGTAGAGTTGAAAGGGGCCTACAAGGCCATCACATCCAACCCCCGGCTCAATGCAGGAATCCAAATGAAAGTATTCCCGACAGATGGCTGTCTAGCTGCCTATTGAATGCCTCCAGTGTCAGAAGCCCACTACGTCTCTGGGTAATTGGTTCCATTGTCATATGGCTCTAACAGGAAGTTTTTCCTGATGTCCAGTCGAAATCTGGCTTCCTGCAACATGAGCCCATTATTTCGTGTCCTGCACCCTGGGATGATCGAGAAGAGATGCCGTTCCTCCGCTGTGTGACAACCTTTCATGTACCTGAAGAGTGTGATCATATCTCCCCTCAGTCTTCTCTTCTCCAGGCTAAACATGCCCAGGTCTTTCAGTCTCTCCTCATAGGGCTTTGTTTCCAGTCCCCTGATCATCCTTGTTGCCCTCCTCTGAACCTGTTCCAGTTTGTCTGCATCCTTCTTGAAGTGCGGAGATCAGAACTGGATGCAGTATTCAAGATGAGGCCTAACCAGTGCTGAATAGAGGGGAACTAATACTTCATGCAATTTGGAAACTATACTTCTGTTAATGCAGCCTAATATAGCATTTGCCTTTTTTGCAGCCACATCGCACTGTTGACTCATATTCAGCTTGTGATCAACAACAATTCCAAGATCCTTTTCACATGTCATATTGCTGAGCCGAGTGTCCCCGATCTTATAAATGTGCATTTGGTTTCTTTTTCCTAAGTGTAAAACTTTGTATTTATCCCTGTTGAATTTCATTCTGTTGTTTTCAGCCCAATGCTCCAGCCTATCAAGGTCCCTTTGAATTTTCTTTCTGTCTTCCATGGTATTAGCTATGCCCCCCCCCAATTTTGTATCATCTGCAAATTTGATAAGCATGTTCTGTACCTCCTCATCCAAGTCGTTAATAAAAATGTTGAATTTCACTGGGCCCACAACCTAGCCCTGTGGTGCCCCACTTGTTACTTCCATCCAGTTTGAGAAGGAACCATTGATAAGCACTCTTTGAGTATGATTCTGGAGCCAGCTGTGGATCCACCTGATAGTTGTTCCATCCAGCCCACATTTAGCTAGCTTGCTAATCAGAATATCATGGGGCACTTTGTCAAAAGTTTTGCTGAAGTCGAGATATATTATGTCCACAGCATTCCCACAGTCTACAAGGGAGGTTACCCGATCAAAAAATTGAGATAAGATTAGTTTGGCAGGATTTGTTCTACATAAATCCATGTTGGCTCCTAGTAATCACTGCATTGTTTCAAGGTGCTTACAGATTGACTGCTTTATAATCTGCTCCAGAGTTTTTCCAGGGATTGATGTTAGGCTGACTGGTCTGTAGTTCCCAGGTTCCTCCTTTTTGCCCTTTTTGAAGATAGGGACAACATTGGCTCTCCTCCAGTCATCTGGCACTTCACCAGTCCTCCACGATTTCGCAAAGATAATAGAGAGCGGTTCTGAGAGTTCTTGAGCCAATTTGTTCAATATTCTAGGATGCAGTTTATCGGGCCCTGCCGATTTGAACTTATTCATGCCCCTTCTACTTCATGTTTCCCAGGAGGGTCATAGACCCTTTTTTGGGAGAAGTCTGAGCCAAAGTAGGAATTGAGCACTTCTGCCTTTTCTTTGTCATCTGTGTACAGTTCTGGTCGCCTCATCTCAAAA